>NC_020189.1:989427-1306927 GCF_000315915.1 Henningerozyma blattae CBS 6284
ACCGATGATCAATGAGTAAAGATTGTCAATACGTAGTTGTGTTAGATATTAACACAAAAAATAGAATGCTGAATATTGACATGTTGCGAATATATAACTATAAAGAATAAATAAATAGATAGACAACTATAATATGAAGTAGAACATAAGAAAAGTAAGATAAAATTGTTTAATTAATCCGACTTATTTTCAGCCTTAGCTAAGACTGCTTCTAAACCTGATTGGTTTGGATTTTCTTTTAATCTTAGCGATGTATCATAGGCAAACTTTTTATAAGTGAAGAAAGTACCTGAACATAGAGCTACACCAATGGCAACGAAAAGAGGTGTCAATTCAACTGGAGGACCGCTAGATTTTGCTGCTTTTTTCTATACAAAAGAAACAAAAAAATATTAAACCAAAATTCAAAAGATTGATTTAACTCAACCATAGACGTTAGTAAAATATAATCCTTGATTTCGGATAATCAATTTTTCATGGAATACATACTGCTGCGTTCAATAAAAATGGAGAAGGTCTCATTATTTGTTGGTTATATTATATGATTATGCTGTAATAGTATATATGTGGAAACTGTTTGCTAATTGTAACCTACGAAATAAGTTTATTAATATTTTAATATAACGTGTGTTTTTAGCTAAGAATAACTTAATCCAAGTAACAATTTAAAAAATAATATTAAACAAACGAACAAGTGGCTTATAAAAAAACAAAGATCGAACATAATTACGAAGAGGAAATTCACTGCGTTGGTCCATTATGTGTTAAGGGATGGTTTTATATTGTTAGATTAAGGCCGAAAAAAATCTGAGTTCGAAATTTATATAGGCAAAGAAAATTAAAATTAGGTGACAGCCGAGAATCGAAAGGAGGTGATGATAGGGTAGAGAGAAAAAAAGAAAGGATAATAGAAGAGTTCAATATTATTTAGAATTATTCAGGATTATAGAAATATATTAGAATATAAACGGTGGGGATAAAGTAAAATATATAGAGTAATTAAAATAGGCAGGATTTGATTGTAAAAGAAGCAATGGAAAATAGAAAAAAAATGCTTACTTGGTTACTTGGAAGTAAAAATAATGGAATTGAAGTAATAAATACATATAAAAATAAAAATAAGGGGGAAAACTGAAGGAGAAGTCGTGATAATAATAATAAGATATGAGAGAAGTAAAAAATGTAGAAATAAATGCAGTGATGTGAAAAAAAAAAATAAAACGTTAAAAAGAGGAGACAATAAAATGTCAGACGTAAAAAAAAATAGAAGGATAAAACTGGGAATAAAATAAAGTTAAGACAAAAAACAGAAAGAATGAAGAAACTAAACTGATAGAGTTAATTGTGGGCGAGTCCAAAGAGAGATAAAATAGAATAGAAAATAACAACAGAAGGGGGGGGGGGGGAATAGAATAAATGAGTTTATAAATCACAACAAAAGAATAATAATAATAAGAGGAAAAATAAGAATAAAAATAAATAGTAAAAGTAGATCCAGGAGTAATTAGGAGTAACTTTATTTCTTGAAAGGTACTGAAGTCTTTCTAATCTTTTTCTTTTCATTTTCCTTGGTATGTAATACTTCCAATACTTTTGCATTTGCAGTATAGCATCTTTCAAAATATTCATCATTTATTATACCATTAGCAATCATTTGCTCTTTCATTTTTTCTAATTTTTTTTCATGATTTTTCAAATGTCTTAACATATTACTTTTCACGTTAAAGGATTTTGTGCAATTTAGCCATTTACATTTATAAGGGGTATCACCAGTATGAATCAAATAATGAGTCTTTAAAGTAGATGGACGTGAACAAACTTTCCCACAAACAGGGCATTGTTTCCCACTCAAAGTAGTAGCAGGAGGTGGAGGTGGAGGCTGTTGATGTTCAGATTTGATTTGAATATTAGAATGAATACTATTATTACGATTGATTTGTGGATGATGGATTGAAGTTGAATTATAGTTTGAAACTATTGGAGTGGCGTTTGACGTTGGTAAGTTGGTGACACCATTTTTAGTATTTGAATTTATATGAAGCATTGATATTGTACTCTTTGGAGATTCAGCTACACTGCCTGGTGTAGCAGGAGGAGTTGTTGAATCATTAGTTGTACTATTATCAATACTTGGTACGGAATAAATTCCCAAGCCATGAGTAGAATTTTTTCTTAAATCTAATATACTATTATTTGTGGTGTTAGTATATGAGATTGAATTTGGAGATGTTAAAGTAGATGTTGATGTATTTGTAGTGGCTGATGGAGAATTAGCTATGGCAACTAACGATGATAATGGTGGTAATCTGACTCCACCTGGAGAACCTTGAGCACTTGAGTTTGTTGTACCGTTATTAGTGTTATTATTGGTAGTAGTAGTAGTTGTTGTTGTTGTTGTTGAAGTTGTTGTATTATTATTGTTGTTACCCATATATGGAGTTGAAGTTGTAACTGGACTAGCAACATTTGTAGAAGCAGGGCTTGTAATATAACCAGGAGACGAAAATCCTGGTAATAATGGAGAATATTGATTAGAGGTAGGTTTATTGTTAGTATTGTTTGTTATTGTTGGTGTAGTTGGGATTGGTAGCCCAGGTAAACTAGCTTGTCTTGGACGAGAATGACCCATGGAATACGAATGAGAGCTAAGAGACAGACGAGGCCTATTTGATAACATGTGATGATTATTTAGAATATTATTGTTATTATGGTGAGATAGATGGATACCATTTGGATGACCTAGTAAGGGACGGGACTTCAATTGAGTAACTGAATGAAGATTATTGGAAGTTTGATCATTCATGTTGGAAGATCTTCTTGAGTTTGTTGATATGGAAAAAGATGTATCAATATGAGAAGAAGGTTGGAATGAGAAAGATTGGTGTCTTGTAGTATTTATCATCATTTAACTTGGAATAAAATAAAAGATTGAATATTCCAGGTATTAGTTTGGGTATAACGTATTAAAAAAATAAAAATAAAAAGGAAAAAATGGCAGAAAAAGGGTTTTAAATAATGAAAATTTAATTAATATATTAAGTATCCGTGGAGGTAGTTAGTAATTTGATATGCTTATTAATATTAGTATTAAGAAATTCAAGGTTGATCTTTACAAAATTGGGGGAAAGATAAACGAACAAACGAAAATTGAAGATCAGCAAAGTGGGGTGAAGGAATAAAAATATAGAAATGAAACTATTATGTTCGAATTTGTTTTGGTTTTTTAAGTTTGATTATACTTCTTCCTTTTCTTCTTCCTTTGTTTTTTTTCTCTTACTTCTACCTCTTCTGATTAATAATTTATTTGATTTGGTTTTATGCTAAATTTTAATCTTTTATTTTTATTATTACAAATTATTTTTTATTTTTTAATGTTTTAATTTGTTAAATGTTTGAAAATCTTTGATTAGAGATGGGGAAAAAGGGGAAAAAAGAGTTTTTCTAGTTTGTTATGTAGATCAAACTGTAATAAAAATAAGTCAATCTTTTTCCACGCAAGAAAATCCTAGAAAGAAATAAGAAAAAAATTAAAAATAAGAAGCGAGATTAACCTTAAAAGACAAAAAAAATTAAGCAATTTAAAAAAAAAAAGAAAATTATAATAACAAAAATAAAAATAAATGTAATAATTATAAACAAATATTAAAGGAACAAGAGAAGGAGAATTAGAAAATGAAATAGAAGGAAAACAGAAAAAAGGAGTAAAAGTAAATGTAAAAAATTATGTAGAAATACATGTAAAAATATATAGAAAACAACGTTAAAGAAAAAAGCAAGAAAAATAATAATCAAGTTCAGGGTACAGTACAAATATGAGAGATCTGTTTGTTATTAGGAATTTTCCATATGTATTTATATGAAATATATTGGAGATCTCTCCGTGCATATAAGTTTGAATTGATCGAAGTTACGAGAAAGGGTAAAGCTAAGAAGTTTGTAGTCCGTATTACCAATGAACAGATAATCAATTAAATTGTTACCTAAAAGTTCATTGATATACGTCTGGGAGAGATTAAGTTTAGTACATAACAAGGCAATTGCAGTAGCAAATTACAATAACAGTAGCAACTGTAGTGGACCTTGCAAATGTATTTTTTTTATTTTTTTTTTGCAAAACCAACATTTTCTGGAGTCTCAAAGCCAAGAGTGTTTTATTTAGCCAGTGCAAGAAAAAAGAAAAAAGGAAATCGATCAGTGGATATCCTAAGTAGGTTTGTTTATTTGTTTGATTATTAATTATTCGCAAGGTCTATATCGGTATGATTTTCAAAATTCTTCAATAAGGTGAGTTACAAGAGAGGAGGAGCATAATTACGTGCGGTTCTTTTACACGACTAACACTGCGACCACGACTGCTACTGGACCATCTGAGCCCCTCGATCAACACTCTTTTGTTTCTCAACAAAATGCGGGTCCAGGAAATTGAAGATACTACCAATATGCAAAAGTCTTGTTCGTAACGACGTAGTGAGATTCATAGAAGGTGACAACGTATCCGTCACGATGACTCCCAAACTCCTTCGGCAGTGAGATGTGTGTACTACAAAGCATTCTTATAGGACTTGTCAGAAATACTAGTCTCGGCGAGCTCAAGTCCCTTTGTAGGGTGCATGATGTGTAAAAAACCCCAAAACTATACATATTTGCACTAGGATCTAGGGCTCCCTCTACTTTAATTTAACAGCCCGTGATTCAAATATTACAGCAAAATTATAGTATTAAGATTTTAATGCAGCAAGAGTAATTCCTAAAGAGAAAAAAAAATATACGTAGACGGAAAAGTTTGTTTGGTGGACCCCGCTAGAAGTTCCTGAGATGTTAGTAGTCGTACGACGTTAAAATGACGAGACTACGATTACGGGACGTTTTGGAACAAGGCCACGATACATTGAAACAGTCGAATTCTCGTAGGTACTTACGAAAACAGAAACAATCTGGGGGGGGGGGGGGGCGAGGCGGAGGACGACGAGGAGCAAGAGTAATAACAAGGAGAGCAAGAATCTGGAAGTTTTGGATGTCTCCTTTTCAGCAGGCCACATTTCCTATAAGATAAATTTGATTAATAGTAAAAATCAAACAATTAGGATATTGGCCAATTGTGACAAAAAAAAAATGAGAAATTAAGCCATCTTGAGAGCATCGGGAAAATTCCAATAATCCATTTGGAAATTTTTCATTATAAATCTAAAAGTAATTTATGAAAAATGATCAAGGATCTATCGATCCATCAAATCTTGCCCAAACGGGTCACTGGTGATCACTGTAGGCAAGACTAGAATAATAGTTGAAGGCATTTTTGTAATAAACAATTTTCTTCTTTCTTTTTTTCTTCTTTTGTTTCTAGCTCTCTGATTTTTTACCCATAGGGATCACAGATATAGTAGGAACAAGATCCCACAGGCAGGCTTTGTAGGGCAACATCAAATAGGCATGTTTTAACGGGTCATTTAGCTTAAAGCCTATCTGGAAAGAAGCAGGGAGTTAATTCTCTCTCCTAGACGTTGGAACAAATGACACGTGTCGGCTGTTCTGCGGTTGTTTCTGAACCCCTCTGGTAGATCAGCCGGATAATTTACATGAACATTAACCTTATTCTGTACCTTGTCGTAGAAATGAGGTTTTACTAATAAATATCGGCACACATTCCTGGGCAAGAAGTGGCATTTTTCCCCATTTTGTCAATCTTGGAATGATCGCGTGGTAAATGCCATTCTTCTTACTAACTTATAGTGTAGGAGTTTTGGGCAAGACATATTTGTTTATATTTCTCTATTTTACAGTTGCTCTACACTTGCTCTACGCTTACGCTCTGCTTGCTCTGCACTACTCTACGTGACTCTCAGTTTACTCTATCATATTCAATCTTGTTTTGTCTTTCGATCGAGTTATTTTATTTTCTTATCTAGTATCAGATTCCATTTTCCATTTTCCATTTTCCATTTTCCATTTTCCATTTTCTATATTTTCTAGATAGATCTACTCTTGTTATGTTTTTCTTGTATTGTCTCGTTACATCTATCTCGGCCATCGAAGTATGCATGGAAAAGAAAAAATGAAATCAGAAATCAGAAATCAGAAATCAGAAATCAGAAAAAAAGAAACAAGACATAATAGACCATCTACGGTCACATGTTTACGATAGCAGGGGATCTCGCCCTGCACGGCGTTTCCTTTTTTGGCCACGCTGCCGAGATCTCTGCGGATCTTAAGCCCCTGGCAAAGCCGACATTTCCGTTTCGGGTGAGTGCGCCGCTTCTTCAACTCATATCAGCTGATTTCCGTTTCCGGCACTTTTTATGTTAAGGGATTAGACAGATTGGGAAGTCTAGGGAGTCCTGAGGAGACTCAAAGAGGTCACAGAGATTTCGTGTCGTCAAATTTCGCGTCGCCTTGTTTTCCATCTCGCTTTGCGTCATATAGAATTTGTGTCGCTAGTATTTTCGATTGTCGCTTTGATTTCCATCCGCATTTTGTGTCGCCAGATTTCACGTCACCAGATTTCTGGCGTGACACTTCTAGTAGCTTGGGCGGTTATTTATAGATGAAAATTACACAAACATATTCAATATATATATATGATTATTCTGGGTTTTTTTTATAAATATATATAATTACACTTTTCAGACTTGCTTATCCTTGTATATTCTCAAAATGGATAACCAATTAATAGACACTCAAACTTATAGTGTGGCTAGAATGGTTGAAAAATTTAATCATATGTCTTTTATAAAAGCTTCAGAATTACCTTTGGTCGTGGATCTCCCCATAGATAAATTGCAATTGCCTATAAAGGAAAAACTAGTCCCTTTCCAGAATGATCTTAATAATACTGAAAACAAATTACCCAATGATTCTCTATTGGAGGATTCTTCTTCAAGTTTCCAAAATGGGTTAACAACTTTCGAATGTTCCAATTATCCAAATACTTCTATTTCCAATTCTTATATAGGTTCATTAGAAGACGATATAATTAATGATGTCAATTGTGAAAAAAATTCGAATGATGAAGAGAATGGTGGTGATGATAAGAATCTTTTGAAAGATCAAAATAAATTTTTAAAACAAGAATTGGAATTAAAGGAAAAAGAATTGAAATTTTTAAAACAAAAAATTTTAAATATTAAAAATTTAAATTTACAAAATTCCAGTAATTCTACTCCTCCACCTCCACTTCCACTTCCACTGGTCCTCCCCCCACTAAATGTAGAGGTATCTCCCTATAAAGGTGATCGTCCGGATTCCAACAACACAGAGGCATCTATTAATTCAGAAATGCAATTAAATTATATAACTTTCAAAGATTCCATCTTCCCCTTTTTGGAAAACCTTGTTTTAAATATAAATTCATGTAATATCATTGATCATTGTATATCCATGGAAATTTTGAAAGATTTAAAAGATTTGAACATTCAATTTGAAAAAATTAAATTAACTAACAATTTTGCTCAGAATAATAATAATTTAACCGATAAATTGAATGATAATTTAAATGAAATCATTAATTTAATTAGAACTTTGTCAAGTACTTTAAATTTTGAATTAATGAAAAATCAATATTCTAAAAAATTGATTTTTTTAATATCTTCATTTTTCACTTCAAATGACGAGAGTAATACTTCATTGGATTATATTGAATTTCTAAAAGATGAAATTCTAAATACAATTTTAATTGTTAAAGAATTGGAAATTTTCCCTCAAGATTCAAAGACTCCTTCGAAAGAATTAAAGCAATCTTTTAATCATTCTAAAATTTTCCAATTGAAAAAAAATTTAGAATTATGTTCACAAGTTTTATTCAAAGAGAAAAAAAAGCCAAATAGTATTGTTCAAAATCAAATTCAAAAATTTGATAATTCAAATTTTAATCCAATCTCAAATACAATATCAAATTCAAGTACCGGTATAAATACAATGAAGAAAAGAGAAAAACCAAACAAACATTATTATGTGAAATATAATTATAATATCAATTATTGTAATGATAATAGTTCTCATACATATAACCCAATATCTACTGAAAATATCTTTTATGGGAATGTAAATAATAATTATCAACCTGAAATCAAAACTTATTCAAATTCTACAAATTATACTTATAACGCTTCTGAAAATGATAATAATAATAATCATAATCATAATCATAAAAAGATTGCAGATTCACAAGAAGTTAAAAAAAGATTTTACGAAAGTTATGAACCTACTATGTCTAAGGAAAGAGAAAAATTTGCATTTAAACCAAAAAATTTTAATGTTAATCCAGATCATAAAAACCTTAACGTTCTTCATAATAAACGGAAATTATATATTGAAAATAAAACATTTATAGATCCTTCAAACCCATCTTATTTATCCGAAGGTGAAGAATATCACTAATAAATTACATATACCCATATAGAATATATATATATATATATATATATATATATTAATATTAATAATGTCTTTTTATTTTACGCGTTATTATACCCGAATCAAATATTACGTGTATTAAAGAAAGAAAAAAAAATTAGCAATGACCGAATATTCAAAAGATTAAAAGACTATTCTTTAATCATATATTAAATAATATTATCCTCTGATATATATTTTGATTGAACTGAAAATCATCAAAACAATGGAAAAAGATTCAAATTCAAAAAAAGGTATCTTATCTTTTTTCCAAGAAAATGTAAATAATAAAATTATTAAAAAAAATAGTCAAATTGAGCCAATTCAAATCGAATCTGATAATGATGATTTAAATGAAAAGGCAAATGAAAATCTAAATGAAAATCTAAATGAAAATCTAAATGAAAACCCAAGCGATTCAATTACTAAGGATTCAAATATCAATGAGTCAATTAATGAAAGCATACCATCAAATAATGATAATGTAAAATTAACTTCTACAAATAATGTCGAAAAAAATGGTTCTATTCCAGATAATTCTTCCAAGAAGGAAGATTTAACAAATAATATAAATAGAAAAGAGCAAAGTACTAAAAGGAGAGAAGCTATATTAAAGGAAAAATTAGAAAAGCAGCAACAAAGATCAATTGAAAAAAAGAAAAAAGAACTACAAAGAGAAGAAGCTAAACGTTTAAGAGAAGAAAAACTAGCAGAAGCCAAACGTTTAAAAGAAGAAAAATTGGCTGAAACCAAACGTCTGAAAGAAGAAAAACTAGCAGAAGCTAAAAGATTAAAAGAAGAGAAATTAGCTGAAGCCAAACGATTAAAAGAGGCAAAATTAGCTGAAGAGAAAAGAGAAAAGGAAAAGTTAAAACTTGAGCGTGAAGAACAAAGGAATCAATTAAAGAAAGAAAAAGAATTAGAAAAGCAACGACTATTGGATGAGAAAAGGGCTAAAGAGGATGCCAAAGAACGCGCACAATCAAGAATTGTCAATTTCTTTAAAAGAGTTTCAGATTCCAACTTAAAAACTTCTAATGAAACAGAATATTCTAATTATTTTAAACCATTTTATTGTAAAGATAATGTGGAACTATTCAAATATAAATCATTGCAAAATATTGATCAAATTGATTCTTTATTATTTGGTTCGGATAATGAAACTAATAATGGCATTAATACTGACATTTTAACTTGGTTAGAATCGCAAAAAACTAAAACTATGAATAGAGGTCACCCCATTGAATATACAGCAGTTAAATTATTACAGCAAATGACTTCTAAGGATAAAACTGATGAAGAATTACAAAAGATTTTAAAGACAATACCTCATAAATATATAAAATTTTATGAAAATGTAAGACCACCATATATTGGTACATATTCTAAAGAAATCATCCTACCAAGGATAAATCCATTCAGTACAAAAGAAACCGGTTATAATTATGAATATGATTCTGATTTAGAATGGGTAAATGAAGAAGATGATGAAGGTGAGGTGGATAATTTGGAAAGTGGAGATGAAGATGATGAAGATGATGAAGATGAAGAACCAAGTGATGGTGAATTCGATGGGTTCTTAGCTAATGAGTCTAATGATACTAATGGCAAGACAAAGAAAAGAAAGATTATGGGACCTTTAATCCCTACAGTCCATTTAAAAATTGATATCGAACAATTAGACATAGAAGATAAAGAATATTTCCACAATTTATCGGCCATTTGTTTAATACCAGATACTCAATTCCCAATTGATCCAAATTACACTCCAGTAACAAAAATCAATTCTAATAATTCAAGTAAAAAAGACTTGGCATCATTAGTGAACAATGAAAATAAACGTTCGTTAGACGATAATGAAAGCAAAGAAGGTACACCTGGAGCCATATCTAGTCAAGGATCCTCCACTCCAAAGAAACCAAAAACAATTATTACAGATATGAATGATATCTTGAAACTAATAAAGGAAATTAATGGCAGTAACTTTTCATTAGGTACAATAACTGAAATCGTTCAGCATAAATTGCCAAACTATAACAAACAGACTATCAAAAATACTATTAAGCATTATGCCATTAGAAGCTCAGGAGGGGTTGGCAATACATCCAAGATTTGGGATATTAAGGACAAAGCACTCTTACAGCAAGCATCAAGCTAATAGAAATTTGAATATCAATGTATGCATCTGTTTATATTTTTTGGTCAAATAAACTAATATATTATTCATGATTGATATTGGTATTACTTCAGATCATCACTCTAGACGGCTCTAATTACCCGCAACACGACCTGCACTAAGATTTCTATATGTGGTAAAACGGCTGCGCAAGTAGAAAAAAAAAAAAGAATCTCGGCAATTCTTAAGCATCGCGTAAATCGATTAAAGTATGAATAATAATGGATCTTTAATTGATTTTTACACAATAGGTAATCACTAATTAAAAAATTGCAAAACATATCCCTTATTGGTGAATCCAGGATCTATTTACATTTCATGGTTGATTAAGTGTATAACTTTCGTTTATAGGGCTTTACATTACAGTCTATTGTTCAAGAAATTTAATAAAAGAGAGAGAGAAAAAAAATAGAATAAAATAATATTATACACTTTAAACTTAAACAAAACGTTTCGTTATGTCTCAAACTCCAACACCAAGTTCACCAGTGACTGGGCCAGCTGAATCGGCCTCATCACCTATCCGTACCACTGACGATTTGCCACAACAGCCTTCCTCTCCAGCTTTATTTTTCAATCCAAGCTCATCTTCACAACCAGATACTTATGAACGTGATAGTGGTCCAAGAAGTAACCAAGATCATAATAGAAATGTGGGAGCTGTAGTAGGATCATCTCCATTTCGTTATCCATCCTCTACTGGTTCAACTCAACAACATCCAGATTCAGATATCCGTAGCTCTCAAAGAAGTAGTGGATCCAGAACTAGAACACCCGGTAATACGTTATATTCTGATATTCGTACTGATGGTTCATTGCCACATTCATCATTAGATGGCCGTCCAGGTTATAGAAGAAGAAACGATATTTATGCTTCAGATTTGTCATCCCCTAGAAGAATTGTTGATTTCGATTCAAATAGTATGAGCCATCCGGCTTCTTCTTCTTCTTCTGGTCCTCCTACAGAAGCTTCTGAACCATTGAGAATCATTTGGGGTACTAATGTTAGTATTCATGAATGTGCAAACAATTTCCGTAATTTCTTAATGTCATTTAAATATAAATACCGTAAAATATTAGATGGCAGAACAGAACTTATAAACAATACAACTGATGAGGAATTATATTATGTAAACCAATTGAACGAAATGAGAAATTTGGGTACTTGTAATTTGAATTTAGATACAAGGAATCTATTGTCATTTAATCAAACAGAGGAACTATATCATCAATTGTTAAATTATCCACAAGAAGTTATTTCCATCATGGATCAAACTATTAAAGATTGTATGGTTTCATTAGTGGTGGATAACCAATTAGATTTTGATTTAGATGATATCGAAACTAAATTCTATAAAGTTAGACCTTATAATGTGGACAGTTCAAGAGGTGTTCGTGAATTAAACCCCAAAGATATAGATAAATTGATTAGTATTAAAGGTTTAGTATTAAGATCTACTCCTGTAATTCCTGATATGAAAGTGGCATTCTTTAAATGTAATGTTTGTGATCATACACTGGCAGTAGAGATTGATAGAGGTGTTATTCAAGAGCCAACAAGATGTGAACGTGTTGATTGTAATGAGGCTAACTCCATGTCTCTAATTCATAATAGATGTTCATTTGCTGATAAACAAGTAGTCAAATTACAAGAAACTCCAGATTTAGTACCTGATGGTCAAACTCCTCACTCAGTTTCACTATGTGTTTATGATGAATTAGTGGATGCTTGTCGTGCTGGTGATAGAGTTGAAGTTACTGGCACTTTCAGATCAATTCCAATTAGACCTAACTCAAGACAACGTGTTTTAAAATCATTATATAAGACTTATATTGATGTGGTTCATATTAGAAAAGTTTCAGATAAGAGGTTAGGCATAGATACTTCTACTGTCGAGCAAGAACTTTTACAAAATAAAATTGATCACAATGAAGTGCAAGAGGTAAGACCGGTCTCTGATGAAGAAGTAAAAAGTATTAAGCAAGCTGCATTAAGAAGCGATATTTATGAAACTTTGGCTAGATCCATTGCACCAAGTATCTTTGAATTAGATGATATCAAAAAAGGTATATTATTACAGTTATTCGGTGGTACAAATAAAACGTTTAAAAAGGGGGGTAGATATAGAGGTGATATAAATATATTATTATGTGGTGATCCTTCAACTTCAAAATCTCAAATATTACAATATGTTCATAAAATTGCTCCACGTGGGGTTTATACATCTGGTAAAGGTTCATCAGCTGTGGGGCTAACTGCGTATATTACCAGAGATGTGGATACAAAGCAATTAGTTTTAGAGAGTGGTGCCTTGGTCTTATCAGATGGTGGTATTTGTTGTATTGATGAATTTGATAAAATGAGTGATTCGACTAGGTCTGTTTTGCATGAAGTTATGGAACAACAAACAATATCTATTGCCAAGGCTGGTATTATCACCACATTAAATGCTAGAAGTTCTATCTTAGCAAGTGCTAATCCAATAGGTTCACGTTATAATCCAAGTTTGCCTGTTACTGAAAACATTGATTTACCTCCTCCACTACTTTCTAGATTTGACTTAGTTTATTTAGTCCTTGATAAAGTAGATGAATCTACTGATAGAGAATTAGCAAGACATTTAACAAGCTTATATTTAGAAGATAAGCCAAAGCATGTTTCCAAGTCTGACATTTTCCCAATAGAATTTTTAACAATGTATATTAATTATGCTAAGGAAAATATACACCCAGTTATCTCAGAAAGTGCAAAAACAGAATTAGTTAGAGCTTATGTTGGTATGCGTAAGATGGGTGATGATTCTAGATCTGATGAAAAGAGAATTACCGCTACAACTAGACAGTTAGAAAGTATGATTCGTTTATCAGAAGCACATGCTAAAATGAGATTATCAGAAACTGTTGATGTGTCAGATGTTCATGAAGCAGTTAGATTGATTAAATCAGCAATTAAAGAGTATGCTACTGATCCAAAGACCGGTAAAATTGATATGAATTTGATTCAAACAGGTAAATCAGTTATTCAAAGAAAAATGCAAGAGGATTTAGCAAAGGAAATTATCAAAATATTGACTGAAAATCCATCGGATTCTCTAAGTTTGAATGCTTTAATTAAACAAATTAATGATAATTCGCAAGATAGAGTTGATACTTCAGAAATTTCAGAAACACTTTCTAGATTACAACAAGAAGATAAATTAATCATATTGGGTGAAGGAATGAGAAGATCTATTCGTCTAACTAATCGCGTTTAATAATATAATAACCTTTTATGTTGATTTGGTAATATATATTAACCTTTTGCATAGCAGTATTTAATTGTAATTATAATTGTAACATTAATTAAAGAGTTTTTTTTTCATTATTAGGATTTATGAGTTCCCTTATTCTATAAGGTATTACATATCTGAAGAATTATGTAAGTAATCATGAAGGCATAGTTTATTGTATTATCGAGCTACTATATGACTACTTAAAATTCTTCTTGCATAGTATATTTTTCCACTCTTTTAGTTTCTAATTCGTCTCTCTTGGCTAGCCATTTGGGTTCAAACCCATTAGATCGATCAACACCATCCCATCTCCATCCTGGAGCAATTCCGAATCTATTCTCTGGATATGCTTTGGTATATATTTTTCTTCCAAAGAAAGTATGAGGAGCAGTTTTTGGAGTTTTACTGATTGACGATATATCTGAATTAAAGTTTGCTAAAGGGTCTTCTAGATCCTTTAAGGCCTTTTGCCTAGCACTAGAAGCATTTTGTATTGATGGAGGATTTTTCAAATTATTATCTAACATATATTTCTGAAGTTCACCCATATTGAATTCTCTTAAACTTTTTTCTTGGATTTTCTTCCTTGACTCCTCTTTTGAACTTTCTTCTTCTCGTTGCAAATCTATATTTTTAATTCTTCTACCAAATCTATCTCGATAAATTGTTGGGGCGTTTTGTGCATTAGGTGAGAGAGCAGAATTAGCAAGTTGTTTTGCTGATTCTTCGTTCACCTTCAATTGCTTCTCAACATCCTCAGCAGTTTGTAAGCCTGCATGTGCTCCTGACGATAGCTTTATTATATTACTTTTTTCTTGTTTTTTAATATCAGGTTCATTATTTTGTATCGATAATTCATTAGTTGATAAGTTTTTCCATAAATTTTTATTATCTTTCCTGCTTTTTGAATTTAAAGTTGTCGGTGCTGATGAAAGAGGAATATTATTTAACGTTGTGACGTTACTACTGTCCGTAATATTTAAAGTGGATAACTTTTCGGTTTTTTGTTCTTGTTTAGCTGAGGTATATGAAATTAGGGTTTCGTTATCATCAAATACTCCTTTAGTTTGTTTTTTGGATTTCTTTTTGCTTTTTTCCTTCTTGGCAGGGCCATATGTTTTTGACAGATAATCATTTATAGACATATTGTAGTCGTGATGGATTATTATATCTTCTAATGTTTTAAATTAAGCATATATGTATGTATATATTTTAAGGTTTTAATGTAGCCCTTGTAAATATTGGTTTTCTGGAGAGGTTTATAATTAAAATCGATGACTTAAAAAACGCGTTAGCTTTATTAAACTAAATAAGCCTTTAATGCAACAGCTTTTAAACTGCATGTTGTAAAATACGAAGAATAATTTAGAGGCTGTAACCAAACTTTTCACTAGGTAATATATGGTTGTTTCGAAGCATATTCAAAAAATAGAGCAACAACTTAATGTTTTATGTATAGAAGAATTGATCTATGTCCAAGAAAAATTAACCAGTTTGCTAAAAATACGGTTAAATGAAATACGTGAAGAAACTACTAAAGTCACTATTACTACTCAGTCAAGAGTGAAAAATCCATCTACTTATTCACCTACTTTTATTAAGAAAGAGTTCAGTAATTTAAATGATAATCCAATAGAAAATCCTTATTTGCACAAACTAGGTCAATTCACGACAGACAGTGAAGATGAAGATGAAAATGAGACAATTATTAATATTCAACAAACTAGTTCCCCCTTAAAAAATTCACAGAACGATAATAATATGAAAAGTATTAATGAGAATACTAATTTCCATTCCCCAGAATTAGAAAATAATAGAGAACCCCCTAAGAATTTAATCTCCAAACGTAAAAATTCGTTTGATCAATGTAAAACAAATATACTTATTAAACTAAAACAAGAGGATAAGCAAGATAACCTGAAAGTAAATCAGCAAAAGAAACAGAAAATAACAAAAGGAAAACGTGACTTAATAAACTTTAATGTAAATCCTATAACGAAAAATCCCTGGATCTTGGAAGATTTTAAGCCTAACGATGATGTTAACCCAAGCAATTTTAAAAGTCATGGTAAAAGTAGTTACGAGCCTTCTGAACGAGGGCGAAAAGTACATCCAATCTTTATGACATTTGAAGAGATGAGAGACCGGCATGTTGAAGAGATCCATATTAGGGAACGATCGGTTTCACCACCAGGATTTGGTAGACTTGATTTCCCTACAACACAAGAGAATAAAACAGATCGAGAAAAATCAAGAGAAATTTTAAAAAATAAAACTATAAAGAGATTTAGCATAGCATGTAATAATAGTATTCCGCCTTGGGAAAGAAAATATATCTTCAAGAATAATAAACTAAATGATATAACAGATAATGGTGACTTTCATTGGGAAAAGGAAAATTTAGAAGTATATATGAGATAGAATGTATGTTGTCAATTATTAGTAGTAGTTGTAAAATACCGTTAATCCTTAACTAGTTTGATTATAAGTCGGGTTAACGTATATATATTATATGAATATAGATTTTAAAATGGTTATATAGAAACACATTAAGTAGTATGTTTGCACAAGAAAGATCAGTCTTTAGAAAAAATGTCATTATGAGATCTATGAATATCAAATTTAAGAGCAAAATATATAAAAATGTAAAAATGTAATGGAGCTTCATAAAAAAAATGAAGTTTAATCAATTAATTCTAGTGAGCCAGTCCAGGCTTGATCATAAATTGCCCAAATTTCATTTGAATAATAAATATAATCTCTTTCTTCTTTAGAGAACTCCACCAATGTACCCCTATGTTGTCTTGCCGAATAGGAATAATCTTTTAATTCTCTTGAGTAACGAGCACACCATTCATAGCCATGGCAATGGTGTGATCTTTGGCCCCAAGAATCTCCATTATCATCAGAGATAATTGCAAAATCACAAGGCACTGGAGTCTTTTCATAATAATCTTGAAGTTCCTTCTCTGATTTGAAATTGTCATGAACGTATGCATTATTTGATTTCCAATCTATCTTATATTCACCATCCACTTTACAGTTATTCCCACCACCATTTAACCATAATAAATGATGATCGCTTGAAATATGTGCTAATTGAATTGCACAAATCTCACCGGAGTCCTTCCCCTTTTTATCATATTTACCAATAGCAGCAGGATTCATTTCATCAAATCTAAATTTATGACCTGCAGCTACAAAGCCTAGCCAAAAATATTCTTTATCCCCATAAGCACAAGATCCAACTTTTCGTGCTAGATGCATGAATGACCCCATTACTAAAGGAAGTATATGTTGATTTTTATCTATCGTTAAAAGACCAGACTCCATTTGGAAGGCAAATTTATCTTTAAAAAATCTTCTAAATAAGATTTCTTCAATTGTCAAATATTTTTCACATTGTTCTAAAACATATTCCCTTTGAATAACTGGATAATTATGGAAATATTTGGCTTCAAATAATTTTGGAGATATCCCTTCAAAAATACCTACACATTTTTCTTCAGGTAACTTAAAGGTTAGAGTACGATCTCTATAGAATAAAGAGCCTGAATCTAGATATTGTTCAGTATTAAAATAATAATCCATATCGACATAAGAGATAGTATCAATATCTAAGAAAATGAATTCTTCGAAAAGGTTAAACATAGTAGCTACCCATTTGCTTTTGAATTTTTCAAATGACTTCTTATAATTAGTTGACAAAGTATTTGTTACATCAATGAAAGATAAATCTAATTCTGTAAATGTAGCATTAACATCGGAAGAATCAAGATGTAGAAACCCAGTAGCTGCATCAGATAACTTGGCAATATTTTCACGAGAGATTTCACCATCTTTCATAACAATTTGAATAGGTAATTTTGTATTTTGGTATCTCAAAGTAGCTAATAACTTTAATGCCCAAGTAATGTGTTCATCGGCAAACGATAAGACAATCCCACGTTTTGCTAAACTCATTAATTGCCAATTTGACCAAATTGATTTTGTTGAGTCATATTTAAATTCATATGAATCGGTTTTATTTTCTGAATTTAATATTGGTAAATGACCATTTGGTAATAATTTTGCGTTTCTTCTAATCCTTGGTATTACGTTTTTAAATTCTTCTGCATTGCTAAATGATTCGATAAAGGGAAACATTCTATGTTCCAAATCGAATTGATTTGAATCTTTAAAATTACTCTGTTGATAATCACCCAAATAATCGTCATGTTCTACCATGGAATAAATTTCTGAATAAGTCTCGTGAAGATTTGTCAAGATTGTGGTTTCTAGATCTGTATCATTATTAGAATTAAAAATTTCGGATAGCTCAATTGGAGGGGTTTCGTGCATGAAGCAAGATTCATAAATTCTCATTCTTTGAAATGCTAATCCAATTTCATATTTCCTCTTATAATAACGAGTTGAATTACTATAATAATCCGAATCAGTTTCTTTATCAATTTCAGATAATTGTATATTAAATTTTTTTTCAATTTTTTCATAAAACTCCTTATCATGATCATTGATATCAAATGATATGATATCCAGATCATTGGACCAATTCATATCCATTGCAAAAAGGTTTCTGAAATAAAATTTACATTTTATTGAATCATCCAAAAGATCAAATTTTTTCAATTGTTTCAATTTTGTAGGATTCCAATTGTTTAATTTCTTATTTTTAATATCCTCATCATATTGAGGTAGTATTTCCAAAGGTGAAACTGGTTCCATGTTAAATAAGGGGATCTCCACTTTTGATATTAATGTATCCCAAGGTTCTGGTCTAACAGGTCTTCTCATTGAAGTCAAATTCTTAGAATATCCTGAATATCTGGATGAAGTCGATATTGGATTATTATATTGTTTAGATTGAACCATTATAACTCTATCATGAGAAGTAAAATGAGTTATAATTAATAAAAGTATGGAAACTAACGACAAAGATATTATCCAGGACTTTCTAGTGTGGGGCCATAAAGACCTTCTCGAGTGTAACGCTCTACGAAGCATTGTAAAAAAAAAGGTTGCTTTTTTAATTGACCACTTACAGCCGTACAAGTACCTTCACAAGATATAGTTGTGGTACCTTCATTTGTATGTTAGAATATTGAAAAAAAAAGTTTAGCTTGAAATACTTCTATATAAATATCAGTATCCATGTTTTACAGTCGTATTCAATATCATTTAATTTCTCCCAAACACTAGCACATATTCAGAAAACCATGTTGGCTATTTAATTCTTCGCTCATAGGATACCTATGGAATAAGACTTTTAAAACTCCCAGAAGATATATATACGAAAGTAGTCATTTTTTCCCTAACCTTTAATAGCATTGCCTATAGCACTCCATCAAGGCTCTTGAGATTGAAGAGGAAACTACTTATTATGGCTGGACTCTGTATATAATCGTCGTAGTTATAATTAGTGACACCTCATCGGATAAATCAATGCGGAAATGCGCGGGACGGAACAAAGAACACGTCGTGCAAATAATATTATCATCAACCAATTAATATCAATCGTAATCTATAATATCTTAATCTCGTAAGTTTGTAATTACTCTATTGCAATTAATCTAGCATCGGATAATTAAGTCATTGTCTATTGGGATAGGCAACGATTCCGAGGAAATAACCGTGGAAATGCACTACTAGTATTAGTATGAAAATGTTACAAACGTGAATGTAAGTCAAGTGTATTCAAACGTAAGAGAATATAGCAAACCCACTAATGAAGTCCAAGATCATTCATAAGCCCACACCCAAGCAGCTTAACCATAAACAGTTGAAACATACTTTCTTTGTGAAGGCCTCTATGGCATATTCATCTGCCTTGAAGCAAATACTGAAGATGATAGCAAATTCGAAAAATAAAAGTAATGGGAAGTCTTGTACCATCACTTTGCTAGGAATGGGTAAAGCTGTTGAAAAGACATTATCGTTAGCATGTCATTTACAAGATGAGTGCGGTTATACTTGTGAGGTGATCATCAAGAGTGTTGATGTATTGGATTCAATAACTCAAAGTGAAGGTAAGAATAAGAGCAGTGATGGCTCTAGTAGTGATGATGGTTCCAGTAGTGACGAAGAAATGTTACAAAAGAGAACTACCAGTGGTGTCGAAGTACGGGTGGTTGCATAAGGGTCCCATTTACAATTTATAGCATTCTTTTGTATATTATTATTTTATAGTACTATTTTCATACTATTTCGGAATAAAATTTCATTTATACGCGATGAGTAATAATAGTTTTTCAATAATATCTTTATTTGTATGATGTGCCGTAGTATATATCTACATAAATATATACGTATTCAAGCTTGTATTGATTAGGGGTAATTACAATTCAATAAGGAGATTTACACTATTATCCGTAATAAAATGACAATGGCTGAACAATGGAAAAAAAGTAAAACAATAGGGATCATTGGACTTGGTGATATGGGACTCATGTATGCTCGTATCTTTTCCCAAAATGGTTGGAAAGTAGTTTGTTGTGATAAAGATATTTATTTTGAGGAATTGAAAACAAAATATCAAGATGAAGATTTTGAAGTCCTATTGAATGGTCATTATGTCTCACGTATTAGTGATTATATCATTTATTCGGTGGAAACAGAATTCATCGATGAGATTGTTAAATTATATGGTCCCTCTACAAAACAATTTGCCATTGTGGGTGGTCAGACAAGTTGTAAGACTCCAGAGATTAAAGCTTTTGAAGCTCATCTTCCATTAGATGTAGATATTATTTCAGTCCATTCATTACATGGGCCTAATGTGAATCCGACAGGACAACCTCTGGTAATCATTGATCATCGTTCTAGTAGAAAGGACTCATTGTCTTTTATTAAATCATTAATGTCATGTTTAAATAGTAAAATTGTGGAATTATCATATGAAGAACATGATAAAATCACTGCAGATACACAGGCAATGACACATGCTGCCTTTCTTTCCATGGGGTCAGCTTGGTCTAAGTTGAAGGTTTATCCCTGGACAATGGGCCCCAATAAATGGAATGGTGGGTTAGAAAATGTAAAAGTCAATATTTCAATGAGAATTTACTCAAATAAATGGCATGTTTATGCAGGATTAGCTATATTAAACCCAAGTGCACATAAACAAATTGTTCAATATTCAACGAGTGCTACTGAATTATTTACATTGATGTTAGATAAGAAAAATCAAGAATTAACTGATCGTTTATTAAAGGCTAAGGAATTTGTATTCAATTCACCATCTTCGATAAGCCATTCTAAATTGCTATTAGATGATTCTATCTTAGAAAAATTCTCTCTTTCCACAATACACGATGATCGTGCTAAAAATATGGCAGAATATATGGGTGATGAAGATATGATTAGACCCAACAGCCATCTATCGTTATTAGCCATAGTGGATTCTTGGTATCAATTGGGGATCAACCCATACGATCATATGATTTGTTCCACCCCTCTGTTTAGAATCTTCTTGGGTGTTTCAGAATATCTATTCCTTAAAAATGATTTATTTTCAGCTACGATAGATGCTGCTATAAATGACCATTCATTTAGAAGAGATGATTTAGAGTTTGTACTTGCTGCAAGAGAATGGTCTACAATCGTCACTTTTGAAAATTTCAACTTATATAAAAAACAATTTGAATTGGTCCAAGATTTTTTCAAACCAATGTTACCAGAAGCTAATAAGATTGGTAATGATATGATCAAATGCATTTTAGAAGGTTCCAAATAGGAATTTTGCCAAATCCTTTTATATTTATCTCTTATTTATTAATGTCTCTTATTTATACCGGTATTATAATTGCTTGTTACCCGCATTTCAAAGTTTTGGAAAATATTGTTTTCTGGATCTTACAAAAAGTAGATATATTTGAAAAATTATACAATTTCATAAAGATTTAGACGTAAACAAATCAAGGTACAGACAAATAAGCTTATATTTTGCAATTGCCAACTGTATATTAATTTTTTCTGCATTAGAATTGGCATTGAAATAAATCAAAAAATCATATTTTATTCCTCTTTGCCCTTCTTTCCTTTAGTTGTTTTTATAATAATACTTTACAATAATTAAATCGCAATAAAATTTTATATTAATAATGGGTAACTATTTCAGTTCAATGTTCGATAAATTATGGGGCTCCAATAAAGAAATCCGTATTCTTATCTTAGGTTTAGATGGTGCCGGTAAAACCACGATTTTATATAGATTACAAATAGGTGAAGTTGTAACAACTAAGCCAACTATTGGTTTCAATGTTGAAACTTTAACATATAAAAATTTAAAATTAAATGTATGGGATTTAGGTGGTCAAACAAGTATTAGGCCTTACTGGCGTTGTTATTATACTGATACAGCAGCAGTTATATTTGTTGTGGATTCTACAGATAAAGATCGTATGAGTACTGCTTCAAAAGAATTACATATGATGTTACAAGAAGAGGAGTTACAAGACTCTGCATTACTAGTATTTGCAAACAAGCAGGATCAGCCAGGTGCCTTAACTGCAAGTGAAGTCTCAAAAGAATTGAACTTAGTAGAATTAAAGGAAAGAAGTTGGTCCATTGTGGCATCTAGCGCCATTAAAGGTGAAGGTATTACCGAAGGTTTGGATTGGTTAATTGATGTTATAAAGGAAGAGCAATTATAAACAACAGGGGGAAAAAATAATAGATAAATTCCCATCAAATACCTTTTTGCTTGTCATTCAATTTATTATCAGCAGACAAGACAACCCCAATCTTGCTGATGTTACCAATTTTTCAAATTTATTGTTGTTTTATTCTCATGTCATTTTCTACTATTCATTATTATTCTTAAAAAGACAACTCATTTTCTTCAAACCTATTCCATTATAACATAGTATGAAATATAATATTCAATCGTCTTATGCTATGGTATATTATGTAACTGACACGATTTTTTTTAATATTAATACTATTACATCCATATAATTTTAAATATATATTTAAATATTTGCACTTAATTACTATTAATTTATTTTCTCTTATTCCAAGATATCTCTTTGATAATCTGCTTTAGTTTGTATTCTTCATTTTTTTTTGTTATTTTGTAAACATTTAGTTTACGATAATAAATAGCTTACAATTTATTAGAAGTTTTTTTTATTTTAATTTGTTTTTAAGAGAAAATGCTATTATTATTGATAAAATATAACAGAAGTCGTACGTAGGAAATTTTTACAATTTAACATTGTAAAACACAAATTAATAGAACTATCAATGATTTTCACTAAATTGATGTAGCTCTAAAAAATAGAATAAAACCTTAGGTAATATATTAATAAAAATATGTGTATTTTTGAAAAATTAAGGGCTATTAATTCATTTGTATACTTAATTGTTATCCTTAATTTAAAAGGTTTCTAAGATAAAGTAAAGTATCCAAAAAATATTTTGACAAGAAATGTTGTGCTATTTATAACACTATCAACAATATTACTAATACAATTATATTTTGTAGTAATAGATGCTTGTCAACCTTTATAGTTAGTTCCTATAGAACATTAATCAATAGCTACTTTTAACTTCTATGGATGGTAGCACCCTACAAAAGATATATCTGGACCTACTGCCATATCTATCGAAACCACAGAATATCATTTCCAAAATAGGATATTAGAACAACTCAATACTTTAGACTAATGATGGGTAATAGAATCGGAATAAACCTATATATTTCTAAATATAATCTTTTTACCTGTTTTTAATATTAAAAATTCAACAAATAAGAAGCGCCGTGGCGCAGTGGAAGCGCGCAGGGCTCATAACCCTGATGTCCCTAGATCGAAACTAGGCGGCGCTATGTTTCTTTTTTTAAATAAATATTTGTAACTGTAACAATTTTAAGCTTTGCTAATCCCAGTAGTATAATTTTTTAGCTGCTAGTTTAATACTAACTGTTTATTAAACTATACAACTATATACCTGAGCCTATGTAAGTTAAATATTATTATTATCACGTTCCGATTTGTTCACTATACACTTCCATCTTTTGTATTTCATTCTTTTTGTTTTCTAGTTCTTACTTCTTTGTTCTACCTTAACTCTCTAGTTTATTCTTTTAGCTTTAGATTCTTAAATAGAATTTATGTTCATGATTCACTTACTTGTTAATCTACATGTTCATTCCGTTATCACGTCATCCTGATTTATGCAAGTGACTAAATAACTCACACTACGTGACAATATTTAAAGCTGGTGCACGGATGTATTTGTTTATTTGCAATGTAATATACTCTTCTTTAAATAGATGAATATAAAGAATGTCAACTATACATATATGTTCATTTACATATTTAGCCTCACTAATCTAAGACTAGTTTTCAAGCCATCTTTAGGTTTTATGCACAAGCTCAAAATATTTATAGTCACACGGTCTTAGCACTGATACCATAATTGTGAAAATCTCAATGGAATGAACAAAGAAATTCCGAGGAAAACCAAGCAATGAAAAAGTATAATTGGATTTAACTTCCTGATTTGAATCGAATATTAGAAAAGATATATAACTTGGAAAAATGAATGTGATGAGAATAATATGGTATATTTACAACTAAATTCTAAGCACCTCATATAGAACGCTATATTGTATCAAAAGAAAGTAAATTACAACGAATACTAGTTGGAAAGAAAGATGTTTGAAGATGCAGATGATATCTTAGGAGATAGAGTCAATAGTAGTCATAGCAGTAATTCTGTTGCCAGTCATACATTCGATAAGTTACTGGGATTTGCCATGGACAATTCGCAAACACCATATTCAAGTGCCAAAACAATTGATGATACTTTAGATGTCAAACCCCCAATTCTTATGTTAAATAACGATAGTGGTACTTTTATGAATAAACAGGAAGAATTGGAAGAAAAAGAAATGGAAATTAATCAAGTTAATAATGGTGTCAAATATAATGATTTTTATGGCTATCAAACTAATCATTACGATAGACAGTCACCTCAAGCGGTTCAAATATCTGCCGACAGTAGCATACAAAATAAGAGTTTAAATGATAAAGCTGCTAATAAGAGGAAAGATGTTGTTGTAGATTCTAATTCAACCAACAATACTATAAAAAATATTGAAATTATTCAATTCATTATTAATTCATTATCTGGTAAGGATAAAATAGCAAAACTATTGAAATCCATCTTAGATTTGATCAAACTCTTTTTAAAAAATTCAAGAAATAATATTTTAAAATGGGATATTTATATTCAATCATATTATAAGAAATTTATATCAATGCCAACTTCTAATAAATATAAATGGAAATTATTAATTAAGCATCCAATTTCATTCTTAAAGATTTCATTGTTAATCTTCATGGAAAATTTTGAAAAAAAATCTAATTTTATAACGACTCAACTAACTTTATTCAGATATATGCTACGATTTGGTAATACTCCATTTCGGTTACTCGAATTTAAAAATAAAATTCAAAATACTATAAAAGAAATTTATATAGATAAGACTCAGACGTTTGATTTGGAGTATTTGAATAAAACTTGGTTCAATGAGAGAACTTTAATTGATTTTTTGGCGTTATATTATGGTATTTGTGATGAACTTTTATTATTGCATAAATTAAAATTTTGGTCAAACAAATCAATGTATAAATTTGTTGATAGACATTCAACCATATCTTCTCAGTATGATTCCATGTTAGCCGTGAAAAATGTTGTTTTGAAAATAAAAAAAATTTCAAATGAACAGCAAGAATTGAAAATCCAATTACAAGTTAGAAGAACTGCTATGCGATTGACAGCTAATTTAAGATCCTCCACTTCTAGCAGTTATAAGACAGATGCAAGCGACAGATCTTTATCGCCTGTTAAAAAGCAATTGGTAGAGGAAATGATGAGATCCGAATATGGAATTTATAATAATTCAGAATATAAAATAAATCAAAGATTAAAACAATTGAAAACTGAAAAGATAAACACCATATTAGATTTTTTTAGATTATCAACAGATCTAGCAGGAAATTCAATTGATTATTTCAATGTTAATGCACCACCTATCGCAAGTCCAATGCTATCTTTCATTTCAGCTCTTTTGGGTTGTATAAAATTATGGAAAAATGCTCAAAATGAACTTGCTACTCGTAAGGTATGATTACTTATTCATTTTTACTTAATTAAGCATGTGTATTATTTGTAAATTATTATTATTAAGCGTAAAATATTATAAATCAAGTGATCATTATAAGAATTGTAAATAGAAATTGCTCAAAAAAAATTAAAATTATATTGGTATAAAAATAGAGAATTGTTAAATATTTGGAATAAAAGCTCTACTTTGTTTTTAATAGATGATTTGTACTTCTTTTTTATAGAAAAATTCACTTTTACTAATTCTATTTTTTGAATTTTATCAGCTCTTTAAAATTTTATATTTAGTTTCATATTATAATATTTTTATAAATTTAATATATTTATATTTTTGTATTCTCGGAACATAAATATAATTTCTGTGATATGAGAAATTGTAAATAAAAGATCTGCAAGGCACCCTAAAATGTGGGGAAGCTAAATATATCTTAAAATTAAATAAAAAACCAAAAAAAAAATTTCTCTCGACAAATTCCACTCAACAAGAGAATTTTTATTCAATTCAATTATCTAAGAGTTAGATTATTTGTTCATTTAGATTAAAAATTTGTATTTTTAATATTTGAAGGATAAAAAATAAAAAGTGACACAAGAATGCCCGGAGTTGTATTTAAACCAGAAGTATTGATATTATATCAAAACGAATGGGATATAGCTGATAATACGCCTGAATGGGAAAAGGCTTCTAAAAAAGTGAATTTTATTCATTATAGAATTACAACAGTCCAAGATTTACAAGAGTACTTACAGGAATGTGGTGCGAATGTCCTTTGGGTGACTGACGAATTCGTTTCCAAATTTGGGGGACCAATGGAGTTTTATGAATACCTACCATATACCTTAAAATTAATTGTAGTTCCTTGGGTTGGTTGTGAGTTTTTAAATATTCCTAAATTGAAGGAAAAACATATCAGAGTATGTAACATTGGCCCAACTGCGGCTGATGATGTTGCAGATGTGGCTTTATATTTAGCAATTAGTACTGCCAGATTGACTTCTTTTTGGGAAATGAATTTAAGATTCATAGAAAAAGGTAATATTCCAGAATGTAAAAAATATGTAGGATCTTCAAAAGTTAAAAAACCTATTACTAATCCATTAGAATGTGATCAAAATCAAATTGAAAAGAATCGTTTTTACTTAGAAAATTTACCAAAAAAAACTGATGAAGCACCATCAGAAGATGAATTACCAATTAATATTGCTCAAAATTATTCTATTGGAAATAAGAAAATGATTTCTCTAAGAAACAAAACCGCATTAATAATAGGGTTTGGATCAATAGGAAAACTAATAGCTGAAAGATTGTATCGTTTATATCACATGAAGATTAAATATTATAAGAGAAAATTCCCAACCAATTTCTTATTTGATTATAGGCCCCAATTTTGTAGTTCATTAGATGACAATAGAACTTGGAGCGACGTAGATTTAATCGTTTTAGCTTTACCAAATAACCCAAGTACAACAAATATCATCAATGAAAAAAGATTAAATCTCTGTAAAGATGGTGTTCGGATTGTAAATGTCGGCAGAGGTGAATGCATTGATGAAGATGCATTAATTGATGCATTAGATGAAGGGAAAGTTGGTAGTTGTGGATTAGATGTTTTCAAAAATGAATCCGAACAAATTAATCCAAAATTATTAAATCGTTGGGATGTTACAATACTACCCCATGTAGGAAGTACTGTAGAAGATTTAATTTATCGTCAAACGAAAATAACTTTGAAAAATATTGAAGATGTCCTACAGAGAGGTGGGAAGGGTCTTTATCCTGTTGAAACATAAGTTGGAGATAACCAAATAAGATTATCGGTATTTATTTGCATAAATATACTACTATATTATATATTCTTTTCTAGTTTATTTACTTATTTATTTTTTTTGTTAGATCAAACATATTGTATAATTGCTGTCCCTGTGATTTTGTTTAAAATATATTTAATTTATATATTCACAATTATATATAATGATTATATTATTATTATTATTAGTGTTATACTTATTAATATTATTTCATTAGTGTTGACACTATAATCATATAATTAAATGACAGGTAATTTTCCATCAAGTATAAAATTAAATATCTCTTAAACCCATTCAGCTTCAACTTGTGCTTTTTGGAAGGTATAATCTTTACGATTTATAGTGGCAATACCATCTTTTAAACTACATTTCCATCTGGCTTTAGTTCTTGTAACTTTTTCATATAAACATAACACTAAATTTTCATCAGGCCCATCATCTTCACCTTCTGAAATCAAATAATCATCATCTGAATCATCCAATTCTGAACCAACTTCATCTGTATCAAGTAAAGCACTTCTTTTCGATTGTTTTGCCTGTTGTTTTAATTTTTGCGTTACTGTTCCGTCTGGATCTTCTATAGTTAATTCAATTTGTTGCGATGACTCATTTTTCAGATTAGCAGAATCCTCCTCTGTACTATTTTCTTTATCATTCTCTGTCTTTTCTGTATCTGTATTTTTATCCTTATCCACATTACCCGATGTTTCTGTAGATTGTGTTGCTTGACTCGTTGTCCCATTTTCATTCATTAATCCTGGTAGTACTAAACCCTGAGAGTCATCCTTTAGAGTAAAATCAGATGGGACTGCTAAAACAGGAGTACCATCTGTTATAGAAGTATTTGGATCAATTGGAGGTATAATCTCATCCATTTGTGGTTCCCAAGTAAAATGCGCCACCTGAGACTCAGTAATTTTTTTTGTCCAAACTCTTTTTAAATCCTGAAGGGTTTGTTCATCAATCCCTGCATTCTCAAAATCTTCACGAACTTCATTGACTACAGACTCCACAATTTGTTCATAGACTTTACTAGCTTCTGAATTAGACATTATAGATATTTTCTTCTTTTTTCTTCTTATATATTAATGTGTTAAAATAATTTTTTTTGATTAATTTATTAACTTACAAGTTTATAGTTATAATTAATTTTCGTTTTGTTTTATTTGAATTTTTTTTTGTTATTATGATGTTATTTATTACAAATACAGCGTACCCCTCAAAATGTAAGTCAAATATTCTCAAAATTGGTCAAATTTGGACGTGGAAAAGCTTTATATTACTCCCAAACCTAGTATAATCAATTTTATCAACCGTGACAAGCTAGCTACTCACTTCTTAATCCTGTTTTACCCAGTTTCTTTATCTATAACTAGATTATTATTTGTTTAAAATATTGTCATCTTTCATATAAATTGTCCGTCGAAATTTCGAACCGGGTAACGATCTCGGCATTCTGGAAAAACGGATTTGGATGGCTAATAATAGTATGATGATCTGAAGGAAATAAACAGTGTAAAGTGATCTGCATAAAATATTAAGCTTTTAAGAAGACAAAGACTATGTTGAAGGAAAAATTTACAAAGGGTAATATAGGTTGCGATTACAAATCTTCATCAGTATTTATCTGAGGTGGTATTCTGATAATTATACGTGGGAATATTGCCAATAATAATAGGTAAGAGGGAAATAGAAAAAGTGACACGTAAGATAGACGCGTAAAGTAAAAATTATTAAAAGTATCATAATTATCAGATAACTTATTTAACACATACAAACGCACAAATTATATACATAAAAAATGAATATAAATATAGAGGACATGTTTCCAAGTACACCAGAAAGAATTTCAGTGCCTATTCTTACTGCCATTCCTGAGCCAAATGAAATTAAGCGTAATACTGGACGAGAGGACCTTATATTACCCAAAAAATTGTGTCCAATAACGAATCTCCGAGATCTGTAGCGGATAAGATCGCTGCAGAAGCAATTGGTGATAATAACAATAATAATCATGAAGAAGAGGAAGAAGAAGAAGATGCTAGTATCGATTACATTAGAAGAAGTGCATCTGTTGATGGAGCAATGGCTACTTCTGAAAACCATTCAAATAATAAACATAAGGAAACCTCTCAAGAAATTTTAGGAAACCTTGATTTGAATAAAATGTTTTCTGATAATAATAATGAAATATCAAGAACACATGATAAAGATATAAGTTCTGAATTTGATGTTAATCCATCACCAGTAAGAACTCAAAATAATAACATTTCTCATCATTCTTCATTAGTTACGGAAAATAATATTAACAGTAACAATGATAATAGAAAACGTAGTTTAACTTCTGATAATAATACCAACAATAGTGATAGAAAGGGGAGGGAGAATGATGATATTAGAGATGAGCAACATGGTGATGGTGGTGATGATGACCATTTATCCAAGAAAATAAAATTAACATCTGATGATATCCCTAATTTGCAACAACCAAACTCTAATGCTGATGACGATTCTAAATCAAATGATGTTGATGGATCTCCAGTAGCCATTGAAATGTATGATAATCAAATTAGTCCTATTAAAATTAATTTTGATGATGTAGATTCTCCATATCATATTGCAACTGTAGCATCTAATGCAAAAAATAACAACTCACCTTTACCAAAATCTCAGGGCACGGATAGTAATAGTGATAATAACAATGATAATAACAATGATAATAACAATGATAATAACAATGCTAATAACAGTCTCATTAACAGAGAAACATCTCTATCAACGCCTAGTAAGAATACTACATTTGAATTACAAAAATTGACTCCAATTCGCAATGCTAATCATAATAGCATAAATAATGAGGAACAAAATAGTTTTATGAAATTAATTGAAGCTGAGCATAGAGAATATCAAGAATTAATTCAAAGAAATGAAGAAATCACGGATAGATTACATTGTTTAGATAAACAATATAATCAATTACTTTCCAAACATGAACAAACTAATTATCAATATCAAATTATCAAGAATAAAAACGACACTATTAATAAAAAATTTGATAATAAGATACTTCAACTTAATAAAGAGATTGAAAATTATAAGATTAAAGTGGAGAAATTAAATAATAAATTACAAACAAACAAGAAAAGATTACTGGAAACCCGTGATGAAGTTAAAATGTTAAATCAAAATCAAAGTATATTACAAGAAAAGTTTGATAAACAAAGTCATGAAATTCTTGAATTGAGAAACATTGATGATAGTAAAGAAAAATATAAATTTGAATTAGAAAATAAACTTAAAGTCAAAGATGATGAAAATCTTTCTAAAACAAATGAAATTAATCTTTTAACTGATGATTTACAAAAATTACAAGAACAATTGGATTTGAAATTAAAAGAACTCTCTAATAACTCATTAAAATTGGAAGAATTAAATGATCTAATTGAACGAAAGGATTTGGAGATTAAAGAGATTAATGAAAAATATCAAGGTACCATAAATCTAAATGAAGGTAAACATGATGATTTAGTTAAACAAGTGGAAGAATTAATCATGAAAAGAATTGAACTTGAAACACAATTGGATCAACAAGATAAGGATACTAAAGAAATTATTGAACAAATAAAGAAAGAATTAAATAAAATGGAGGAAGACAAAAATTCTAAAGAATATCAAATTATTGAATTTGAAAAAAAAATTGATGAATTACAAGGGAAAATTAATAATCAGAATGACGAACTTTTAAAATTAAAAGAATCTTATGATAAGATTAATGATAATTTTGAAATTAAGAATGCTGAAGTAATTCAATTGAATGAAGAAATTAAAGAATTACGAAGTAATGAAATTAATTTAAAAGAAAAAATATCTAACGATGAGAAAAATAGCAATGATTGGAAAGCTAAATATGAATCATCTAAGATTGAAAATGAAAAAATCTTGATTGAAAAGAGTGAAAATCATTCAATGAAAATAAATGAATTGAATGAAGATCATTTAAAAGAATTAGAAAATATTCATGAAACAATGAAGATCTTACAACAAGATTTAAAGACAAATATTGAAACCTTGAACAATGTTACTAATATAAAGATTGATTTAGAAGTAGAGAATTTAGAATTAAAGAAGAAGTTAAAAGCCCTTGAAGTTGGAACTGAAACTGAAACTGAAACTGAAACTGAAACTAAAACTAAAATTGAAACCAAAGAAAATTTAGTTTATGAAGAATCTCAAGAAGAGAAGGATAAGCTAAAAGCCAAAGACGATCAAATTGAACAATTAAAGATTTCATTCGAAGAAGATCAAACTAAGATTAAAAATCTCACACAACAATTAAATGAATCTCTAGAACAAATACAGAAAAATAAAGAAGAGTCTGACAATAGGATACGATTAATGGCTGACGATTTATATAATCAATATGCAGCTAAACATGCACAAAAGGTATTGATGCTGAAAAAAGGCTATGAAAAAAATATCAAGAAAAATTCCATGATTTAACTATGACTAATATGAGTTTGTCTGAAGAAGTAGAAAAATTGAAACAAGAATTGTTCAATGAAAGACAAGAAAAGGAAAAAATGTTGAAAATCATAGAGTCTGATCCAAACCAACTACAAATTGATGGACATTAACTCAACTATTGCATCACTTGACCTATATATATATGTCAGAATAAATATTACTACCCATGAAATATCCTCTACCTAAAAACAAACAAACAAACAAACAAAAAAAATACTAACCCATCGCTGTTTGTTTGCGAAAATACTTTCTCCAATCCATATGCATGTCATACAATTTTATCGTCTCCCATTTGTCATCTGTCGACTACCCAATAAATATGGATTATATAAATTTATAATTTCCAAACACATCCATTTATATATCTATATACATCGACACCCCTAATCTCACATATCCTATTATATTGCATTCTCGTTGCTCCAAAACATCCACCACCTATATTCAGTAGTTACTCCAGTTCCCAATCACTACCTAGCAACCATATTATATAAATAATCTTCATATGATAGACAATAAACAATAAACAATGAACAATAAACAATAAATATTATACAAATGTTAAATATACTGAAAATTTATCATTGCTATTTCTGTCGTTGTCAGTTCAACTCGTCCGAGAATAAGCCGACAACCATTAAGAAATCCGGGCAATACGCTCACCGTATTTTTCGCTTAATCTCGGTAATGACTGACCACCCAATAGGGAGAATAAGAAAACGATCTAATATGCAGATCGAACTTAAAAACAAGCGTTTAAGAAGATAATTAGATTTCAGAACATTCAAATAGACGACCAGACGCGTGTCAATTTAAGGGAGTTAGAGGTTCTGTTTAACGTGTGCCATTTACTGTATAATTTGGACTAGTTTTGGCCATTGTAGGACGTTCCAAAAGATTGTAGAAAGAGAAAAAAAATATAATAATTATACATTCAAAAAATAGATAAAATAGGGATTCATACCGCAATTTAACTCTAAAATAGACATTCACAAGGTTATTAGCCAAGAGGTTAGCAGCATACTACGATTTTTTTCTTTAATATATTGAAGGTTTTTTTAAACAAGAATTCTTTTCAAACACATCATCAGTTGAAAATAAATTATAAAAAATATAAGATTTCAACGTATAAAGGGGTTACACAGGCACACAAAAGCCACATACAAACATTTAGATAACTATGGATCTTAGACAACAGAAACAGAACACTAGCGATACTACGTTACAATTATTGGCCCAGTATAATGATCACATCTCGCAGAGAGATAAAACTATAGAAGATATTGAGGGGACAAGCAACGAGTCGTCTGAAGATTCAGAATTGACACATGACGAGTTATTCAAAGAAAACGTGAGGCTAACTTTGCAATTGAAACGTCAAGAGACTGAATTGAAAGATTTACAGAGGGTTATAGAGGCTCTTACAAAGAGAAACCAATCTTTTGAGAATAACAGTGGCCCTAGTGGTGAAGCTTCCTATAGTCATTCCCATGGCCATTCAGATTCGGTATCAAGCGCCCATACTCACGTATATACTCATTCACGTTCCAAGTCTACTTCAATAAGTAGTAATCATACTTTAACACAGCCGAATGTACAATCGACTTCTCATTCAAAATCTATATCAAATGCTAGCTCACTATCGACACCCGTTGCACCAGCAAGATCTACTCAAAGACGTATGTCTAGAGGCCATTCTCGTTCCAATACTAATGATTCAAAGATCTCTAATAAAACACCCTCTACAAATAATAATGCTATTACTACAAGTGGTGGCAGCTTCATTGAATTGGATGAGGATTTAAATTCTGCACCACAGATTTCTATTTCAAGCGACACAGATTCTCATTCACAAATCCCTCATATGACTACAAAACAAACTATATTAGCACCAGATGATCCTTTAAGCACTACAAACAGTACCACAACCACAACTACTAATGTAGACAACTTATTATCTCCTTCTCGTTCTCCACAAAATTCAAATAGATATACATCTGTTATTAATAACCATTTACATTCTCCTTTAAGTATTAATTATAATTCAGATACAAACCCAAACTCAATTGATAATAACCATATTGGAAATTTCAATGATTCTCCCAAGATTGAAGATATATTAAATAGTCCAATTTCTAATATAAATATAAAGAGAAAATCACTATCAAGAGCAAATTCTCATTCAAAATTAGATACAAATTCTCCAAAAAATTCAAATTTACAATTAGATACAAGAAGAAAATCCATTTCTGGTACGACTGTGGACTTATCACCTATTAGTTCTCCAATAAGGAAAATACCACCGCCATCATCACCGATTAGAAGAACTTCGTCAGCTACATCTGATACTAAATTGGGATCACCTGCAAAGATAAAACAAACTTCAGATTTACAAATGACTTCAAATGATGCCGAATCCCCAACAAAAAAATCTTCTCATTATAAACTTCAACCAAAAGAGTTAATAAATGATTTAGAATTGAAGACAATGAAATCTATAGATAGCTTATCAAACCATTCATTAAGTATTGCAACCACTGCCATTAATACTACTGCATCCACATTACAAATTCCTGCTAATAAATTAAAGACAAGAGTACATTCAAGTAGTATTTCAAGCACGAAATCAAAATCAGTTAGTGCAAAATCCGATGCTCCTTTATATGTTCATCCAGAAGAATTCGATTCAATTAGAGTTGAAACAACAAGTACCCTATTTATCACTTCAGATTCGATTTCATCATCTTCTTCAAGTTCAACTTTAAGTGCAAGTAACAACACTCAACCTGGTAATATTAGTCCAACCACAACAGAATCGTCGACTTTGTTAAGTGTTATTGATAAAAAGAGAGGTACATTAATGTTTGAATGTTCCAAATCATTAAAAAAATTAATCCAATTAAATGATTATTTGAAGACTCATCTAATGGGTTCAAATATCCCATCAATTCCTAATAGATGTTTATTCAATACAACGATGCCAACTAAAGTCGATATTAGAAGAGAAGAATTAAATAAATTCTTCTCAAATCTGTTAGCAATTCAAAGTATGCCTACTCAAGTTGGACTTTTCATTGCAAAGTTTTTAAGCACAGATATTATTCAAAAAACTCCAATCTTTAAAAATTCTCTCAAGGAAGGTTCATTAATTTTACGCAGGCCTAAAGCCATTGGTTCTGCAGTTAACTGGAGATTACGTTATGGGAATTTACATGGAAATTTATTAGAATTATATGAAAAAGATCAATTAACTGAAACTATTATACTTAAAAACTGTACTTTAGAATTAATTCCTAATATCCCAGAAGATAAACATGGTACTAAAAATGGATTTCTTTTATCAGAACATAAAAAAGCTGGTCTTACAAATACCTCAAAATATTTTATTTGTACTGAGACTCCAAGAGAAAGAGAAAGTTGGGTTACTCATATTAGTCAAATCATTGATCATGGTTCCAATTATCATTCTACAAATACAAGTAGAGAGAATTCAAATTCAATATCAAAACCACAACAACTCACAATAACTAGTGGCATCACCAACCCTAATATTGAACATACTAACCAACAATTGCAATCTCAGAAGTTTGCTAGTAAAGATTCAAGTAGACATAATTTAACTGACATGAATGAAATAAATTCTCAACAAGATACACAACTAGAAGATTCAAAAGCTGAGCTAGATAGAGATAATAAAAGGAATAAGATGAGAAGTCTATTTATTTTCAAGAAATTAGGACAATCTGGTGACGATGTAGAAAATGAGCCTCTACCAAATATTGAACATGATCATAGGTCCATTAATATGCAAAAATCATTTTCATCAAGTGGTACAGCAGGTTCAAATTCTTCTGAAAATGTAATATTCGGTGCCCCATTAGAAAGAGCCTTACAGACAAGCTCAAACCTTTATCAAGGTATTTATAAAATTCCAAGTGTTGTTTATAGATGTTTGGAATATCTATACAAAAATAGAGCTGTATCCGAACAGGGAATTTTCAGATTAAGTGGTTCTAGTTCATTAATGAAATCATTACAAGAACAATTTGAATTAAAGCATGACATCGATTTATATAATTATAATGAACATTTGGAACAAGAACATAAAAATACTCCAAGCACATGTATAGACATTCATACAGTCAGTGGTTTATTGAAATTATATTTTAGAACCTTACCTCATTCGATCTTTGGTGATGATAATTATAAAACATTTCTTCACGCAGCAGAAGAAAATCCAAAGAATCCTGCTCAAGTTGCATTAAATTTTCAACAAATCATAGGATCTGGCCAGATTCATAAAGATTACATATCATTAATGTATTCATTATTTGAATTACTTTTAAGAATTAATAAAAATAAAGATATTAACAAAATGTCCATTAAAAATATTTGCATTGTATTTTCACCAACTTTGAATATCCCAATTAATATTTTACAACCATTGATAGTTGATTTTGATTGTATTTTTAACAAAAAAGAACCAATTGATGATTCTTTAAGAGATATAGTGGACGTCCATATTCCTCATGCATAGTCTCTTTCCTGTATTCATTTTATGATAAACATTCCTTCTAGATCTTTTTAATTTTTAAAAAGGTACTTCATTTAATTTTTTACTCATTTAATTTTTTTTCTGGTTTTGGTTTTTATCCTTTATAACAACATTATTTTATAACAAGTGCATTTTCATTTAGTGATTTTTTTTTATTTTAATTTTCTATATACCCCCCCCAATACTCTATTTTATTTTTTTACTAAGAATGCATTATATTATATGCTTAAATAAATCTAAAGAAAATAAAAATATAATATTAAAAAGGAATAAAGTTGTGTAGAAATACATTATGGTGTATATTTATTGATCAAAATTTATAGTTTGTGTGTCGGGAATTAAAGTTTTGTAAAAATATAGTAAAAAAAAACTAGAATAGAAGTATTTACCATCTTGCACCACTTCTGGTGCTATGCTGCTGAAATCTTCTTGGCGTAACATGAGAAATCATAGATATGTCACTATCGTCGTAATTTAAAATTGTTCTATTTGGTTTTTGAGAGTTATTAGATTTTCTTGTACTAGAAGATGATTTTTGTTTCTGCTTTTGCTTTTGAGTGGTGTTATCATAATCATTATTATCATCATCGTTATCAGAATATGCAAGTTCTAAAGTTTCTAAATGTCTCGATATATCATCAATGGTAATATCTTCAACTGTACGGTTAAACGTTTTATTTAACTGTTCATCATAAACATAATCATCATCATCTTCTTCATCATCACTTGGTAAATCTTGTTTAGAGAATGGAACAGAATGTAAACCGCTTGATGTGACACGCCTTCTGCTATTGGTTTGTGATGTAATAATATTGTTTTCCTTTTTCATCGATTCTGCCAATAGTAAGTTTTTCTGTAATGCATCATTTTCTGAAGTTTGTTGTCTTGGTGATGATGATGATGTCTTTTTAGCATCATGTGATCTTGTTATTCTTTGTGTGACTCGCTCGTTAGTAGTTACATTCTTTCTTAAATCATCAACAATCGAGGTTTCATATTCAGGAATCATTGATCTTCCTAATCTTATTACTTCTTCAGCCCATATTCTAATTACATCTCTTGATTTTTTTGTTTTATAAGGTTTCCAATGAGGTTTACAACCACGAACAATTTCCTTAACAACTTGTTCTGAACCCCATTCATTAATCCAGTTTTGATTTTGGAACCCAATCAAATGGGCAAAAACACCAGAGGTAAGAGCTTTATCAGAATAGCCACCTTCCAATAAAGATAAAACTTTACCTTGACAATGAATTTGAGCCAATTTTAGAGCATCTTTAGTAAACATTGTGTAAAAATTTGTTGGGACATTAACATTATGCCTTTGCATAGAAGTTTGCTCATATTCAGAAGCATCAAAACCTGCACTAATAACCACTAAACCTTTAAAAGGTTTACCCTCTTGTGCCATTTGGTATTTTGCATTTCTAAAATAATCATCTGCCTTTGCAAATAAAGTTCTATATTTTGATTGATATAATTTTTGAAAATCTTCTTCAGTATTCCATGGAGATAAATGAATATTCCAAATATTTAAATCATGACCATCCATGATACAAGTAGATGCGTTTCTAATATTTACTTTTGTTGCATAGCCAGTTTCAGTAGGAAATGAATTAATATCATGCATTGAAAAATACCCCACTTTGGGAAATTCAGCAAATTTTTTGCCAAAATCATCATAACCTTCTGAACCTTCAGGCTCATCTTCAGACCTAAACCCTGCTCTTTTCCAGCAGATATCTTGGGTACCATCGCCGTGATGCAAATCGAAATCCAAGATTACTGCGTGAGTAATGCCGTAATGATCAGCAGCGTATTCAATTGAAATATGGGCATTATTTAATAGACAAAATCCAGAAGGGGTAGCAACTTTACAATGATGACCCGGTGGTCGTATTGCTACAAATGCTCTATTACAGATGTGTTCAGGTGATGGACCATTGAATATTGAATCTATACCAGTTTCAATTGCAGCAATACTACCTTCTAAGGCTTCAATTGTCTTCGAACTTAAATAAATATCACCTGCATTCCAATTATCAGGAACTTCAATTTCATTATTTTGTAATTTAGTATCAGCTTGCTTACAAATCTCCAATAAATTTCTTGGCCAATCATTACCATGAACTTTTAAAACGTGTGGAGATAATAAGGATGATTTTTTATAATGAGAAGATTTTAAAGTGAATAAAGCAGGATACATGGTAATAGCTGCTGCAATACCTAATGAGGATGCCAAGAGTCTTTCAGGTCTCTCCACAATAGTCTTTTTATAGGATTTACTAACCCAATCTCTTGGAAATACATGTTTTAATGAATAAGGTGATAATACTACCACAGCCTTGGCAGATTCCGGGATCTGTGAAGCAGCCCTGGCTGCAGATATAACATTTGGATTGTTTTGAACAAACGATTGGAATTGCTTATGAAATCTGTACAATGGGTCTTGAGTAGTAGACGTTGACATGGTTAATACATAAGTTTGTGAAAGGTATTAAAGGTTAAAAGGCAGACAATTTCTGAAAGAAAGAAAAATTCAAATGGATGCAATGAAAAAATTAAAAAGAAATGAAAAGAACCAAAAATCAGGTATTATTTTTTAAAAAAAGTAGAAATGAATAGAATAAAATGATTGGAAGTAATGTTAATTTCGTCCCTTGCTATATTATAATGATTGAATGGAGCAAGAGGAAAAGCTAATGAGAAAAAAAAATATCAAATGCAAAAAAAATATGAAAAGCAAACTACTTCCTTAAACAGTGCCTGAAAAAAACAAACCTCAACTATGTAAGTTTATAGAAACAAAAAATGAATGCTAGTTATAAAAGAAGAAGAAAAAAATTTGCTATTTTTTTTCGTTGTCTTCTCCTGTTTCTATAATATCTTAAAAATTAAACCGTTGATTATTCAATATCTGTAATGAATGAATAGAGGAACGATGTTTAAAATAGACTGTTAATTACAAACCTTTATTTGGTACTTAATTAAAATGTTAAAACACAGACGCAAACACAAAAAATATATATATATATATATAGAATTCTTCTTAACTTTGGTAATTGAAGGACTGTATCCCGTTAAATTAACGATGAGTCGTTTCTATGGATGATGAATGAGGGATCTAGTATATAAATAGCGCTGTAGTTTTGGATATTTCTTTCCACTATTTATTTTGTAAATATTTTCATTTATCGTTTTGGCATATTTATCTATTCTCAACGTCTTTTATTTATCTTTGACCAAATTGGGCTAGAAATCGATGCCTGAAAAAAAATGCCCAAAAAGGTAATAATGTTTTGTGGTAAGATTTCAAACAGACCAGCAAATTCTACAAGGAGAGTGGAGGTTACTTAGTTAGGATTTAGTGAAAAGTCGTGATAATTCGTAATAGAAAACAATTAAAGAATAGAAAGGTGGGAAAAGTTTATAGAAATTAAAGAGAGACTAAAAGTCACATATGTACGGGTGTATTACTTCCATTTATGGACACACGTCTTGGTGATGTCAGAAATAATATTGATATAAAATTAATGATTTTTTTTTCAAAAATTAAATATTTATAGAAAAATATATATATATATATATTGGGATAGATACTAAGATAAGATGGGGTGTGGTAAAAGAATAGATATATTCTTAGTTTGCTTCAGTGGCAACAGCTTTGGCTTCAGCTTCAGCTTGTTCTTTAGCTCTCTTTTCAGCCAATTCCTTCTTGATTTGTTCTTCTTTAGTCTTAAAAGCCAAGTTCAATTTAGCAATTTCAGCTTCAACAGCAGCAATGTTCTTTTCAGTTTGTTCATCTTGTTTAGTCAAGAATTCTTCATGTTTAGCTTTCAATTGTTCAATAGTCTTAGGGGCATCTTCTTTTTGAGTTGGAACAGTAACGTCCAATTCAGCCAAGACAGCAATCAAAGAGGCTTCTAAAGTAAATTTACCAGAAGCATCAGCTGTGGATGAAGCTGGAGCATTGTTATGAGCCTTTTTCTTATGTTTTTTAGATTTGGATTGTGGAGTATTTGTGAAAACTTCTTGCTTTTTAATTGGAACTAAAGTATCATCTTCCACAGTCTTGATAGCAACATGCTTGTTGATAGATAAATTATTTGGATCATTGGATTCAAAGAAGTCTTTTGTTGGTTTAACATAAGTTGGATCCAAAGCTTGTAAAGAGTTTTCAATGGCTTCAATTTCAAAAGTGAAAGCTGGCTTCTTAGCATGACTTAATCTTTCTTGTAATTTATCTAATTGAATATCTCTTGCTTGAATCAATTTAGATAATTTTTCATCTTCTTCACGCTTCAATCTTTCTTTTTCTAATTTTTGTTTGTAAGATTTGAATTCATTATCGAAATCATCTTGGATAGTTCTAATCTTTGACCAGATTTCATCTCTCTTACCGTATAATGTACTACGTTTATTGAATAATGATTGTCTCTTGTCATAGATGGATTGAGTCTTGGATTGGATATCATTCAAATCCTTTTGAGTTTCATCGAATTTAGAAGATAATTCTTTAGGATTCATGGCATTCAATTGAGATTTCAATTCAGTAATCTTAGTCTTGTCTTGTTCAATGGATTTTCTAATAGGTTCCACCAATAATAAATCTTTGTTGATCTTGTTCAACGATTGCATTTCTTTGACCAATAATTTTTCTTCTACCAAAGTTAAATCACCAGAAGAAATAGAATCTTCAATATCATTGATTCTTTGCTTGATTTCAGCAGTGGTTTGATATTTATTCTTCTTACCAATCTTATCGTTGATTTCATTGTTCTTTCTCTTTATAGAAGCATCCAAGGCTTTAATTGATTCATGAATTTCATTTCTCTTGGTCTTTAATTGTGCTTGAGTCTTGATAATAGATTTGGTTTGGTCATGCAACTTCTTTCTCTTTTCTTGTTCAGCTTCTGGGATTTGATAAGAATCGATTTGCTTCTTTATAGTGGCAATTTCCACATCGATTTTTTTCAATTGAGTTCTCAATACATCTAACTTTCTATCTCTTACTTGAGTATCAGGACGTTTGATTCTTTGGTAATTGTTCTTATTGTTGCTGTTGTTGTTGTTATTGTCAGCCATGATTGAGTAATTAATTTCTATATTTCTTGAAGGGAATTGATGAAAGAACTATAAAGCAGAAAAGAAAAAAGAAAAAAAAAGATTCAAGCTTATTGAAAAGATTTATGTATAAATTTACAAAAACAAACAAACTTGAAACCAATAAAAAATACTAATTTACAGCTTTAATGAAAAATTAAAAAAGTTACTGTTCAATTAACTTTACTTTACTTTGATTGTTTTTAAACGAAACGAAGAAGAAATTTACAACGAAAACCAAAAAAAAAAAAATTAAAAATTAAAAATTAAAAATTAAAAATAAAAAAAGGCTAGAATCCTAACGAAGAAAAACAAGAACAACATAGGGTACATACCTACAAATTGAATTATTAGACGGGGGAAAACAACAATTAAATAGAATTAACAAGAGATTAGTCTACAAAATTAGAATCGAATCTTGGTCAATTCGAATTTAAAGCATTTACAGAGTGCACCGGGATATTCGACCAAAATTTGGTGATCCAGAATCCTAAAATTATAATTCTACAATTGATTGAATTAAAAAAAAAAAATTTGATAGAGAAATGTTAAGAATCTATTGAAATTAATTTTGTTCGTAGGAATCTAAATCACAAATTGGGAATAAAATGAAAACTTATTACAATAATATTAAAAAATTATCAAGACCAATTATAATTAATTTATGTAACGTTTCAATTGTTGTCGACGCCAAAATTTTGGTTACCTAGAAATTGGCTTAGGGAAACTGTTCTTGGTTTAATGAAATTTATTTTCATTTTTTTTTTTCTTCATATTCAAAAGTTAAAAAAAAAAGAAAATTCTCGAAAAAGGTAAATTTTTTCAAATTTTCCAAAATTTTCAAAATTGTCTGACACAGAACACACTGCAGTCCAAAACAGGATACAAAGTCCAAAATAGGATATGAGAATACGTAAATTACTTTCCTTTTTAAGCAAAACGGTTTTTTTTGCTTGTAGCACGTGATATTGCAAAGTAAGGTCATGTGATCCAATTGAGAGTATACCACGTGATGCGGTATCACGTGATAATACGGCTACAAAAAAAGAAAAGTGGGGCGGGTAAATATAGCGATGGGCGGCAAAATAGAATTTACCATTGAAGGTCACAAACTCATAGAAAGGTATAAAAATTATTAAACTTTGCCATTAGGATCATATTTTATTTGCCATTATGATTGTCTTGGTTTAACTTTGGTTTAGTATTAGAGAAGGGGTAAGCTATCATTGGAAAGAGAAGAAGACTATTTAGAAAGGGAAATAATTTACAAGTTTAAAAAAATTTGTGAATTTAGATAATTTCAAATATAGTTCAAGATTTCAAGATTTCAAGAGTTCACAATGGTCAACGTTACTACTGAAAGAGTTGGTGTGGATAATACTACTGGTGATGCTATTTCTCAGGGTACAAATTATTACCTTTCTTGGAGAAATAATTATTCTCGACCATGCATAAACTTGGAAGATGGAACTCCAGAAATCTCTTCAATTCCAAGATATTTTAATACTAATTGGGCAGAAAAGTTCATTAAAACTAATAATGAGTTTTGTAACATTAGTAACGAGGATAATGATAATAATGACAAAAGCAGTTTTGAGATGAATAATTTTAAAACTACCTCAAAGCTACTAGACAATTCTAAATTAGCTGATAGTTCTTCTCCCATATCATATACTCAGAATTATACCAATGGTTATTTGAAATCTAATAATAATAGTAATAATAATAATAATAATAATAATAATAATAATAATAATAATAGTAATGATGATAAACGTCCAGAATTGAACACGTATAATAGTAACACTAAGAATAACACTCACTATAAAAATTACCATAACACTGGACATGAAGAACAAAATGATAATCCTAATGGAGCAAGAATTGCATACAATAACTATCAAAGTAGAAGCTCAAGAGGTGTAGGAAATACAAATGTTAACCACAATACTGGTAGCAACACCGGCAGCAGCAGTAGTAGCAGTAATAACAATAATGATTATCATAGTACTAGCGGGAGTAGTATCGATGATAGTAGCAGGAATAGTTATGGTGATAGTAATACAAATAATTATTATTATAGTAGTAGGAATAACAATTATGATTATAGTAATAGAGGTAGTAATGGGACTAGACAAAGAGGCACTTATGGTGAAAGAAATAGGAACTATTATAGTTCACAACGGTTTCAACTTGATTATAACAATAGCATTCAAACCAAATATAAATGTGAAAATAGAGGCAAATGGGAAGATAATAAACATATTCCAGCTAAAAAAAATTTAAAAGTGGAAAAATATTTATTCGGTTCCATTGATGATTTAAATTTAGTCACAACAGGAATTAATTTTGATCACTATGATAATATCCCAATTGATATATCAGGGAATAATGTTCCTGAACCAATCACCCAATTTACATCTCCTCCATTAGATAATTTATTAGTAGAAAATATTAAATTAGCAAGATTTAATAAACCCACCCCAATTCAAAAATATTCGATTCCAATTGTTAATCAAGGTAGAGATTTGATGGCATGTGCTCAAACTGGTTCAGGGAAAACAGATGCGTTTTTATTCCCGATCTTATCAAAAGCTTTTTCATTAGGTCCTTCCATAAATAATAATAATGATAATGATAATGACGCAAATCAATATAATAAAATATCAAAGTATCGTGCAAAAAACATTAAGCCTATAATCCTTATTTTAGCTCCAACAAGAGAATTAGCGAATCAGATTTTTGAAGAGGCAAGAAAATTTTCTTATAGATCTTGGATTAGACCATGTGTTGTTTATGGTGGTACAAACATCTTCACTCAAATGAAAAATTTAGAAAACGGCAGTCAATTATTGGTGGCTACTCCAGGTAGATTAAATGATTTAATGGAAAGAGGAAAAATTTCTTTATCCAATATTAAATATTTAATCCTTGATGAAGCAGATAGAATGTTGGATATGGGATTTGAATTACAAATTAGACAAATCGTGGAACATTATGATATGCCAATCGCCACATCGAGACAAACTTTAATGTTTTCTGCTACTTTCCCATCAAATATACAAAACTTAGCAGGAGATTTTTTAAATGACTATATTTTCTTATCAGTCGGCAAAATAGGTTCCACTACTGATAATATTATTCAACATATTTATTATGTTAGACAAGAAGAAAAAGATAATACTCTACTGGATCTTTTGGATTCCAAAAATTATAAAAAAAAGCAAACTTTGATATTTGTCGAAACTAAAAGATCTGCTGATGCATTGACAGATTTGTTGATAATTGAAGGTTATAAAGCCACTGCTATTCATGGCGATCGTACGCAACTTGAACGCGAACGTGCCTTAACCGCATTTAAAACAAAAAGGGCAAACGTTTTAGTTGCAACTTCTGTAGCTGCAAGAGGTTTAGATATTCCAAATGTGGCACACGTTTTAAATTATGATTTACCAAATAATATCGATGATTATGTACATAGAATTGGTAGAACAGGTCGTGTAGGTAACATTGGTATGGCGACTTCTTTCTTCAATGAGAATAATGCTTTAATTGCGAAAAGATTGGTTGGATTATTAAGGGAAACAAATCAACAAGTACCAAAATTTTTAAATGATATCCCAAGAAATAATTCTCATAATAATAATTCTTACACTAATAATTCTCATAATAGCAGAAAGATGAAAAATAGTTTCAGAAGTTATAGACAACAAGGTAGAAATTCTAAGAATCATTCAAAAAATTCTCATGAAGGTTTTTATTCTCAGAGAACATTGGGAGGGAGAAGAACAGAAAGAGAAAGAGATACAACTAGAAACATTAATCCTAAAATATATTCTGTTAGGCCACCTCATAATAGAAAAAAAAAATGGGGTTCTCAATGGGGTGATTCCATCATCTCAGTAGATAATCAATCTGATGAGCAACAAGTTTGGTGGTGATTTTTAGTGACATCCTATTAATTGTTTTATATTTTTTATCTTTATTTTACTTTATATTATTTTTTTCTTAAAATTTCTATTTCACTTCAAATTAATAAAATATTAAATAGTCATTTACTTCAATAATCCTTGATATTTTATTATCAATCTATCATTATGAGTATTTAATACAAAAAAGCAACAAGTATTTAGAAAAAAAAATGCTACATTAAATGAAAGAATATAATGACTACAGATATATATAGCTGGTTTTACCTAGATTCAAGTGATAACTTATGTTTTGGAAAATATTGAACTTTCTCAATGGCTTAATCTACTAGAAGAATAAACTAATAGCCATTTAGCATTTGTTAATAAAAATTTCATAGCAGTTGTCCATTCTAAATTTGGTTTGCTACCATAAAGCTTGACCGATATTCCATTGATGGTGTCCTTGTACATTGGATAAGGCAATTCAACGCGGTTATCATCTTGATTAGGAACATGTATATTATCTCTAGATGTATTAACACCATTTGCATTTGTTTTAGAAGTAATGCTAGTATTATTATTATTGATGTTGTTATTATTATTATTATGTATCGAGAGCTCATTTATGTGCTCAACAGTATCTTCTATATTGTTTCGCATTGCTTCAGAACTATTATTATTTCTACGATTTCTATTTTGTTCATGGTCATCCATAGCATTATCATCATTATCATCATCGTCCTCATCATCGTCCTCAAAATCATCGTCTACTTCAACAGAATTACTATTATTGATATTACCAGTAATATTATCAATAGATATATTCATTTCATTGATTAATGGGTTACCATCCTTAGAATTAGTATTATTGCCGTTAATAGTTCGGTCTCTTTTATTATTGGTATTTGAATTAGACATGATTAATTTAGACAATGATATTGAAATTTCATTCATTATATCTAATAGTGCCTCTAAAGCCTTATCGAGATCGGTCTCCTTACGAAAGAATTTTCCAATTTTAAAATTTTCATCATTAAATACATCTAAACTAATCCAATCTTGCAACTGATTATTAAATATCAATATTTTAGAAAATGATCCCATAGGTATTAGTTTATAATTCTTTAAATTTAAATTCAATTTATTTATTATAGTAGAAAACAATAAAATTATTTGCCCCAATGCAGTATTAATTTCATTCCACGATATTTGATTATTATCATAACCTCCAAGTCTCAAATTATTTATTGTACCAAATGGCCCATTATGAGATATTTTAAAAGTTTCATTATAAATATTTAATTTTCTCAGCCTATCCATATTATTCAATGAATTTTCATATTGGTTATTTAACGATTCTATTTCTTTTTTAAATTCTAATTGCTGTAATTCATTTTCGTTATAATTTTTACAAACATTTTGCTCGAAAGTTTTTTTGTTATCAATTTGGGTATGTAATTTTTCGATTAACTTATCTAATTGCTCTTCTTCATCTTCCAGCCTCATTAATTCCTCCAATAATTGCTTTCTTTCAATTTCTAAATCATTTGGAGTTTGGCTTAATTCATTGGTGCTTGAAGGCTTTGGATGATCAGACTTTTTATTTGTAGATGGTAGAATTGGAGTGTCTGAAATATTATTACCATCAGTATTTTCATGACTTATTTTTTTCTGCTTTTCCAAACGATTAATAAATTGAAAATAGGTATCTCTTTCTTTTACTGATTCATTATACTGAGTTTTTAATCTTGACACGAGTAAATCACAGCAATCTTGACAAACTGGATAATCAATATTGGAATTTGTTGATAAAATATTGAAAACGTTTACTAATGAATTTATTTGAGTTGATAAATTTTTACTTGATAAAGATGATTTATCATCAGTGGTGATGTCATATCTTTTAAAATCATCGTCATCGTCATCATCATCATCTTCTCCTTCGGTGAGGCTACCGTTTATATTCAATGTATTTTGTTCATCATCTTTTTTATCCAATTGTGAAATAGAACTATCTGTCTCTGTTGACATTGAATGCTTTAATTGAATTGTTTTTAATGCTCGTGCATTATCTTGGCTATTATAATTATTATTGGTCTTCTTGTTATTTTTATTATTGGTTTTATTATGAAAATCATCATTTTTTAAGAATACATAGGAATCATTAAATCCATTTTTTTTAAATTCTAACTCATTTGGGTCTTTAATCATACCTAACCTTCTTAATCTGTCTTCAGGGATTGGATACAGCAGTATCTTATTTCTATTTATACTTTGTGTGTTAGTTGTATACTGACTTTTTATACTTGTAATCTCATTTGCTTGACCATTGGTAATATTAGAATTAGTTAATAAGTTCCTTTGAGCTGTGCTTAAATCTAAAAGTGCAGTGTCTATGTGTAATGGAAGATGACAATTTTGGCATTTTAATGTTTTTTCAGTAATTGAGTCCATTTTACTCAATTGAGAGTGGTTAAATTCTTGATCGTAGATTTTTTTCAAAACTTAATGTTAGTTTATACATTATACGTCTTATAATTAGTATGAATTCTTAATCTAATCCCTTAATATTGAAATTTCGCAAGTTAAAAATAAAAAAAACTTTCGAGTTCGATTCCTATGTTACCCCAAAATTGATATCTTTGAAATATGCGAATTTTTTTCAAATCGATGCGATGAGATAAAAAAAAAATATGATAATAATTATTGTTATTTGATATTAAAAACTTATTTAAATACATTATGCTCTTGAGCCTTTTTTTATTTCAATAGCAGATTATTGTACCATATTATAATGGCTAGAGTTTCGAAAGCTACTAAGAAGTTTCAATCGAAACATTTAAAGCGTACTCTTGACCATAGAAAACAGTTAAAATTACACAATAAGAAGATCAAAGGTAGACGTGGGAATAAAACTGAGGAAGAAAAACGTGACATTGCTGGCACTAAAGAAGATCAAATTCTCAAGAAATCAGTTAAGGAAGAAGTCTTTAAAGATTTGTCTGTAGATAAATTATTCAAAAGTGGATTTTCTATTCCAAAGAACACTGTTCCAGCTCCTTCAAGAAATAGAAAGGATATTGCTAATGATGATGAAGTTAACCAAGTTGCTAGTGATTTAGGTAGTGATGATGAAGAATTAAAAAGCTATTTAAATAACGATGCTAATGATAATGCTGGAATTGAAGATGAACTGACCACTTCAAACGGCAAGAATAAAGTTGAAAAAGATAACTCCATTGAAATATCTACAGCTCATATTAAAAAATGGAGAAATCAATTGTCTAATTGCTCAGATTCAAAAATTTTTGAATCTATTTTCCAAACATATTCTAATATATCCAATCCAGAATATCCGAAATTGATAAAATTTTCTATTGAAGAATTACCCAAAAAAATTGTTTTTGCAGTTCCATATCAAAATAAGAGAAATTCAAGATTATTAAAGACAAATGTAGAGTCAAAGAATATCTCAAGTTCCATAAAACCATTTTTGACTTATATAATTTCGTATGCTTTCGAGAATTGCGAGAATACAATCGATGAATTACCAAAATTTTTAACCAATATTAATATATTATTGCCCTATATCGTTACTAACAAAAAAGTTTTGAAAAAATTATTAAATATATCAATTGAAAAATTGATTGCCTTAGTTGAAGATCAACTTGAAGAAAAGGAAGATGATATGGAACATTCAGATTATCATCTGATTGAAGTCTTATTAGAATGGTTGAAGCATATGATTAATGAATTTAAATCAAGCATATTAGAAATATTTTTAAAATTATCCTACTCTTATTTTATTAATATTTCACGTAAAACCAATTCGAAGTCAATAAACACAATTGAGAAGTTAAAATTAATACTTCATGAATTATTCATAACAGATGAATCCATTGGTTATCAATTGGGTTTCGAATACTTAAGACAATTAGCTATTCATATAAAATCAACTATGGATAGCAATAATAATCTAGGTAAAACTACCTCGAGTAATTCAAATTCATTTCTAATGATTTATAATTGGCAATTTGTTCATGCTTTAGATTTTTGGTCAAGAGTATTAATAAAAGCTCAAACTACATTAAATAAACCAAAAACATCGCCATTAAGACAGTTATTTAAGCCATTAATCCAAGTGTCTATTGGTGTCATTAAATTAGTTCCTACTCCCCAGTTTTTTGCAATAAGATTTCATATTTTGAAGATATTAATGGATCTAGCATCTAATACTGATGTTTATATTCCATTATATCCATATTTATCCGAGGTTTTATTTTCAAGTTTGTTTCAAAAGTCTGTTTCATCGAAAATTACAGATGAAAATAATAATAAATTAAAACATTTTGACTTTCAATACAATATTAAATGCTCTCCATTATATTTAAACTCTAAGATTTATCAAGATTCAGTAATAGAACAAGTTCTCATTGCCTTTAATAGATATATCGAAATTTATTCTAGAAATGTAGTATTTCCAGAATTAATGACGCCTATAATAATTTCTTTACGTGGATTTATTGATAGACATGACGAAAATAATAACTTAAAGAATTTTTGCTCTCAATTAAATTCTTTAATTAATAAAATATTAACAACTTCTGAAATGATTCAAAAGGAAAGAGCCAAAATTACTTTTACACCAGATAATAGATTAGAAGCAGCTCGTTTCTTGAACTTATGATCGATTTTAACACTCTTCATATTAACTTATCATCCATATGCATTACTGGGTTTTTTTGGACCTTTTTTTTTTTTTTGTAAATATTTAATATAGCATGCATATATTTTTATTTTTCAAGTCTAGGCTCCTCAAAACCCAAATTTGTACACTATTATATATTTTTATTATTATTATCACTTTATATATATTTTAAAAATGCAGCCGAAATGTGTCAGTTAATAAGATTCGCGATGATTTACCTTTTTCTTCCTTATTTATATAATAGCTAAAAATATTATATAAAAAGTTCTAATAATAACAATACGTGACTACTTATTTTTACTTGTCGTATATTCTACTAATTTTTGATTCTTCTCTGAACTTTTATTATACAGAAAGTCTTTGAGTAAATTAAACTTAATAATAATCAGCAGCTATGGATGACACAACATTGGTAGAAAGTTCCCCTCAAAAACCACAAGATAAAGAAAATAGAGCAGATACTGTCCCAACAACTAAAGTTACCCAGAGTTTTCTTGTACCAACTAATTTAGGATTACCTATCAAAAAAGATATTACGAAGGAGTATTCAATTGGCAAAAAACAAGTGAAAAAAATAGAAGAGAAAAAACTCATAAAGCATTTGAATATTCAATGTGAGAAATATGATCTAAAAATATTATACAAAGAAAAAACAGAATTACAAAAAGAAATCACGCAATTAAAAACTGGTATTCATATTTTACAAAATTATGAGAAAGAACTTAAAGTTAAAGAATTGATTACTAAATGGAGGGATGTGTGCCAGGCAGGAATGTCATATATGTATAATTCGGCAGCCATCAAAATTGATAGAATGGGTGGATTTGAAGAGTTTAGAAGAAAAGAGTTAGAGAATGAGAAGAGAAGATTAGAATATCAAATGGATGACAGTCTTCAACTTGAAGTAGATTCTATTCTTGAATCCGAGGAATTTAACAATTTAACAATAGATGATCAAGAAGAGTATAAAACACAAATGAATGAAAAATTAGAAGAAATGGAAAAAATGAAAAATTCTAAATTGGAAGCTCTGGAAGCAGAGATGGAAAGTTCAAGAAATCAAACTTTTACGATGCAAGAATTAGCGAAAAGATTAAAAGTGGATTATAAATTTATTTTCTTAGAAGAGACTGATATTGATTAGGAAATAAAATCCCTTTATATTTTTGCTGTCGTTTTTTATTATTATTACATTTATTTTTATTAATCCCTTATAATTTCTATATGTATATCATATTTTATATTATATTATTACGGCTTTTTCTTCAGATGCGAAAACCTAAGATTCCTGAATTTTTTTTTAGCTATAATGAATGATTGACAAAAAGTTAAAACACATCAGCTAGTAGAAATATACTAATATATTTCTTGAGATGGTAATTAACTAGTTTACTATACATCCAAATAAATATTAAATTGATATACCATGAGTGCTGAATTATTAAAAAGTTCAGTCAATCAATATCTAGAAGAACTACCTCAACCAGTTCAAAATCGATTATATGAATCGCCAGCAACATGTTTAGCCATTTATAGATTATTACCTCAACTAGCTAAATTTTTTATTATGTCAATGGTATTCAATGAAAATGAGGTGATGTTACGTGATTTAGATCGTTGGGTTAAATCTAATGGTAAATTACAATTCCAAGAAGCTATTAAATCAATGAAATCTTTACATCTTTTAGTACCTGGTAAAAATAGTGGAGCTGTTATGATTAATTTGAATTCAACTTTTCGAAGTAGTTTAAAAAATGCATTAACTGGTGGGGAAATTAATAATTCTTTTGGTGTCATTGTTGATAATGATCGTGATGCTGTTAAAGTTTCTATGCTGGAAGAATATTCTACTAAAAAATGGGAAACTATATTACATTTTATGGTTGGCACACCCTTAGCGACTACACCATCAGAAAATGTGTTAAATCTTTTAAAACATAGTAAATTGATGGAAGAGAATGAAGAAACGAATGAATTCAAGATCACCAACGAAGGGTTTCAATTTTTATTACAGGAATCTAATAGTCAGATTTGGACTTTATTATTACAATATTTAAAATTAACAGAAACGTTGCATATGGATCCAGTTGATGTATTAAATTTTATATTTATGTTGGGTGCATTGGAATTTGGTAAGGCTTATAGTATTTCCAGTTTAAGTGAGACTCAAAAGATAATGTTGAAAGATATGAGAGATTATGGTTTAATTTTCCAAAAAAATTCTAATGCAAATGTATTTTATCCAACAAGTATGGCTACCATGTTAACATCCGATGCTAGAAATGTTCGAACAGCTTCAGGTGCCATTGACCATATATTACAGAGAAGTCAAGAAACTAATAAAAATTCCAATAATGACGATGATGAGGATGTAGATCAAGTTGGTAGTAATACGCAAGCTACTGCGGATGGAGCATTAATAATTGAAACTAATTTTAAACTTTATTCATATTCTAACTCTCCATTACAGATTGCAGTTTTAAGTTTGTTTGTTCATCTAAAAACAAGATTTTCCAATATGGTAACAGGACAAATCACAAGAGATTCAATCCGTCGAGCCCTAAGGAATGGTATCACAGCTGAACAAATTATTGCATATCTATTAACGCATTCACATCCTCAAATGAGACGACTGGCAGAAGGAAATTTAGAAAAAAAGTTGGAATTAGATCCAAATGCAAAGGATAGTTTACAAATCTTACCGCCCACAGTGGTAGATCAAATCAAGTTATGGCAACTAGAATTAGATCGTATTATTAGTCATGAAGGGTCATTGTATTCAGATTTTGAAAATAATCAAGAATATAATTTATTAAGTACATATGCTGAAGATATTGGAGTGTTATTATGGAAAAATGATAAGAAGAGGAAATTTTTCGTCTTAAAAGAAGGAAATTCACAAGTTCTGGATTATGCACAAAGAAAATTAAAAAAAAATAATCAATATAAAAATATTGCAAACTTATCTACTTTACATATATAAATATATATACTGATTTTTTTTTCATATATTTAATGACTATTCTTGTAGCCGTCAGCAAATAAAAATAATTGTATTGAAACCAAATTTTTTTTAATAGAGATATTTATTATATTGAAGTATCTTTTATTGCAATATGGACATATACTATTTTGAACAGAATTAAATTAATTTGATAATTAAAAGGTTTCCTTTAATTGAAGTTCATAATTTGTAACCACACCAAATCGTCGTAGATAATCATTTCCATCACGTGACTTGACTGTATAGAGTCAAAAATAAATCTTCCCCGCCAGGACTCGAACCTGGAATCTTCTGGTTCGTAGCCAGACGCCGTGACCATTGGGCCACGAGGAACAAGATTTTGTGATATATTTGAAATATGATAGGGAATATCTAGTAGAGATAATATGACTCCACAATTATTTTTAAAAAATTTGCAAAACTTTTTTACTGGGATTCAAGAGAGTTAGATATTGTTATACAGTGTTTAAGATGTAAAGACGATTACTTTATTTAGACATATATAGTAAATACTATAAATAAAAGTGAATATATTTCTTAAATAGTTTTTTTCCATATAAAAAGAAAAACACATTTTAAACAATAAGTCACGTGATAAAAGTCTTTTACCACTTAATAGAAAATGATATATTCATATTCCAGCAGTTTTTGAAGTATTGGTTAGCAAAATATCCTTTTATCCTTCTTTATATTTGTACTCATCTATTTGTTTTTTAAGTTTAGTAAAAGGAAGTTTAATTTTTTTTTTATTTTACGAGTAACTTTAATGAGAATAAAGTGTCTTTGGCAGTAAAACTTACTATTGTTTATTTCAACAACAAAATGAAATTTTTAATTCTTTTTTTCTCAATGAAAAACAAAAATACTTTAAAACAACAGAAGGATAATATGTTCCGATATATTCCAATCAGTGTAAACTTATAACAGATGACAGTTAAAACACGACCAAAATTGCAGTTGCAATTTCATTAATACAAATAACAATAATAAAGAAGAAAATCTTACTTCAAATAAAATGTAATAAGCATTATGATTGTTATATTGAGAAACTTATTACCTTGGAAGATTAGCAGAACGATATTCTAATATACAAAAGGCAATCATTATTATAATAAAGTGTCTGTCAATTTAAACTTCAAATTATCTTGATATTTATTGGCTGGTAGTTTGATTATCCGAAACCATATTGCTTAATAACCTTTTGTCTCAATATATATGTAGATATATATATATATATATATATATATATATATGCTTATAACCTTTAAATTTTTTCCTAGATATGTTTCCTAAACAAAATAAGGTTAGTTATTTTCCCGGTTGTACTGGAATGTCTGAGGGGACACCCTAAAACAATCTATAATCTAAGATCGAAAACGATCATATTTGATCAAAAGAGATCTTGATCGACAAATTAGGAACTGTGGCAACATAATAGGAAACTTACTGAATGTTTTCCATATTGGGATGACTCTGTCAATTAATTAAATGTTTTGGAAATAATAATAATAGTAGAGAAGTCAAATTTTTAATGACATTAATAATAAATGTATCGGGGTTATTATTGTGTCAAAAATTCAAGAATAGACAGAAAAGTGATCATCAACTTGTTTACATAAAATTATTAACTTGGTTTCTGTAGCAATATAGGAGGTGGGATCGACGTTTGATTGAACGGTCGATTGTTTAAAACAAGCCAAATTTGGCACATTTTGTTTGATAAGAAAATTACAAAACAAATTTTAATTACTCGGGAGGAGTTGAATAAAAATGCCTGATAAATCATACTGGGCTAAACTACTTGTGAAACAATGGTATCTTATTTTTTTGGGACACGTTGGACTTAGTACTTGACCGGAAATAGTGTTGTGTCGGTATCTATCTATATCTCTATTCCAAGAAATTCAGTCTTGAAAGATAGTGTTTATAAGAACACGATTCAGAATGTGTTGTAAAATGTGTAAAATACAAATAGAATGTCACTCAATACAAGTTCCATGAATGGTTGAATGCTAGATTAGTGGTAACATATGAAATGCCAGATTAGTGATAAAACATGAAATGCCATAGGTTAGTTCTAAATTTTAAACTTTCCAACTTTTGAATACCAAATTAGTTCAAACATATGAATCCAATAGACCAATTCTAACTTAACTGGGCTAGCCATCCATATCTATCTACAAGCTTATTGGACAATGATACCACCGAAGAAAAAATACACTCCAACAAATTACACGCCAAATTCAATAGAAACTACTCAGATATATACCTCTACAAGTTGTTTTGATACACATATCTAGACACATTTAAAGTATCTACGGCGATACTGTGGTAGTTCGTTTAAAGGCATTATCACGTGAGTCACGTGACGTTATCTCACTGTATACAGGCACGTGCAACTTTTCCATTTTTGTAGCACGTGCCTGTGAAATAGACGAACGTGTGTGGAAATGGCACGAGTCGTGTTATGACTCCGATACGGTGACAAATATATATATATATATATATATATATATAAATAAACATTCTGGCGCTAGCCAGGGTAATTGATGAAGTAATAAGATAAGGATACAGAAAGAAGTAAAAATATTAAGATTGAGATTGAGATTGAGATTTAGATTGGGATAGATTAAGGTTAGACAGAGTTAAAAAAAATTAAAAAGAGAAAAACTTATAAAAATACGGGGCAGAAGAAGAAGTCGATAAGGGAATTTTAAAAAAATAATACAAAAAAACGTATACAGAAAGCATAATAGCCAGGATTAATTCCATACAGAAGCTCAACAAGTAGCACAATTGCCAAGTGTGTATAGACACATGAAATTTGGCGCACAGATTCTCGATAGGTCCGTTCCAGAATGGAAGTATTACAACATCGATTATAACTTGGTGAAGAATAATATTAAACGAATCACGACTTTTGATCAAGGTTCTAATAGAGACGAGTCTGGGTTTAAGGACAGCCTGAACCAATTGAAATCTCTATTTGCTAACCAATTACAAACTATCAACTTGTTTGTGTCGTTGAAACTGAAAGAGATTACAAATAGGTTATATTCCATCGAGAATTATTTATCTTCATCTAAGAAGACTAATTATAGAGGTAAATATAGACATGAATTAAATCAGTGTAATTCAGAGTTACAAAAATTATCAAGGTTTTTAATTTTGCAAAAAATTGCTATTAGAAAATTATTTAAGAAATTGTTGAAATATACTCCTGTTGAATATAAACAACTGTCTTTAAAGGCGATCAATTCTATAAAGCATTCTTCTGAATATACTGTTGGCTATGAAGGTATTACTTTCAGCAACTTACAATTAGATCCGTATTTGCAAGAGATATCTGTCATTCTGGAGCAAGTAGAGTCAGATTCATGTGATACCAAATTGAATAAGAAACCTTCATTGAATTCATTGTTGAAAAATAATCCTATTAATCCTTCATTGCAATTCGATTCACTTTTCTTAACTGATTCGATCCCCATTCAAAGGTTGATTATATCTTCAGAAGATATTCAACAATTCAAATTTATCTTATTAGATAACAATTTCCAATTTTTAAATAACTCAGATTCGCTTGTTTCTCAATTGTTACAAAATAATTCCAAAGATGATCTGTTGAGGCAATGGGGGAATAATAATTCATTAAATTTGTTTCCCAATATGACTCAAAAAGTGAATAATGACTCTATAGTCATGTGCAATGTCGGTGGCATCAAAGATCACCTTATTACTACAAACTCTAAAATTTATGAAATGCTATCACGAGGTACTTCATTAGAGACTACTACTAGCACTACTACTACTAACAAAAAAGATCAAATTATCATGGATTTTATCAAGAAAAATAATTTAAAATTATCCACATTGAAAATCACTTTCCAAAGATCAAGGTTTGTTTCTACATCATTAGACCAACCATATTTACTTGTAATCGATTCAAATATTACCATTCAAGATGATTCAATAGACTATTTAAGGGACTGTATATTATTGACTGAGGATTCCTTTGTGGAAATTAAAAAATTAAATAAAAATATTAATATTAATATGAACGTTAATAATAATAATAATCATAATAATAATGATTCTACAGTACAAAATCAACACTTGACTTTATGTACACAAACATCTATTAATGACAATTCAAATATTCATAAAATTATGGATCTATTGAACAATAATGATAAAATACAATGCTTCCCATTACAAGATAATGATTCTTTATGGAAAATTGTTCTTCTTTTCAATTCTTCATTTAAAGGTCCTAAAAATTCAATAGATTCTGTTAAAAAGAATTTCTTTCAAGTACTTTTAAATGATAAATATATTATACCACAAAATGAAACTTTATCGAATTCAGAATTTTTCCAATTAGGTAATCATTTTTTCAAACAAGATGTTTGTAAAAAATATAAATTGCCTGGTAAGAATAAGTTAAGTACTAATCCAACTTCATATTCCAGTTTAAAAATTAAAACTAAACTAAAACAAAAACCAATTTTTAAACAGACGACTCGATATTGGAATGAATTCGATGATGGTGATGATTATTCCTCTTTTGATAATTCCAGTCAGTTAGAAATCCAAGTAAATGGTTATCAAGATAAAGGTTTTATTGTCTTTAATAAGACTTTTATTAAGAAAATGTATAATTTAGGGTTAACTGTGAGAAAATGCTTAGGAATGAAGAATAATAATAATGAAATTTATAAACGGTTATTAAATGAAAATCTAAATCGAAATAAAGTAGTTTCAAATTCTTTACAAAGAAAATCAATGTCAACACTTTCTACTTCCTCTTCTCCACTTTTAACAATATCGGGTTATGATCATTTGAATTACGGTTCAACAAGTACTAATAATTCAAGGACAAATTCACCAATAGATGACACTACCATTAATTCTGCAATTAACAATACCATTATAAATTCAAATTTTAACTCTACAGTTGGTACTATAGTAAATTCTAATACTAGCACTAATGCTAATAATTACAATAATTGTAATAACAATACTCGTACTAATTCAACTTCGTTTACTCATGATAACTCATTAGCCAATAATCGTACAAATTCAAGTTTATTTATTAACACCAATTCTTTTGCTAATAACATTAATAGTAATTCTTTTGTATCTACCCGTAATAATTCACTGGGTACCACTCATAATAATTCAATGTCCAACACTCGTAATAGCTCATTTGCACATTTGGATTATTTAACTACAAATGAAAGCGAAACAGAAACTGAGAATAACCAAGATATACGACAATTACTACAATTCAGAGATCAAGATATAGAGGCCTCAGATGCAGTTTATGAATATAAACATGATAAAGTTGTCACTTTCATGTATTTATTTACTCTACTAATCTCATGTCTGACGTCTGGTGTTATTTTGGGTATTATCTTAGCTTTATTTACAGGAGATGGTTCAACTGATACAGATTTAGCTAATGAATCTCTACTGATAACAATAATAATCTCATCATTATTAGTTTCTCTATTTTTGAGTTCTTTGAGCTTATTGCTACTGTTCAGTAGATTTACGCTAGCCCCAATTTGGCATTATATAGTGGAATTTACTATATTCTTAAGTGTAACGTGCACTGTTTGTTACGGAATAATTGAAATATTCCTTTAATTTTTACCTTCTGCATATTAATTTTGTTCTTTTTTTTTTCTATATATTAATATAAAATGTAAATATAAAACTTTAAAATATTATTCGTTTAATTCGTTCATAAAATCTGCGTATTCATCATCCATATCTGGATTATCTTCTATTTCATCGTTTACACTGACATTTTCATAATAATTTATTTTGTTTTTATGGCGTCTAGTAATTCTTCTGGATATGGGTTCTGAAAGCTTTTGCGGCTTAATTTGCCTATTTATGTTATTGGCAGGCACATGATATTGCGTATAGGAATCAGAATCATCTATAGTATTATTTTCAATATCTTGTTCACGAACAAGAAATTTCTCTTGATGTTCAGAATCAGAGTCATTTTTTCTATCAGTAATTTTATTTTTTACCATACGAGAAGAAAGTCTAGTTTTCCGCTTGGAGATAGGTTCATATGGTTCAACAGGTTCAGATATATCCCCCACCTCAATATTATTTGGTATTATCCAAGCATTATGTGAATTAGAAGAGTTAATTACTTCTTCATTATTAATAGTATTTTTGACTTCATTATTATCTAATATTATTGGTAAAAACCCTCCATCAAAATCTGAAACTGATTGCTCCATATTTGTATCAATGTCAATGTTAGATTGAGGTAAAAACCCACCCATAGATTCTGGCATTTCATCTGATGATTGTAATTGCAGTAATTGATTATTGTTATCATTAGGAGCTTCTCCTTCATTTCTACTAAGCCGTGGTAAAAACCCACCTGATGCAAAATCTTTATCTTCATCTTCCGATTCTATTTCATCCATATCAGTATTGAAAGTTTGAATATTCGATTCATTATCTTTCGAACTATTTTCTTGAACTGTACCATAAGTATAATTCAACTTATTTTTAATATTTAATTTTAAAAATAAGGTATTCCAATTCTGTAAACAACTTAAAGTTTCTTCAATTTTTCTAGAATTTTCAATATCATATTCCATACAGTCAATTGTAGTAAGTAATGCATTCTTGAATTTGTTAGATACCACAACACCCGATAAGTTTGCTTTGGTTGATCTTGTGTTGGATCTTCTACCAGCCTTACTTTTCTCAAATTTAAAACTTGTCACGGCAGGAGCAAATGGGATATCAAGAAACCTTGCTGATTTTATAGCAATTGGTGATTCAATTAATACACAATCATTTGGTATCATTGTAGGTTGAAAAATTTCAATATTGCCGTAATGGTTTTTAGGTATCTCCAATGTAGTTGGATTTATAATTGGTGGTATGTATAATTCAGTTTCATTAAATGAATAAAGCCTTTCCTCTTCACTTTCATCATTATTATCTAATGAATAGGGATTTTTTCTAATGATTGTTTTTAAAGGTTTTGCACCAGTTTTCAATACTCTTCCCTCCATATACCATCTCTTTGGAGATTTCAACTCTAGGATATCTGATCGCTTATATACTTTTAAAATTTTTTTACCAATTTTTTTTGAAGCTGTAGAGGATTTAGAAATATTTAAAAATCCGCATTCTACGACACCCTTCTTTAAAGTTTGATATTTAGTTAAACCATTTTCTAACACATAAAACGGGTGATTCTTCAAATCACTTAAATTATCTGGCATTGGCTCATTCAAATCTCTTTTCTTCATATATAAATCTTCATAATCATCAATTTTTATACGCTTCCTCCTATTGAATCTTGAAATGATTTTATTATACCATATTTCGCCTTTAGGAGTTCTCGTGATTCTCTTTTTTAAAATTTTCGAATTATACCAGTGTGTATACCTTCTAGTTACATCCTTAACACCATTTTTTCTATCAAAGGCAATTACATATCGAATTAGATTTCGATCTACCGAATCTAAACCTTTTGGTTCCAACAGTGAAAAGTTTTGAATTTGTTCTATTTTTTTATTTATAATTGGATCAATGGTGATCCAATTCTTAGAAAACTTATCCCAAACTTCACACCATACAAATGGGTATTTATATTCAAAAGTTGATATATTATTAATTTTTCTTTTCTCAATAATTTTTAAATTTGTAAAATCTGGTGGTTGGAATGATACTATCAATCGTGCATTTAAATTACAAGATCTTAGCATTGCTATAAACCCCATTGCAGATTGATGTATATCACCTTTACGCTTTGATATAGCCTTTTTAATATTAAATCGATTTATACTTGTTGGAATATTTTTATCACATTCTTGTAATTCTTCCCAAGTTTTCATGAGAAAGTATGAATTTGTATTACTTGAAGTTAATCTCCAATTTTTATTCCATATCTTAATACAATCTTTTAAACCGTTTAATAGCTTTCTAGTTGAACGTAATGGCATTTCTTTATCCAATTCTGGAGTCAATAGATCAAAAGTCTTATCTGGAACCAAAAGGGATAATTTTTTCAGTAAAGAAGTTGAATTCAAATATTCATTATATATGGTTCCTGAATATATTTGAGATATCAGGTAAATACAGTGATAATATTTTCTAAAGGATCTCACTTCATTAGAACATACATTCTTGCGTGTAGAAGCAGTTTTAGTCTTATTGGAAGTTGAACCATCTATTGTTATAGATATGGAACCATCTAAATCTGTTAAGTTGTTTGAAACATCCACATCTTCAAATTCATCTGAATTAAAATCTTCGTCTTCATCAAAATCACTTATATTGCCATCATCATTATCATCATCATCAATATTGATGACCATTTTAGGATCTTCAACAATGGATTCATTATCATATTTGGACCCATACTTCTTTAATTTTTTTTTTGTAACATACGGTTTAACGTCAAGATCATCAGGAATTATAATTTCTTCAACATCTCTTTTATTATTATTTTGTGATTGCTCTTCTTGTAGTTTTTTTCTCCTTTCAATTTGTCTCTTTTTATTTTCAAGTTCCTTCTCATGCAATACTTTTCTTAATAATTGAAAGTATTCAGGCTTCAAATTATCACTCATTATTGACTAAACAAATACATGTAATTAATTTTCTAATTTTGTAGTATTTTTTTTTTAGTAATATTTATAATCGATGAGGTACATTTTAAAAAAACGGTACTTAAAGTTTATAAAAAAAAAAGGGAACAGGGGTGGTTCGAAACTTGAATAGATCTAAAATGTTTTTAATTTTTTTATTTTTTTCAAAAATTAAGAATTCGTAAAAATACAGTATTAAGAATTTTAAAGGTAAATCCTATATATATATATATATATATATAAAGATTAAACTTTAAAAATGAGCAAATAAACAAATAATACTTAATATATAAATTTATAAAAGAAAACCAGAGCTAAAAATTAATTTTTTTTAGCAAAAAAAGATATATAGGAATGAAAAATATGATAAAGACCCAAAAATATTAGAAGAAAAAAAATAAAGGTAAATCCTTTTATAGCGAATGAATGTCATTTGCGTAAAGTTTCAACACAATCCAACAATTCAATTAGGTAAGGATCAACACCTACACCTGTTAAACGAACCATCTCATCGAGAGAGGTACACATTTTTTTCAAATATTCATAATTTGTACCACTTGGACCAATTGAAGTGGCAATGACTTTCGCAGTTTCAATAATTTCTTCTGGACCTATATAAGCTTCACCACCAGGCACTCCGACATAGACGGAGGCAAGTAAAAGGTGGTGTTGCGTTATTGGATCAATTTCTAATTCATTTAATAACATATTTAATTCTGAATTATGATCGGCAGAAGGCAACAGATGAACCTCAACTTTGACCAAATCATAACCGTTTTGTTCTCTAATATCTAAATTAGCACGAACTTCGGCTGCATGAGATGGTGGTATATAATACACTGCAGCTGGTAAACCGTCTGGATGCTCTAATGAAGTGTTGCCATCTAAATTGGAAATTGTTGACAATGGCACCAGAGTTGCCACACGACCTGGGGAATCAGGTGTACCACGATGATCTATACTTGATTGCCAAAACCTACGTGTATAACCAGGGATTCTACAAGGTACACGATGGGTGAAATGTGGAGGTGGTTTATATAATAACGAACCATAACCTAGAACCCAAATACCTTCCGTATTCTGAGATGGCGTGGTGTTATCCGTAGAGATGAAATTTGCATCTAGTTTGATATTAGATGCTGTAATAGTATCAGTTGTTGATAATGAATTTGTATCATCTAATTGATTTGTAGTGGTGATTGTTTCTGCTTCTAACGCATCCTTGATGGAGTCTCGCACAGAAGGCATTTCAGAGTTTGACTGAGAATTGAACATTTTAGTTGTATTTCGAAGGGTAAGCCTATTATTAATCAACGAATGATCTATGCTGTTGCTGTTGCTGTTGCTGCTACTGCTACTGTCGCTGTTGTATTATTTATCCCAACTCTAGTGTGATGTATTTATAGAAGAGACAGGAGTAACAAATAACTTTATTTGGCCAAATGAAAAAAGAAAAAAAGAACCTCACCTTATTATAAATACACCTCCTGCCCTACATCATTATTTTCACATTCCGATGTCATCCATACGTTTTATGCTTATATTATTTATCCAATGACAATTGCATGTCGCGTAAGACAAAAAATGTCTGCCATCAATGTTCTCACGTCATCAATTCCCTTTATTAATTAATCCACGACACTAATTCTGTCTTTCTGAAAATTGCAGACGTCTTCTAACATGAGTCTTCCAGAAAACTCCGAGATCTTGCTGGCCGTTCGGTAAAGCCCCTGGACACAATTTAGGAAACGATGCCAGTGCCAAAAAGACAAATTACAAACCATGAACCTGCAAATAATATTGAATTTGTAGCCCCCCGAGAAATGAACTGAAGACGTGTAATTGCCCTGTGGGATACGTGAAGTTGAACCTGTCAGATACCCTTTACAGGATATAGTTTGCTGTTAGGAGAGGCTGGGATTGGGATAGTATTCGGGATTGGAATTGGAAATGACCAGGTTGGGAATCGATTAGGTTGGACACGATTTGGATTTTGGGAGGCTAGTACTGAGGAAAATACAAGCCTTTGAGTCTGTCTTCCCCTTTTTCCGGTGCTTGCTTGCTGGTATATTAGAGAAAGCAATAAAACTTTTTCTTTTTATTATTTTTTTATTATTTTTTATTTTTTGTTTGAATTTGCAACTTCAAGATCAACACTTGTACATTCAAGATTAAGAGATAAACGCTACATCATTGTGTTGTTGTATTACATACCTTACATTACTTTTCATAACAAAACTAATCTGGTGAATAAACAAGTCGGGGAATACATATCGAATAAACATATCAAACAAACAAAAACCGCTTGTATTTATTCCAAGATAAACACAATAACATTTCCATATTTAAATAACAACACATTGCGTATACACTCTTTACAATTTGCATATTTCTACATTATTTTACCTCTAATTTATTATTATTCTTATTTTGCATTCATCTCCACACAATTTCATATTGTATTAAACAATGTCTAACAATTATAATCCGTCCAATATAGGATATTTCAATTATTCAGACAATAAAGATAACAACAATAAAACTAATAGAGCTAATTCAAATACTCCTCCACCTTCGTTCCAGGATTTCGATCCTACCAACCCATCCCATAATGTAGATGATTTACAAAGCCCCCTCCAATTGTTAAATGGGGATCATATTGATGAAAAAAAGCCAAATGATGGCACGACAACTAATACTCGTAATATATTCGAAGATATTGAATTAAATAATGAAATCGAGGATTTTAATGATACAGCATTAGGTCACAATCATTTAGATGATACTGGGACAAGTTATGGCTCCCCCATATCAAATTCATCGACTATTTTAGGCTCACCTGCTTCTCATTTGAAAAATAAATTTAAATTCACTAATAATCATTCCAAAAGTGATAGTAGTGGGAGTAAAAGTAATGATACAAATATTAATAGTAAAAAAAAAAAAAGCAATACAAAGAATAAAACTTTGAAATGGGCTAAAAAAAACTTATATGATACTTTTGAAGAATTTAATATGCATCATGATACTACAATTGAAGATGATATGAAGAAAAATAGATCCGCTGAATTAAGATCCATCTATTTCAATTTGTCATTACCCGAGTCTATGCTAGATGAAGAGGGAAACCCTGCCACTATATATCCACGTAATAAGATTAGGACTACCAAATATACTCCACTTTCTTTTATACCAAAAAACTTAATCTTTCAATTTAAAAATTTCGCCAATATTTATTTCTTATGTTTAATTATCTTAGGTGCCTTCCAAATTTTTGGTGTTACAAATCCAGGTTTTGCGGCAGTTCCATTGATTGTGATTGTTTGTATTACTGCCATTAAAGACGGGTTCGAAGATTCAAGAAGAACAGTGTTAGATATGAAAGTAAATAACACCAAGACTCACATTTTCGAAGGTATTACAAATGAAAACGTAAGTGTCGATAATGTTTCGTGGTGGAGAAAATTTAAAAAGGCTAATACCAGACTATTATTCAAATTTATTAATTGGGTTTCACAATATACTACAGCTGAGGGTAAAAGGAAAAGATTAGAAAAGAAGTTACAAAGACAAAGGCGTAAAAGGAATCAAATAAATGGAAATTTCCATGGTTCAAGAAGATCATCGATTTCATCCTCATTATCATCAGTCCGAATTTCAGATGATTTTGATGAAGAAAATGGATTTTACGATTATGATGAGAATGATGGCTCATTTATTTATGATGATACGAATTTTAACATTATTGATAAATCATTACCACCAAGACAAGATGTGAAATTTCAAAAAGATTATTGGAAAAATATTAAAGTTGGTGACGTTATTCGTATTCATAATAATGACGAAATACCTGCTGATGTCGTGTTATTATCAACTTCGGATGTTGATGGGAATTGTTATGTAGAAACTAAGAATTTGGATGGTGAAACGAATTTAAAGATACGCCAAGCTTTAAAATGTTCCTATAAGATTAAAAACTCTCATGATGTAGCTAGGACAAAATTTTGGATTGAAAGTGAAGGTCCGAATCCAAATCTTTACACTTATCAAGGTAATTTGAAATGGAATGATTCTATGGAAAATGAAGTTAAAAATGAACCAATTACAATCAATGAAGTTTTGTTAAGAGGTTGCACCTTAAGAAACACAAAATGGGCAATGGGTATTGTTGTCTTTACAGGTGATGATACAAAGATTATGTTAAATTCAGGTACCACTCCAACAAAAAAATCAAGAATCTCAAGAGAGTTAAACCTAAGTGTTTTAATAAATTTCTTATTACTATTCATCCTTTGTTTTATATCAGGTGTTGTTAATGGTGTAAATTATGACAGACATCCAAGATCAAGAGACTTCTTTGAGTTTGGTACAGTGGCTGGTAACGCAGCAACCAATGGGTTTGTTTCTTTTTGGGTTGCAGTCATCCTTTATCAATCCTTAGTTCCCATTTCTTTGTATATATCCATTGAAATTATCAAGACTGCACAAGCCGCATTTATTTATGGTGATGTATTATTATACAATGCTAAATTAGATTATCCATGTACGCCTAAATCGTGGAATATATCGGATGATTTAGGTCAAATAGAATACATTTTTTCTGATAAGACAGGGACATTGACCCAGAATATTATGGAATTTAAAAAATGCACAATCAATGGTGTATCTTATGGTAGAGCTTATACAGAAGCACTTGCTGGGTTAAGGAAAAGAGAAGGTATTGATGTTGAAACTGAGCAACGTGAAGAAAAAATACAAATTGCCCAAGATCGTGAAGTGATGATCAACGAATTAAGGGGTATGTCAGCTAATTCTCAATTTTGGCCTGATGACATTACCTTTGTATCTAAGAAATTTGTAAGAGATTTGAATGGCCATAGTGGTGATTTCCAACAAAATTGCTGTCAACATTTCTTCTTAGCAATTGCATTATGCCACACAGTATTAACTGAAGCAAGTAAAACTAATCCAGATAAATTAGAATTGAAAGCACAATCACCAGATGAAGCAGCTTTGGTTGGTACAGCAAGAGATATGGGATTTAGCTTTATCTCTAAAACAAAACATGGTGTGGTTATTGAACTAATGGGTCAACAGAGAGAATTTGAAATTTTGAACGTTTTAGAATTCAATTCCAGCAGAAAGAGAATGAGTGTTATAGTTAAGATCCCAGCGCAAGATCCGGACGGAACTCCTACTGCATTATTAATATGTAAAGGTGCTGATTCAGTAATTTTCCAAAGATTATCTACTGTAGCTGGCTCAAATGATGAAAAACTGTTAGAAAACACAGCAAAACATTTAGAAGAGTATGCAAAGGAAGGGTTAAGAACATTATGTATCGCACAACGTGAAATATCTTGGCAGGAATATTTAGATTGGAAAGTTCAATATGATGAGGCAGCGAGTTCGTTAAATAACAGAGAAGAACAAATAGAAATTGCTTCAAATGCAATCGAAAAAGATTTAATATTATTGGGTGGTACTGCCATTGAAGATCGTTTACAAGATGGTGTACCAGAATCTATTGAATTATTGGGTAAAGCTGGGATTAAATTATGGGTATTAACTGGTGATAAGGTCGAAACTGCAATTAATATCGGCTTTTCATGTAATCTTTTGAACAATGATATGGAATTATTAATCATCAAAGCTGTGGGCGATTCTAATATAAAGAGAGAATTTGGAGATGAACCATTCGAAATCACAGAGGGCTATATCCGTAAATATTTAAGGGAGAAATTCGGCATGAATGGTAGCGTTGATGAACTGGAGATTGCTAAGAAACAACATGATGTACCTAAAGAAAACTACGGTGTTGTTATAGACGGGGAAGCTTTGAAATTAGCATTAAGTAATGAAGGCATCAAGAGAGAGTTTCTGTTGTTATGTAAAAACTGTAAAGCTGTACTATGTTGTCGTGTTTCTCCATCACAAAAAGCTGCAGTTGTTAAGTTAGTGAAAAACACGTTAGATGTGATGACCTTGGCTATTGGTGATGGTTCCAATGATGTGGCAATGATTCAAAGTGCTGATGTTGGTGTCGGTATTGCTGGTGAAGAAGGTCGCCAAGCAGTCATGTGTTCTGATTATGCCATTGGCCAATTCAGATATTTATCAAGACTAATTTTGGTTCATGGACGCTGGTCCTATAAGAGATTGAGTGAGATGATTCCTGGCTTTTTTTACAAAAATGTTATTTTCACATTGGCATTGTTCTGGTACGGTATCTACAATGACTTTGATGGGTCGTATCTATTTGAATATACGTTCTTGACATTTTATAACCTGGCATTTACATCATTACCAATTATTCTGTTGGGTGTATTTGACCAAGACGTTAGTGATACAATCTCGATGGTCATGCCGCAATTGTACCGTGTGGGAATATTACGATTAGAATGGAAACAAACCAAGTTTTTGTGGTATATGCTGGATGGATTCTATCAAAGTGTTATCAGTTTTTTCTTCCCTTATTGTTTATACTACAAGACGATGATTGTCCGTAAGGATGGATTGGGCTTAGACCATCGTTATTATGTTGGTACAATGATTACCTGTATCTGTGTTGTCTCTTGTAATTTGTACATTCTCATGCATCAATATCATTGGGATTGGTTCTGTGGTTTATTTTTTTCTCTATCAATTTTATTGTTTTTCTTCTGGACAGGTATTTGGACGAGTTCTATTACAAGTGGTGAATTCTTAAAAGGTGGTGCACACGTTTTTAGTAGTGATGTATTCTGGGGAATCGTTTTTGTGAGTGTCATGTTTTGTCTATTACCTAGGTTTAGTTATGATACTATACAACGTATATTTTATCCAAAGGATGTGGAGATTGTTAGAGAGATGTGGAAGCGTGGTGATTTTGACCACTACCCTCAAGGCTATGATCCTACAGACCCTTTAAGACCTCGAATCACCAAACATTTGCACAGTTATGGATATGATTACGAAAGTGGCCTCAATAAGGCTTCTCGCCACGGTGGCGGGATTGATATGAATCGGAGTGAGAGTATGGATGGATTCCGTGGAGAAGATATGGATGGTAGATTTGAGAGCATAGAAATGGACAGATTGACTCCAGTGGAAAGTCTTCACACAAACGTTCCACTAGATAAGGACCGTAAGGAAAAGCCACCAGGAGGAAGAAGTGGTATCCAGTTGATGGGGTCCCCGAGAGAAACAGAGGATTTATTGTACAGTGAACGTCTAGGAGGCTATATGGGGACCGACTCACCACTAGGCATTGGCCACGACGACAAGAAGGACAATAACCGCGTTGATGTTCGTAGTATACATGAAACAACAAGCCTTGAACGAAGCAGAACAATGAAGCTAGGAGATGCATCTACTAATCCTTTCCTCAATCAGGTAGACGGGGCCGATTTGGCTGATTGGAAAATCTAGTCTCTATTATGATATATACTTGGGTAAATATTTCTACTTTCATGACATACTTGCTTTAGGGATCTTTCTATATTTGTGGTGTACTATATTAGAATTTTGCTTTCTCATCCGACCACCTATGGATAAGGTTGGTCGAAAGTACTCGGTGTTTGTAAAATATATGTAACTGTTGTTTATAGACCTATATTATAACCTCCTCTGTACATTTTTTTTTATATTAAAATCATATAAACACACATAATGGTCTCATCGCCAAAATTTGTTCGTAACACAAAGCTTGCCACCAATATGTGAAAATTTAAACGATCAAATAGCACATGCCCAAATACAGCAAGCATGTGAGTACCTGCATTTAATACAAAAAAAACCATAGGGGTAATATTAAGGTGTCACATATAGGGATAAATAAGGGAAAAAATGACTCTACGTATGAATAACGCTCTATATTCATGTGCTAGGTTATATATGATCAAGGTTAGAAGTTTAAGATGACTATGGAGATTTTAATCCTTTAGGCTTTATGAAAATATTTTTATCATTAATAATTTTTAAGGAGTTACAGTTCAGGAGATTAAAAACGACTAGAAAAACTATTTACAGGGAGCTGATACAATATTTTTGGTCTTGTTTTGATTCATGTGATAAAATAAAGGGTATGAATAAATAGGCCGTGAACAATATAAAACAAAGGTATTTTAGGGGTACTAACACTCCTTTGTCTTAATTTGAAAAAAAAATATTAAAAAAAAATATTTCAAGTGTATAAAAAGGTGACCAATATTTTCACAATTTGCATTAAAACTTATAGGGAAGCTTTATTCTTTATTTTTTCTTTGTTTGATTCTCAATAGTCCATTAACAATCATCTGAAACAACCAAAAAAAAAATTAAAATAATGCAATTAAAATTCACTTCAATCGCCTTTTTGACATTGTTTGCTACATCCTCATTAGCTCAAACTAACGTTGTAACCACCAATGAAACAGCTGTTACCTCTGTCACTACAGAAGGAACAACTTCTGTAACTTCATTTACTACTGAAACAATGAATTTTAATTCTACCAGCATGCCAAATACTGGTATCGAAAGTAATACCACTTCTACTGGTTTACCACCACACAGTAATGCTTCAAATACCACAAGCTCTGTGCTTCCACCTGTGATTTCAACCGCAAGTGCAAATATGGCACACAACAATTTATATAACGTAGGTTTTGCTGGTTTAGCTGCTGGTATTGCTTTCTACTTTTTATAATTAAAATTAAAATTTATAGAGTATATACAAGAAATAAAATAAAGCCAACACTTATAATTATAAATTTTTTTATTCTAATTTATCTCTTGAATAGAATAGTATTAAAGAAGGTAAATTATTTGGTGTATGATACAGAAAAATATATTCATATGAGTATATTAGTAATATATCTCTTCCTATTTTTATTTAAAAACTGCTTTGTTTTATAATTTTTACTATATATTGTTTTCGTTTCATAAACAAGTTAATGATTTTTAAAATATCGATATAATTAATGACTATATTAGTATCTTGAATAATATAAAAAAAATCAAATATTTCAATTTGTATACAAACTCGTAAATCCAGATAGATATTTTCAGGTTAACTAATGTGTTGTACCAAAACCAAATAAAGGCCTAAAACTTGCCGTATATGCTATATGTATTAAAATATTTTATATTATGTGAATAGCTCAGTTAATCAATTTGGGGTAAATCTCATTTTATTATATAAAAAATAAAATTATAAGATATTAAATAGTTACATACTTGTAAGCATTCCGCATTACAGTTTATTGTGGTACTTATTGTGATGGAATATTACTGGAATAGAAGAGAGGCTGACATTATTAAAAATGAATTTTGATGTAATTTTGGATTACTTCTTTTACATACTCTATAAACATCTATATTCATTTACAAAAATGCTCTTTATATGGTAAGTTAATGCTGGAATATGAGTATATTATTTTCTATTAAGTGGTAAAATACTTTTATCACGTGACTTATTGTTTAAAATGTGTTTTTCTTTTTATATTTAAGAAATATATTCATTTTAACTATATTATTTACTATATATGTCTAAATAAAGTGATTGTCTTTACATCTTAAACACTGTATAACAATGTCTAACGCTCTTGAATCCCAGTAGTTAAAACAAGTTCCATTCATAAATGTTCCTTAAGGTTAAAGAACATTTCCCTTTTTTAACAAATACCTTAATTATGAACCAAACCAGGCATGTGAAAATTAAACACTTAATAAAAATACCTTTTTACGAAATAAATAAAAAATAATAATATTATTTTCCAATAAATATATATTTTGAAAAGTATAGGATCAAATTATATAATTTTTACTTTAAAAATCTTACTTATTCCAGAAAGATCAGAAATGGGCGTGTGGCGTAGTTGGTAGCGCGCTTCCCTTGCAAGGAAGAGGTCTCTGGTTCGATTCCTGACTCGTCCAAATTTCTTTTTGCTGAAAAGTTGAATGCCACGTGATGTAAAATACTTAAATGTAGGGTTTACTACAGTGAATATTAGATTCAGCGGGTATAAACTGTTACCCGGAGTGTCACTTATTAGGATGTAACGATCAATAACTTCTTATTGGTCCGGTATATAACTATTGATCTATTTTACTTCACTAGTTAATCACTTGTTTGTTGTTCCTCTTGAACATCAAGAAGATCCTTCGTCGACCTATAGTCGCCTCTTATATACCTTTACCCATTGGTAGCCCAACCAATACATCCCGAACTGATTAGCTCCCAGTTCTCTCCATTATTCCTGGACTCCCATTTGCAACCGTTCGTCCACTACTATGGTAAGTAGACACCTAGGCTATAGCCCCTTGTCACCTTTTAATAACGACACGTAGCTAATACATTTGTTACAGTGCGCTCCACGAGTCACGTGATCACCTCAAGCCCATGCGAAGACTTGGTAATCCCTACATTAAAATGATTTAATTCTAAATAATAATTACAGTAATAAGTATAAATAATTTATTATTTTTTATAATAATATTTCTGATCAACTTAGCTATCCTTAAACACTATAACACATATGAACTACTCATCTGCTGTAGTTCTTATGTTTCGTTAGATATTCAGACTTTGAAATTCCATTTCTTAGAAATAGAAAATAAGACTGTTACAGCAACACTAAATGGAAACACTTCCTACAGAATAGATAACTATGAAGGATCTTTTGATAATATGCTAGGATTACTCTAGTGCTTTGTAGAACTATTATTTATTTGTTCAAACATTTATATATGAAAAGTTCAGAATTGTAAACCTATTGCTTACATATACTATATACTTTCAGTCGTGACTTGTTCTGTTAATCCAAGCAGAAGTCGTATATAATATGGGTATCATCAATTTTCCCTCTTCTATTCAGAAAAATTTAACCATCTTTGTTTGTAATTAAAATATATATCCAAAGATGATTAAGAAGTTTTTATAGAGTAGTAGATTATTAGAACCTTCGTCTCCAATCCAGATTTGGTTAACATACTCAAAAATAATCTATTATTGAGTATTAGTTGAGTAGCAATTTCTATATCCTAAGAACTTCAAAGGAGTGTATGCATTATTCTTCATATTCCAGGACTGTTGGACAGAAATGATTAAGGTTATGTCTCCTATTTGCAACATTTGTTTTATATTATCCTTAATCATAACATTTGAAACTTTTTTCATTCAGAGATTTATGAACATAAGCTATTATTAATACTTTTTACTTAGAAGCAACCGAATACGAAAGGCTTCATTTTACTTAAAATAAATATCATTCTCACTTTCTTTAACCTTCCAAATTTTTTCCCTTTTAGAAAAGTTGTCAAAATTAAAGGTAAAAAATATTAAATATAAATTCAATTTATCTAGAGTCGCTGAGTATAGCGTCAATATATGCATATACATTTCAATGTGTGGTATTAATTAAAAATATTTATACATAATCGGGCAAAATAAGTTTAATATGATCTAGAAGATCATCTTTATTTGCCTCCGGATGATCTAATTGCCAAATAATTGCCTCATCGTTAATTTTACCTAACCATGGACCACCCTTAAGGCTAAATAACTTTAAAAGCTCTTTACCATCAACTAATGGCTTTAAATTATGAGAATTTTCTAAGCTATTTTTAAAAACAAAGTTATAAAAATCTTTATAATTTTCTATTATGATTTCTGAATCATCTGGATTTAATAACATTTGATTAAGAGCAGATACAAAATGACAAATTTCCCAATTTCCATTGAGTTTTCTTAAAAAGGATCCAATTATTGATCTTTTAATGCTACTCTTGTTAGAAGTTAGATATAATACAAGATTATGATATTCATTCAAACTCTCAACGATTAAAGAAGATGTCACAGCTTCAAGTTTGGGGAACTTTAACCCATCTTTAATGATACTTTCTACCAATGGACAAGTATTATTTAATTTCTTCTTAGGATTAAAGATGATTTTCAAATTCGACATTGGTATTAAAATCGATGATAAGTAAAAACATTTTTTGAAAAATATATTTTTAGAATCATTGAACTTGATTTGACATTCCGGAAACCTTTGCAAAAAAATAGGTATTAAAGTTATAAGTTTCAAAATGTGATTATTTAAAATACTTCGTGACTTTTGATCATATTTATAAATTTTATCAATTTTTTCGATATCTGGATTATTTAATTTATTGAATTCTATGATTGAATCATCATTTTGCCAAAAAAATATGACATTATCAATATTTGTAGACTGAATTAAGGATATACCGATTAATGGACTTGTTCCCTTTAAAATCTTTTCAAATTCTATACCGATTCTTTCTCTAGAAATTTTTGAAATGAAAGCATTATTAATATCTATATCATTCATTTCTTGCAAAGTAGCTGGATCGATTTTAAAATTGAATCGTGAAGCAAATCTAATTAAACGCAAAACTCTTAATGGATCATCTAGAAAAGTTTGCCTCGGTGGCAATGGAGTTCTTAAAATTCCATCTTCTAAATCTTTTAACCCTGTTTTTGTAAAATCCTCAATTTGTTTAGATTGAATATTATAAAATAAAGCGTTTAAAGTTGCATCTCTTCTCAAAGCATCTTGTTCTGGAGTACCAAATTTTGTAACCGGGATTCGAGAATCATCTGAGTATTCTTCAGAACGTAAATTAACAAAATCAACTTCAATATCAAATAATTTTGTAGTTGTTGTTTCTAAATGTTTTGATTTTTCGGGATTCTTATTAATTTTATGGATTGTATGAGGCTTGATATTATAATTTGAATAATTAATGGCTAGAAATTCATTTAAATTAGTGGCGAATTGTTCACCAGACATGGTATTAATAGCAATATCCAAATCATGAGATGATTGATTAAGTAATTTATCACGCACCCATCCTCCTGTTATTCTAAGCACTAAAGGATCTTTATTTCTATTAGAATTATTATAATGTAGGATATAGTCATTCAAAAGGTTACAAATCTTAGTCTCAATTGGTGATAGTTGAATTGAGGTATTTATTGAATACATCGCTTTAAATGTAATAGAAGAATTAGATGTGATGAATTTGCTAAGTAGTGAAGAACCACTATGCTGCATAAGAAACTAAGAATTAATTGATTAATCAATTACTTGTTCAAAGTATTTAAAAAACTATATTGAGAAATATTTTCTTCTTTTTTATTTTTTGTTAAATTTTTTTTTTATTAGACTGATGCATTTTTAAAAGTATCAAAATTTTATTTATTTCGGTACTGAAATTTTCATACAAAACACCGTTAGAATAGAAAATGTATATATCTATATAATATTTATTAAATAATCTTGAGACAAAAACCTTATTGTTGTATGATTAAATAGTAAAAATACATTTTATAAAGGTTTTATAATTTTAGAGACGTATATTAAAAAAATTCTCATATAATCATTTGAATAATTGTAGTTCTATTAAAAATAAGAATATCAATTATTTTGTCAGACTTGAAAAAAAAAAGTATTAAAGCCCGCTTGTTAAACTTTATCACTCAAAAAATGAGAGCTAAATTCATATAAAGACGTATTCAGTACTTTCTATACCAATTAGGAACACTATGATACATAAATATTTATGAATAACAAAAAGAAGAAAAGGGGCGAAATATACTTCATTTTCTTACAGAAAAAAAGTTCAAAGCTTGACTTTTCCATTTGATTTGTCAATTTTTTAAAACAGTTTTGCAAAAGTCTTAGGAAGTCCACAATTAACTTACCATTTTTATTCACGTTGATTGAATATGGTTTGAATAAAAAAGGTTTTGCACCATTACAGAAATAAGAAATTCTACACAATCTATCCGTATCGGATAGAAGTGGCGTCGAAATTTTAATTCCTGGGTAAAACAATGCACTATGAAAGTTGGTCTGGACTTTAAACTTAGATCTATCTCAAAGTAAAAAAGCCCTCTCAATTTCTTCCATTATGAGTGTGTCATGGATTTTTATGACGTCACTCCGAACCCGCGAAATTGTCCATCCACAAACTAAACATAGACTTTGCAGTCGGAAAAACGAAAAAATAGCAGCGTCTCATATTGTTTGATTGTCATACATATTCAATAAAATACACAAAAGTATAAAAACAGTCCTATACAGGGGATAAATATTTTCCCTTTTCCCTTTCCCTTGTTTTTATAATGGGGCCCTTCTTTTACGTTCTCTGTCCTTCCCCACCACACCTCAAATCAACCAACATTTAATATTATTTTTTTAAGCGCCAGAAAACACAAAATTAATAATAAACCCTCTTTCTATATTTTAGTTCCAATATTTCAATATACCATATCGTTCTTTTGGATTCCTTCAAATATTTCTTTTAAAATATTATTGATCTATTTATAAAATTATCAGTGATTCAAAGGTTAAATTTCAGACTTAAAAACCTTTATAAAAACCCTGCTTTTTTTTTTAATTATTTCTTATTTTTTTTCTTTACACTTTTTTTTATCTTACAAGGACTGTAGTAGGTTACTTAAAAAATAAAAGAGAATAACCTACCATATTCCTCCGTTCAAGATGTATGATCAGTCTGCATTAAATGATCAAGGTGGTAAAATTAACTATCCCTCCGCCCAATCCGTTTCTAATTCAAAACCTAAATCAAATGGGTCTCAAAATATAATCAATTCTATTCCTATTCAAAGTATTTCTGCAGTTGCAACACAAACTCCAAGCACTGCAGTTGCTAATAATTCTACCGTTCCAACTAGTAATAATTCTACTATTCATACTAATAATAATTCTGAAGCAAATAGTGAAAATATTGATAGTAATACCAATGCTAATAGTATTAACAGTATTATCAATTCAACTAACATTAACAATATCATTAACTCCAATAGTAATAACCTCATAAATGAAACAAATATTAATCATGAACACGAAGATTTGGCCTCATTAAATTTCTTTAATAGCACTCATTCATCGTTATCTTCAAGACAACCTAGATTAACCATTCCCTTTTCTTCACAAATGTATCAAAATGATCTATTACCAAGTGTAGCAGCTACCACTAGCAGCAGTACTAATAGTAATGCTTTTTTCCAAAATTTGAATTTAGCTTCTACTAATTCTTCTTTATCTTATAGTAATACACCAACCACAAGAACAAATACAACTCCTTTAATTTATCAAACGAATAATTTGGGTACAAGATTAGCTGGAACTTCTAATCATGAAGATTCTAATATTGATCCAGATGTTGAAAGTCCAAATTTAATTACTGAAGGTTTTATGTTACGTGACGTAGCAGCAAGTACAAATCACTCTACGTACCCAACAGATAGTCATAGTACTAGCCAAATGGATCATCACAATATTTTGCCAATAGAAACTAACAGTTCTTCTACAACTATTAATACTGCAAATATTCCAACCACATCAAATAATAATAATATTACTAATAATACCAGTAGAAATATATCAAATTTACGTACTGCCAATAGTTTTCCACATGGAGTATCAACCACTAATAATTTCCCCCAAAATTTTGTGTACATGAATACATATGCCACAAAAAATCCAGGAATTACAAATATTCAAACTTATAGTCCATTAGTTGCTACTTCAGTTTCTCCCACTGTACGTGAAGGGAACTCTGCTTCTTTAACAAATAGAGGCACGCAAAGAGTTAGAAAACCTTCAAACAATCCAAATCAACGCAATGGAACTATTAACCCTTCTACTTATTGCTATGAATGTTGTCGATCATTTTCATCTTCTCATCATTTAACAAGACATAAGAAAACAGTTCATTTAAATGAAAAACCTTTTTCATGCCCAAGATGTCGTAAAAGATTTAAGAGAAGGGACCATGTTTTACAACACTTGAATAAAAAAATCCCATGTCCAGCAAAATATGAAAATAATCCTGAGATATAAATCAATTGGACCTTTTTTGTAGTAGTATAAAAGGAGAATACCTTTTATGCTAATTTTTTTTTCAAACAACGACATATAGATATTAAAAAATATTAAAAAATAAAAATTAATAAAAAGAAAAACAACTAAAAAAAAAAAAATCGAAAAATAAAACAAAAAAATTAACTTTAAAGTATATTTAATTTTGTAATATTTCAAATTAAGAAATTTGAGCCCTCTTCAATAGAATTCTGATAACTTTTTTTTTAAAACATTATGTATTACTTAGGTAAGTAATTACTTTGTCTGTATATAAAAAGACTAGCAGTTTTTTCAATATTTTATTATCTTCAAATAAAAAAGTATTATAAAAAGTTAGTACAGAAACTCTGATAAGGTAATATATATGTTTTTAAATATAACCCTTAATATGAACTTTCTTATATCTTTTGCTTTACATTACATTACTTGTGATTCATTGTAAATTGTAAGATATAATTACAAGGGAAATGTTCAAAAATTTAAAAAAATATTTTACAAATGGCTCTAGCGACCCTTTTAAAAGTTCAAAGCTTTTCAGGGTATTAGCGTGTATTCCAGGAACTATTGGCCTTATATCACATTTCTAAGCCGGAAAAACTTCGGAATATCGTAAAACCGGAATATTTTCGCCGGAACATCTTAGGAAGCATTCCTATTACAAATCACAAAAAGACTAGCTTTAATCTAAGTACTTATCCTAATAATGAAGCTATGCACCATTATAATATCCAAGGACTTCAGCAACCAGCTGGAAATATATATATATATATATTGCACAGAACTTTAACCCACATTGAATTGCTAAATTAAACTTTCTATTCATATAATTTTTTAAAGACACTTTGCTATTCTTGTATCAAATAAATAACACGATATCAAAAGATCATCATACATCTTAGGTCTCTATTGCATCTTATGACAGCTCTATAATTGCCTCTACCATAAAACCCTAAACCCTATTCAACCCTAGCCACTTTTCCCTTAATACACCCCTCACTTGCAATTTTCCTTTTTAGGTTATTTTGTGACCCTATTCATTAAGTTGTCCAATATTAGGTAGTAATTCCTTTTCTGGGCGATTTTCCTGGCTGGCCCTTTTTTCACGAGGCACATGACGGTCCAAAGAAGCGCCCGCAGTGCACCAAATTAGGAATAAACTCCTATTTTGCTTCAAGTCCGAAAAAACTTTAAAGGTAGAAAGTACAATATATTAATTAAAATAATTCTTTTTTTTATGATTATTTTCAAGTTATTAGATAACTATTGTATTAATTGATTGAAAACCCTGAAAATAAAATCAATGTTGATCATTAATTTGATGACAGTATATAAGTAGCCCCGAATTGTTAAAGGGAAGAATTTCTACGCCGTAAAAACTATTCTTTTCTTTTCGCTGGCTTCTCTAGTTTACCTTTCTTTTTCCTTGGCAATGTTACTTAATTCTCCTTGAATCAATTCCCTTCTCCACTATACACGTAAAACTAAAAACTTTACCGTTCTCTATTGATTCTTAATTGAAGGAAAAACTATTTAGCAATTAGTCGTCATTTATTAAAAGATATCAGACAAATAATAAAAAAATTTATAAAAATTAAGAGCTAAAAATAAGCATAATCTGGTACACCAAGTGAGTGCTTTGTGGTTTCAATAAAAAACAAAATTAGCTAGCAAGTAAGCAACCGAAACTGACCAGAGTAGTACGAATGTTCAATTTAAATACTATGGAATTGAATGATATTTCTGCTTCCACTGCTAAAAAGGGGAGTAATTCAAATAACATAGTTAGTACAAAGGAAGGTTTGAATAATTCCTTAAATTATTTCAATAATTCCGTGGTTTCTTCTGCTTCAACTAATTCAAATAACAATTCTACTCATAATTTAGGAGACCTTCCTTCTATTCCAAATACAAGTACATCTAATAATAATGAGGTATTTTTACTTGATCAACCTCAAGCCTTATCGTGTAATGGTAGTAGTAGCACCTCCAATCAATTAGATTCTCCTAGATTTCTTCTACCACCTTTATCAACTAATAATTCTAATAGAAGTAGTACTAATAGCACTAATAGTACCAATACGACAAATAGCAATACTACAGCAACTCCAACACCAACGAACCTTTCTTCTTCAATAACTAATACAAGTACAAGTGCCAGTTCTATATCAATGGGACATCCATCTGTAGCTAAACATTCAAGGTTCAATAATACTGCTACAAATCCTTTAGATTATGCTAATAGTATTGCATTGGAATATACAGCTGTTGCTCCAACCTCGGGTGTTCCCACAAGTTCCATTACAGAAGTTGATTCGTTTCATGAAGGGAATGAAGGAAATGTGGACAATTCTTTAGAAAGCCCAAACATAATAACAGATGGATTCCTGTTACACGATAATTCTCCAGCTTTGAATCAACAAAATAATTGTCTAGCAGGTTCTTCGTCCAATAATAACAATAGTTCTACTTCGAGAAATAGTAACAATTTTTATAATCAATACACGACAAATACCTCTGGTAATAACTTAGCTTATCAACAATATACAAATTCTTCTTCCTCAATAACAACCTCAGCATCAGCTTCAAACTCTGTTTCTTTTGTTGGTTTACAACAATATTCTACGAGCACTAAGAATAATAATAGTAATAATATAAACCCCAATTATAAATTACTTCAAACTAATCTTATTCCAGGTAATAATAATAATAGTAATCATGGTAACTCTACCATAAATGGACTAAATATTGACTTAACTACTTTCCAATCCCCTGTACAAAATGTTAATTATCAAAATAATAATAATGCTCTTGCCTCATTACAACAAAATATTGCATGCTATAACAACAACAATAACAACAACAACAACAACAATAATAATAATAATAGCAATAATACTAATCATTTATCATCGCAGCAAACCTCAATTGTCACACCTTCTTCTCAACCATTCCCGCATTTGAACTTTGCAAATAATAGAGTAGCAAAACCTGTAACTGTAACACATAACACTCCTAACCCAACCCTTATGATCAACCCTTCTTCTTATTGTTTTGAATGTCGCAGATCATTTTCCTCTTCTCATCATTTAACAAGACATAGAAAAACAGTTCATTTAAATGAAAAGCCATTTTCGTGTCCAAAATGTGGCAAAAGATTTAAAAGAAGGGACCATGTTTTACAACATTTAAATAAGAAGATCCCATGCTCAACTGAAAATTTGATTCCAAATCCAAATTCTAATACAAACTCTTTTGATTTCTGAACTTAATTATTTAGTTTTTATTCATTTTCTCTTACCAGTTTTAAACCTGTGTTTTTTTTTCCATTTTGTAATATGTGCTTTTTAGTAATTTCTCTCATCTCTTTTCTATTTTAATTCACAACTCTACCGTTTAATATCCTTTGACCTAATTAGTTTTTTTTCACTTAAATTCAATAAATTAATAGTTTTAATAAATTTATGCAGTTTTATTTAAAATAATATTAATAATAATATTTGTATGAGAATTCCTAAATTTTGTAAGAATGATCCAAAAAAATATAAGAAAATAATTTTAAGTTAAAATATTTGGTTATGACATTGTTAATAATATTTAAAATAAACTTTTTGATATTTTTAGGAATAGGTACCTTTCGCTGGCTCCATGTTTATTTAAACTACAGAAGCAAATATTTTTACCTAACGGAGAAGACTAGGAATTTTCTTCTTTGCATTTGTATATGGACTATTTTTTGATATAATTTAATGTACATATCATTGGAAAAAGAGACAAAACAGTCGAAAATATTATCCAGCATCTAAAAATTAAATATTACCAATATTGCTAATTGTTCCCACTTTTTAGTAGTCCAGTATGACATTTATAGCATTTGCAATTTAAAACAAGAATATGAACCATTATCTAAATGATAATTCCCGTACATAAAAAAAGGAACTGTTTTTCTTAGCATTAAATATTTGAAAAAACCTTTGTAAGCATGTATAAATATTATAGGATGGATAAAGTATAATTATCTATAGGTGTTACATTTCAACTTCTTTAACTGAAACTTACGTATCATAACGTAATTTTGCATTCACGGCGCTAACAAATCCGGATCTGTAATATTTTTGGGAAATTTAAAATTATACAGAATAATAGACTAAATGAAAAAATGTCTTAAAATATTAAGAATTGGCTTGATAATAAAACATAAAAAGTTACCAATAGCATTAAGACAGAGGTTGAAGATTTCAGTTGTACTACCAGTTACATATTATTTACATGAGTTGTTAGAAAGAATTTATAAGGAATAAGAAACACCGTAAAACAATAGGAATAAACTATTTAAATAAGACAATAAAATAATATAAAATGAAATTCTTTATTGATGATTTACCTGTGCTCTTCCCATATCCAAAGATATATCCGGAACAGTACCAATATATGTGTGATATCAAAAAGACTTTGGATGTGGGTGGTAATAGTATCTTAGAAATGCCTTCCGGAACAGGTAAAACTGTATCTTTGCTATCTTTAACAATTGCTTACCAAATGCATTACCCAGAGCATCGAAAAATTATCTATTGTTCTCGTACCATGTCAGAAATTGAAAAAGCCTTAGTAGAATTAGAAAATTTAATGGATTACAGAGAAAAGGAATTAGGCGTCAAAGAAGAATTTCGTGGTCTTGGTTTAACTTCCAGAAAAAATTTATGTTTGCACCCCCAAATCAGTAAAGAAAAGAAAGGTACTGTGGTTGATGAGAAGTGCCGTAGATTAACAAATGGCCAAAATAAGCGAATCTTAGAGAATGATCCAGATGCAAAAGTGGAGTTATGTGATTATCATGAAAATTTATATAAATTGGACGTCGAAAATTATTTACCAAACGGTGTTTTTTCTTTTGAAAAACTAATTAGATATTGTGAAGAAAGAACTTTGTGCCCCTATTTTATTGTACGTCGTATGATTTCGATGTGTAATATTATTATTTATTCTTATCATTATTTATTAGATCCAAAAATTGCAGAAAGAGTGTCAAAGGAAGTTTCAAAAGATTCAATTGTTATATTTGATGAGGCACATAATATAGATAACGTTTGTATCGAATCCCTGTCGCTAGATTTAACAAATGATGTACTGAGAAAGGCTTCTAAAGGTGCTACTACGCTAGCTGAAAAAATTGAAGAAGTACGTGAAATAGATTCTTCAAAATTACAAGACGAATATGAAAAATTAGTAAAAGGATTACATGCTTCAGATATCTTAAATGCTGAAGAAGAACCTGTTGTCGAGACACCAGTATTGTCAGAGGATTTATTGACGGAGGCCATACCGGGGAATATTCGTAGAGCTGAGCATTTCGTTGCATTTTTAAAGAGGCTGATCGAGTATTTGAAAACAAGAATGAAGGTATTACATGTTATTTCAGAAACACCAAAGTCATTCTTACAGCATTTGAAACAATTGACATTTATTGATAGAAAGCCCTTGCGATTCTGTTCAGAAAGATTATCCCTTTTGGTAAGGACTTTAGAAGTAACAGAAATTGAAGACTTTAATGCATTAAAGGATATTGCAACATTTGCAACATTAATCTCAACTTATGAAGAAGGGTTCCTTCTAATCATCGAACCATATGAAATTGAAAATGCAGCTGTTCCGAATCCTATAATGAGATTTACTTGTTTGGATGCTTCGATTGCAATTAAGCCAGTTTTCGAAAGATTCTCTTCTGTTATTATTACATCTGGTACTATTTCTCCATTAGATATGTATCCAAGAATGCTAAATTTTACTACTACTTTACAAAAATCGTATTCAATGACATTAACTAAAAAATCTTTCTTACCAATGATTATTACGAAAGGCTCAGACCAAGTTGCAATTTCCTCCAGATTTGAAATCAGAAGTGATCCAAGTATAGTTCGTAATTATGGTTCAATGCTAGTAGAATTTGCAAAGATTACACCTGATGGTATGGTAGTTTTTTTCCCCTCTTATTTATATATGGAGAGTATTATTTCGATGTGGCAAACAATGGGCATATTGGATGAAGTTTGGAAACATAAATTAATTTTGGTGGAGACTCCTGATGCTCAGGAAACTTCTTTAGCCTTGGAAACTTATAGAAAAGCATGCTCTAATGGTAGGGGCGCTATCCTGCTGTCTGTTGCTCGTGGTAAGGTGTCTGAGGGTATCGATTTTGATCACCATTATGGTAGAACTGTCTTAATGATAGGTATTCCCTTCCAATATACTGAATCCCGTATTCTGAAAGCTCGTCTAGAATTTTTAAGAGAAAACTATCAAATCCGTGAGAATGATTTTTTATCTTTTGATGCAATGAGGCATGCAGCTCAATGCTTAGGTAGAGTTTTGAGAGGTAAAGATGATTATGGTGTAATGGTATTGGCAGATCGTAGATTTTCAAGAAGAAGGAATCAATTACCGAAGTGGATATCTCAAGGTCTATCTGATGCAGATTTGAATTTATCTACTGATATGGCTATTGCAAACACAAAACAATTTTTAAGAGCTATGGCCCAACCAACAGATCCAAAGGATCAGGAGGGTGTTTCTGTCTGGAATAATGAAGAATTAGTTCAATTCCAACAGGAACAGCAGAAGAAAAAAGGTAATTTTGAGAGAACTTCCCAGGAAAACGGCAAGACAGAGGAGGACGATGACGATGATATCGAGATGTCTTAACTAAAATTCTCTGTTCTTTAAACTAATATCATATTTTTGCATCACCAACTTCAAGTATCTTTTTAATAAATTATTAAAGTTAGTCATCTTGCTTACAAAACTGAATGCATTCAGGAACATTTCAAGTATATTTTGTAGATTAAATAATGTAAGTTAGTCTCTATAAAATAAATTATTAAATCGTCATTATGTATATTTGGTTGAAACAATAATTTCTAAATACATAGGGCAATGACATGTTTATCATATTAGATAGTTATATTTATTCATCAAGCATAAACCGTAACACTGGCAGACACTTCTTTATCGGCATCTAAATAAGAGTCACACACACACCATAAAGTTAAAGAATGTTCACCTTCTTCTGCAATTGAAAATTCTAAAGTATATTTTTGAGTCTCTTCAGACAGTGATATCTTCTTGATTGCGTACAGATCTTTAGATTCCATCTCACCTAATATTAGCCACCAGGTTTCATTTTTTTCTTCTATTAATTTGTTAGTATTTGCTTGCAAAGTGTCAGGTTCTTCATCTCTGTTCACCGTAACTTCAATTTGCTTTAATTCACCTATTTTTATTTCAGAGTTTCCAATAATTGAATAAGCTAATTCAATATTTGGGTAATTATTAATAAAATTTGCGGTCTCAATTAGTTTGTTCGTATCTAAAGTAATAATACTTTCTCTTTCATCATCCTCTAAAGCCATAATATCATATACTGTTTCAACATTTTTCTGATTACATTTTTGAAGGATCTCTGAATTGAAATGGGGAATCTGTTTCAAAGGAGAATCTGTATCCCATACACCTTGAACAAGCATCTGGGATAGTTCCATTGCTGTCATTGAGTTTAAATACCCATCGCCAGATAAAATATCTATTATAGCATTAATTAAAGGAATGCATTTTTTTAATATAGCCTTCAGATCAGTTTTGTACTCTTTCGATAAGCCAATGCCCGAAAAATATGCTTGCAATAGAATAAAAACTTTAAAAGCAACAGGATCTTGGTTAGGTGACCTAGAAAATGATAGCGGCACTTTACGGGATAACTTTTTTAGAAAAGAAAGATCGAATTCATCCACATTCATATCTTCAAATTCTGATGCTCTGGACAGAATTTCCAAAATTTGAGACAAGGTAGAGCTTGGTTTCAACGAATTAATGAATAATTCCATACTTATAAAATTAACGTTGTAATGACACGAGATCAGGCAGCCATTTAATGGGATTATACTTTCTGAGTCTGTATTTACAGGCTCTTCATTAATTAGTTCAATAAAAGAGCAATTTTGAAGATCTGTCAAGGAACCTATCACTAATTCTGTCAAAAATGCTGAGATTCCTAATTGAGAGGTATCAGAAAAACCATAATAGCTTGGGTTAGCATGGATACGGCGATAAAAAAATGAGAATGTAAGTAAATCCACACAATCTTGTTTTGACCGAACTATTGAATTACTTATATCGTTAATCAACTGATTATGATAATTAAATTGTAGGTAACTTTCTATTGGCACTGCGTCTGAGATAAATTTTTTGTACAGCAGTTTCATATTGTTATCTGTCAATATTAAAGCTTTATTCATCACACTATTGTCTGAGCATGACCCGATCATATCCAATATCTCAGAAACAGAATAATTTAAATATCTATGTTCGAGAGCACTATAGTATGATGTGCCTAAGATAATAATTGATTTTAATGGAGGAGTTGAGTGGGAAAAATTTTTGGAAATTAAGAGAAGTGAGAGGGCACCATATGAATATAATTCTTCAACAATTTCTTGATCTTGTTTATTCATACCTGAGTATAGTAAGCCAATACCGTTTTTGATCGAAGAAATCAATTGAGGATCCTTTATTTTTAAGCAATATTCAGCAATATCATCCTCATCTGCTTTAACTAGGTCCCAATTGCTGCTTTGAGCAAACTTAACAATGTCAGGTAAAATAGAGATGCATACTCTTTTTGTAGAGAGGTAAATTGCAGAGCATATATTATTTTCTTCGCAATATTTTTGAGCTGTAATAAAAGCTTTTTCTAACATGATTGGTGAAAACTGAATATTATTTAATTCAAATGATTGTAGATGAATATCTATAGGGCTATCACGCATTTGCGGAGAAAAATTGTAAACATTGTCCTTCTTAATATCTAGCCACTGTCCTATATCCATTGCATTAGCTAAGCATGAGCCTAAGCAAACAAAACGAATATGCTTTTCTAGTTGGGTTGCAATGAACAACATTCTTGAAATAATACATTCATATATTGCGCCATAATATCCATTTCCAATTTCTTGAATATCGTCATATAATAAAAGTTCGATTCTTTGGATGTTTTTTCTCTGTCTCCAACGACGTGAGATGATATCAAATTGCTCCGGTGTAGCAAATAACAAATGGCTCTCAGCGAGCAGTCTTAAGTTTTTTGTTTGATTAGAACCTAATTTATTAATGACTTTACCACCAGCCAGCAGTGAAAATTTTTTCGTCCAACTTTTTAATAGAAATTCGATTTTATCAATATAAGGTGAAATAAAAATTGCTCGACCCTTATTTTGACGCCAATGGTTCAAAAGAGCTAATTCTGCCATAATTTGCTTACCTGTTCCCTTAGAGGAACATACTATAGTGCTCTCATTGGTCATATACAAAGAATGATATACTTCACTTACAATCCTATTGAACTGAGTAAACTCATATATAGGTGATTTTGAAACATCATTAATTAAAGAAGTTGTAATTTGCTCAGTCGCAGTCAATTGTCTTGGAGCTGCAAACTTTTTTGGAAGTTTAAAATTTTTGAGCATAATTGGGACCTGATAAGAGCATTGCCACCATTTTTCAGATATAACTGAGATAAAAAAATTAGGAGGTAACTTCTTTTGAAATGCTGTAGGAAGTTGAATTGTGAAATCAATGTTATGCTCAAGATCCATTAATTCTTCTCTAATGAACACAGTTGTGGAGTAAAGAATAGTATCACCACTGTCATCTTCTAAAATAATCGTAAACTGTTCCATAGCTCCATGTACTTTTTTATCCCATAGCCAATTAGGCATAATTTCTAAATCAAATTTGATTAGACTACATGTAATTGGTTGTAATGTGCATTTTATATTCAATTTAGGAAATCGTTGAAGAAAGTCATATACCTGTTTACCATGCTTTTCGGAGCGGATGGCTTGGCCTACCTCTGAAGGTGAGCTCAATGATAAGTAATCTTTCCAATGAACACTAGAGGCCTCCATCCTTTGAACCACTTCAGGAGGGCACTTACTAAATTGACGTAATGGTGAATTAAGTGGCCACATACGTGTATCGACTGATCGACAGATATCTAAAAGATATTTGGCCTGCTTTGCCCAGCCTTTCCTCCAGCAAATCTCATACATTGCTCTAAATAATCTACCGGCATTCTGAGTAATAAATATCATATCAGAATTAATTGCAAATCCTTCAAAAGAAAACCGTGAAATATATGTTTGAAGTAATACGCTTATTTTGATTATATTTTCTTCGGCATCATTTTGTATTGGTATTGGTATCTTTTCTAATAAAGCTTTCATCTCTTGCTGTTCTTCCTGTTTAATCGAAACATAGTTAAACTCATCTGACATAGCAAAAATCCTAAAGAGATCTGAAACGGAACAATTACTATTTAATTCTTTGCAATATGTTAACATTGAGGAATGCTTAATATAAAAATAAGAGGCAACTCTACCTAATTCAGTCGGCATAACTACATCCAAATCCGGGTTGTAAATCAACAGATTTTGTTGATGTAACAATAAAAGGGCAGAATGAGTTAATGAGATACAAAAAGAATTCAATGTATTCTTGAATTCCTCATTTTCTTGGGGTAAAATATTATAAGTTTCTGGTGATATGCTCATACGTACATAGAGATAAGTTCGCTTTAACCATTCAATTGCGTCCTTTCTACTAGTAATAGTATTTGACACCACTTCAGCATTGATGCTATCTAGTATGCTTGACATTAATTGAGATTCAATTGGTAATTGCTGATTCAATATTGATAAATAGTATTGAATTTCGGATTGATTTGTAATAATTATCCCTTCCCCATATGTATCATATCTTGGACGACCTGCTCTACCAAGCATTTGAAGTATATCTTGGGGAGATAGTGGGAGCCATGTGCCATGTTGGGGAGAGTATACTTCGGTACCTTTGATAATAACTGTATGAGCAGGTAAGTTTACACCCCACGCTAGAGTTGCAGTTGATACCAAGACCTGTAATAAGCCATCTGCAAATAAATCTTCAGATAATGATCTATCTTCTCTTGAAAGACCAGCATGATGGATGCCAACCCCATCCTTTAGTAAGTCTTGCAACTGTCGATTTTGTGCATTTTCCGATTCTGTAGTTAAGATATGTTTAGAACTGGCATCATCTTTTCGCAGCTTATTCATGTGATCATTTTTGGAAAACTGGTCTCTTAGCCATGCAGCAGTGCGAGCTGTATCTTTCCTGGAATGGACAAATACAATGACTTGATGGCCTTCAGAAAGTGACTCTAATGTTTTATCATAACAGGCAATATTTTGAGCGTGAAGTTTTTTTATAGAACTTTTTTCAGTTATACTACAGAATTGTTGAGAAAGTGGACAAGGTCTATACGAGCTATCAAAGAAAAATATGCCCTCATCTGGAACTCTCAGAAACTTTGCTACATCCATATAATTCGGTAGGGTAGCAGATAAACCCACTAATCTTGGTATACGTGTAGAATAATGACCTCTTAAACTTCTCGCAACAATATTTTCAATAACAGGACCTCTTTGATCATGTAATAAATGAATTTCATCAATAATTACTAAATCTATTTTCCCATAAATGGAATTTTCTGCGTTTTTTCTTGTAATAATATCCCACTTTTCGGGTGTTGATACTAGGATATGTGATTTTTCCATCTCTTGAGTCGTTAAATTTGAATCACCCGTCAACTCAGATACTCTTATGCCATACGGGAGAAGTCTTCTTTGAAATTCTCTTGTCTGCTCTTGCACTAATGCCTTCAGCGGTGCAATAAAAACTGCTTTAAAGTTATTTAAATTAAAGGTGCTTGTTTTTTCATTAAAATAATGGTGCATACTTCGCAAAACTGTAAGCATTGCTACATTAGTTTTCCCAGCACCAGTTGGAGCACATAATAAGATATTAGAATCCGAATTAAATGCAGTTGGGTATATTTTAGATTGTATTGTGTTTAATGTATGTGATTCATTGGATGGGAAGGCTTTTTTTGCCCATTCTGGAAGCTCTGTGATAGGAATTAGATCAAATTTTATTGCTGGTCTGGATGGGGGCGGGATATGAATCTCTTCGTAGTGCGGCTGTATCCTTTTAAATGACCCTTCTGGTAGAGATACTTTACTTTTAGTAAATAGCTTTTCTTCTTGGTTAAACTTAAATTTGTCTATATCGATAATATTAAGAATTGAATTTTTCTCTATTATAATTTTTTTCGCATGTTGTTGTGGTTCATATTCATCTTCAAGTGAATTTGCCTTTCTCTTCTTTTGTGATGCGTCTTCTTTTAAATAATCTGAAACTAATGAGGAGAGCTCATTTTTTCTCATATCATTTAAAATCTCAGCTCGATTCTGTTCAGACGCTCTAGCTAATTTTATACCCCAAAATATTTCATTTCTATTATTAATAATGGTATTTAAAAAGGACGTATTTTCATAATCTAAGTTGTCAAATATTTTTTTTTCTAAATCATCCTTAGGAAGTTTATCCAAATTTGAGATATAAAGTAATATATTATTTTCTAAATCTTTTAATTGATTATAATTCAAATCTGGCAGCATAGTTTTTAGTTTTCTTTCTAAATAGTATTCATCGACGGAATAAATTTTTACTTTCAAGGGAGAGGTGTCTGCCAAACTTATTAATTCATCTTTATTGGAGCTTTCAAAAATTATTGGCTCTCTAATCGGATGATTTTTTGTGGAAGTATTATTATGGGTATTGTCTGCCTCTAGTTCATTCAATAGTGTGTTTGTTTCAGCAGTATTTTCTAAAAGTTCATCATCAGAGTCAACAACTGCAAGAACTTGTTCTTCTCTTTCACTCTTAGAAGTATTGTCACCAAAATCAGTAATATCTTCCACTATTTCTACTAGAGATTGAAAATTTTTATTATCAATATCCAGCATCAACGCTTCTTGAAATTCTTCCTTAAGCCTTTCAATTTTATCAGGTTTGGATTCTTTATCTGTTTTTATTGAAAAGATTAAAGTATCAAGAATACTAATAATAATATCACGAGGTAAATCAGTTCCAAAATTATTTTCAATAAAAGTCAAGGCATCTTGATATATTTGCTTGTTGGCTTGAGTACTCGGATAATAATGCAAACTTTCCGATGTATCTGTATTCAGTAAAGTATTTTTAGTGCTATGAGAGGAAAATTCTAATTTTTGTTGTTCCACTTCACTCTTTTTTGCTTCCAATCTAGCTGCATTTTCTCGTATTCGTTCTTTTTCGTCGTCACTCTCTTGAAGTCTGGCATCCTTACCCATTTCATGAATTGAGATTCTGCCAGCCATTGATTTAGGCTGTGATTTTTCTGCATCTAAAATGGCATTAGAGTTGTTAGAATGAAACCTTTTGTCAGTCTGTAAGACTTGATTTGACATTTTATCATGACGATAAAGTTCCCTGACTTTGTCTTTTTTCTGTCTTGCATCTTCATCCATTGTAATAGCTCGTAGTATCTGTTGATTCTAAAGAAGATGTTCAAAAATACGATTTAAAATTATGATACTGTTCTTATTTTTAATGTAATATCTAGGATTTAGCCATTAATAGATCTGAAATTTTACTTATTTTTACCGCCAATTAAATGGAGAATTCTCATCTGTTAAAAAAATCCTATCAGAATTTTGAAGAATATTCACGTGGCTAAAAATAAAAATATAAACAGGAAAAAAAAACAAATACAAAATAAAGAACAATACTAATAAGACTGACGAGCATATTGTGCTTATTCGAGATCATTGGTGCTCCTCCATCTACTTCAGAATTACTGTACATGTTCTATATATATGGGAATAAAAAATCAAGAGTTCTCTAGTTTGAGTAACCCACCGGTTATTCAACGGAACTTAAGTTCATTAAGCTCTCACATTAATAAATGGAACACGTCGAGACCTACTTCTCCTCTAAAAAAGGAAGTAAAATTGACTCGAAAAATATCTAAACCTAAAGCAAGACGCATATCTATCAATGATGAGCAAGCTAGTTGTAGCAATAATAACTCTCCATTCAATGAAAGAAATGAAAACGATATGTGGTTTAATATTTTTAAACCTAGCACTCTTGAAGACGTTTGTATACATAAGAAAAAGGCTAATGATATTATTACCGCATTAAAAGGTATTATGTCCGGTAAAGAAGATATCAGAATTTTACTTCTAACTGGTCCAAGCGGTTGCTCAAAGAGCACATTCATCAAGGAAGCATCAAAAATTTTAATCCCTCAATACAGAGCCCATGGCATTACCAGTTTGTTCAGTGAAGAATCAGGTGAGCACCTACCATCAACCTATATTGAATATTCTAATGATGCTGTTCTGAATGGGATTTCTTCGATAGATAGCTTCTATGAGTTTCTCAAAGAATCAAAATATCGTGTAGGATCTAATTTATCAATAATTCTAGTAGAAGACTTCCCTAATCTATTTCATATTACAACACGACAAAATTTTCAAAAAGTTATATTAGAATGGTTGTATAGTTCAGAATTGATACTTCCACCATTGGTAATCTGCCTTACTGAGTGTGAGATCGAAGATACAGAAAACAATTTTCGACACAGTTTTGGTATTGAAACATCTTGGACAGCTCCAACAGTTCTTGGTAATGAAATATTGAATCATCCAAAATTAAAGCAAATTAAATGCAATCCAATAAATATGACTTTAACGAAAAAACAATTAAATTTTTTATGTAATGAAAATAAAACCCTCATTATGGCCAATAATAAATGGCAGCAAAAGGATATTATAATAAAAGATATATCTCAATCAACTGGTGATATACGATCTGGCATTGCAGCTCTCCAGTTTTGGGCAACATCTTCAAGTGATTTACCCATTATTACAAGAAAAAGTCCAGTTTCATTTTTTCATGCTGTAGGTAGGATTATTCATGGCTCAAAAAACTTAACAGATGATAATGAGATGATTAATGAATTAGATGCTGAATCTGAAACTCTCATTTCTAGTTCTACGTTTAAATTGGGTCTTTTAGAAAATTATCCACATTTCAATAAGTCAGATTTTAGTATAAAGACGGCATATGATGTCTTGGATGCTCTAAGTGTTGGGGATTGCATTAAAGATGATGATAAGGAATCTTTAAACTACACATTAAGAAAAATAAGATATTCTATGAATAAACAAAAAATTAATTCTAATCAGCATGGGAAAACTAGTTTTCCAAAAGAATGGAAAATCCGACAACTTCAAAATGAAATGGCAGTTGAAAGCTCAGATTTATTAAATGTTTCTTTTTTTAAGTATGGGCAAGTAAGACAAACCAGCGATATATACTTAGATTATGCGTACTATTCACCCTACATATGCAAACTACGGCAATACAAAAAGAAATCTCTTGAATATTACCTTAATACGCTTCCCAATAATTCTCCGATAAGATTAGAAACCATGAGGAAGAATAAAGATAACCTCATCGTAGATGATAGCATTGATATAGTTGAACGTCTTGGCAAAGAGATTAAACCTTTGCACTTAGATTCTGCAGAAATCGAAATTGATAATTCAGATATAAATTTAAAACAACAAAGGCCAATCGATATACTACGAAGGAAACGAGATACTAAATTACAAGCATTGCGTAGCATGTATGAGAAAAATTATAGTCAAGAATATGAAGAGATAATACCTGAAGAAGAATCATATTTCGAAAATGATCCAATAGTTGATCCAGATGATTCATCTTCTAACGAAGATGGTCTCGATAATGGATTTCCTGAAAGTGATGATGAAGACGATGACGCCTTGTACGAGTACTTATCTCAAAGGAAACCTCAAAATTCTCAATCTCAACAGCAGTCCATTCCTACTCCATCAAACAACATATCATTCAATGAATCATTATCGGATTCAGATCTTGAAGGTTTATGAGCTAACAATTGTTTCATGAAAGATCTTTAAAGGTATACGTAATACAAGTTTTCTCCGATGGAGTATTTTTTTTCGATGCCGGAAAAATATTTCAATGAGCTTAAGTATGTGTGTATGTTATACGAGTTGTATATTTATGCAAAAACTTGGATTTCGTTAGTAACTAATATAATTTTTTCTTTTTCTCAATATATATATTTATATATTTATTTTTTTATATGGTATTATCAGTAAGTCATTAATTATCAATATTGAATGGTTACTAATATGACTATGTTTGAATGCTCAACATGCCATGAGCAATCAGATGACAGACAAACGATGAAGCATTTGTCTACGACAAGACATAAAACTATAATAGATATGGCAACTGCTGATGAAGTGGCATGTGAAGAATGTGAAAATAATAATATTCATCAATTGCAAATAATACGTTTTGGGGGCGATGATATCGTGCTATTATGTAACTCCTGTTTTAACAAAGAATATTCTGAAAATGAAAAACCTTCTACTTCTTACTCATTATCTAATGGGTCTATTTTATCATATTGGGATAATTATATTAAGGTAAGAGACTGTCAATGTGATGTTTGTGAGAAAGATTCCAAATTAAATGTAAACAATAAAGGAAAAGTATTATGTTCATCTTGTTTAAAAATGCAAAATCCTGCGACTATTAATGACTTTGTTTCTGAAGATAGTGGTAAATTTTTATATGTATACTTGGGAATAAAAGAAACTCCAAACAATAAAAAATTCCAAAAGAGAAAAAGAAAAGTTGGCAGAAAGTCTAGAAAACCTAAGAGAGTTAGAGCTAAGAAAGTCTTAACAGTGCATGAAAAAATGGCCAAAGATGCATATGAAACAAAGAAGAAAAACAATATAATTGCAAGTACTAGTAGTGTTACACTATCATCCTTTAGAGGTTTTAAGGCTTCAGGGCCATCGATTCCACCAAAGAACTCTAATCCAGTTTCTTCCTCTAATAGCATCTCAAGCAAAAACAATTCCAATACAAATTTGAAAAATATCGTTAATTCGAATGAACCATTGAAATCAAGAATAAAAAATTCTTCAAACTCATTGGCATCCAAATCGAAGTCTAATTCCAAATTTAATTCAAATACTAAAATATCTACATCTGATAAAAAAAAATCTAAATCGCAAGCTCCAAAAGAAGATAAGAAAAATAAATCTAGCATCTCATCTACTATACAGAATAGGGATAAAAAGACCAAATCTAGGTCTGTAGATATTACACCAAGTATTTCAGCTTCTTCATCTCAAGCATCTCTTAGGGATACTCACTCGTCAACCGGTATAAGGGCAACATCTATGTCAAATAACCTTAATAAGAAGGCAAAAGACAAAAATAAGAGCCAGATATCTATTAATGAGACTCTTGTTAGTAAGCCACAAGACAATTCAAATTCGGGAAAGTTTGCAACTTATTGGGAAAATTCTGCAACTAATGACAATAGTTTTACCCCAAAAGAAAAGAATGAACCAAAGCAAACAATAATAAAACAAAACGAAGCTTCTTCTTCGCCTGTTATAAATAGTAAATCCAAAAATAAGAAATCAAGATCTAAATATAAAGAGAACCAAAATAAGTCTAACAATGAGACTAAAAATAAAAAGAAATCTACGTCTAAGAATGAACCGAAATTAAACGATAAAAAATCTAAAGAATCTAGTTTATGGGATTCAAGGTGGTCTACAGATAATTTATCATCTTTAAATATATCAAAACCTTCTAATTCCGATGTAAAGAATAATAAATCGATAAAGGAGAAAAAATCAATTGTAGTTGAAAATAGTAAACTCAAACCAATAATTAAAAATGAACACATAAAACGAGATGTTATTGAAGAAGGTGTTCGTGTTGCTAGTTATAATAAATACACTCCGACTTTGAACTATGACGATTTATCTACGTATTTTTCTGAATTTTCTTATGCCATGTTTTTAGAAGAAAAATTAGAAACTGAATTCTTACAAGATTTTACTATAATGTGGCCTAAGGATAAAAAAGCAAAATGTTTTGTATTAACAATAAATTCTAAAAATAATCCTGAAATTGATAGAATTCTACCACCAAACCTTGCTAAATTAGGTAGAAAGGCGTTTGTTAATAGACAACCTATTATGTTTTGTACACAAGATGAAACTGAAGTTTGGTATACATATGTTAGAGAAACAGCAGAGAATCGAGGTAAAACCACGTTATTATTAGAAGCATATTTTTGGAATAAATTAACTTTGCCAGTTAATAGAGGTAATCATGAATTTAAAATTATTCCATGTTCACCTCAAACAACAAGAATTTTGTTTGCCATGACACAAATCAATAATGCAAATTTTATTAATTTAATTCTTGGTAAAAATCCAATTAAACAAATTGAATTCCATAATAGAATTCAATTTCATAAGAGCACTTTCAATGAATCTCAGAAAGCTGCCATTCAACATGTTTTAAATAACGATATTACAATTGTTCAAGGTCCACCAGGTACAGGTAAGACTTCTACTATTGAAGAAATTATTTTACAAATGATAAAGAATTTCAATTCATTCCCAATTTTAGTAGTGGCTGCATCTAATATTGCTATTGATAATATTGCAGAGAAATTTGTTAAAAATAGTAATATTAGAATCTTAAGAATTGTATCTGAAGCTAAAGAATCCGAATATAATAAAGAACATCCATTAGCACCAATTTGTTTACATCATATTGTATATGATCAATTACCTGAAAATGCATTAAATACACTTTCCAAATTGAAAAATGGATTGTTTTCAAGTATTAGTAAAAAAGAATATAACAAATTATCTGATATTAAAAATGGTATTTCTGATAGATATGTTTCACAAGCCCAAATAATTTTCACTACCAATATAGCCGCCGGTGGTCGTTCATTAAAGGGGCTAAAAGAATTACCTGTTGTTATTATGGATGAATCTACGCAATCTTCAGAAGCTGCCACTTTAGTTCCATTATCATTGCCTGGGATTAGAACTTTTGTATTTGTAGGTGATGAAAAACAATTATCTACATTTAGTAATGTACCTCAATTAGAAATGTCATTATTTGAAAGAGTTCTTTTAAATGGACGCTATGCTAAACCACATATGTTAGATACTCAATTTAGAATGCATCCAACAATTAGTGAATTCCCCATCAAGACATTTTATAATGGAGAATTAAAAGATGGTATAACTCCTCAAGATCGATATATTGAAGGAATCAATTATCCATTATATTTTTATGATGTTTATAAAGGTGGAGAAGAAAAAGTATTCCATACTCAAAATGGTATTAGTGGATTCACATATACTAATAGACATGAAGCAAAAGAAATTGTCAAAGTTTTGTACAAGTTAATATTGGATAAGAAGATTCAAAGAAAAGAAATTAGTATCATCACCCCCTATAGTGCTCAAAGAGATTTGATTTCTGATATTTTAGCTGAGGATTTACTAATTAATCCTCAATCATTAAGTATTATCCGTGATGTCGATGAAGTAGATCTTTTAAATAATAAGAACAATTCAAGCCTTAATAATGAATCACGCAAAAAGACAATCAATATTATTAATGGGATATATGTGGCCACCATTGATTCTTTCCAAGGTCATGAAAATAATTTTATTATTTTTTCATGTGTTAGAAATAATCCAGAAAAACGAATTGGGTTTTTAAATGATAGACGAAGATTGAATGTGGCATTGACAAGAGCAAGAAATGGGTTGATTATGATTGGAAATTCAAGAGTTCTTAGCTCTGGAGGATCTCTATGGAGATCTTATATCAAATATATTGAGAGAAAAAAGTTAATTTTCAAGAGTTTGGACCAATACTAACAATATTTATTACAAGACTATTTAATTCGAAATATATGTAGAAAAAAACAAAAACATAACAAAACAAATACGTAGAGCAAGTTATAGAGATTATATGCATTAAATTTTGAGAATAATTATTAACAATAATTGTTTAAATATTCATGTAATGAAAAAACTATAAAGAAAAAAAGTAAAAAGCAATGGAATTTTCTTACTTATTGTATACTTTTCCTATGGATAATAAACTAATGAATATATTCAGCATAATTAATTAATTTAATTTAATTTAATTATTTGATAACCTCCTCGTTGCAAATGATATTTTGTCTCCAAAAAAAATTCAAAAAATAGGTCCTACCCGGATTCGAACCGGGGTTGTCCGGATCAAAACCGAAAGTGATAACCACTACACTATAGGACCCGTAATTTTCAGAAATTTATTATATAGTGATCTGGCTAGTATTTTACAGATGATTATAACCCTGATTATTCTTATAACTATAAGTTACTTATCTTATTCAGTATATAAAGCGAGTTTACGCGTCGTAACATGTTGACGCGAACGTCTCTGATTTAGTTAGGGCTTGTAAGCTCCTAACCCTTGACACAGTGTACTGACAGTATCACTATGTCACAAAATTTAACGTCAAAGTACTTTCTACTACTAATAAAAACTTGTAATGATCTTATTAATAGATTATTGAAGAAAATACTTTTTGTAATCTACTGGGATTCAAGAGAGTTAGACATTGTTATACAGTGTTTAAGATGTAAAGACGATTACTTTATTTAGACATATATAGTAAATAATATAATTAAAATGAATATATTTCTTAAATAGTGTTTTTCGATATAAACAGAAAAACACATTTTAAACAATAAGTTACATGATAAAAAGTATTTTACCACTTAATTGAAAATGATATAATCATATTCCAACATAATCCTTCTTACTCTCAATATTAACTGCTGGAATTCTGTAGCGTTATACATTATTAAATAACAATATTTTTGATGTAAATTTCGGTTTACTTCTTTTGCATACTTTATAAACACCTATATTGATTTACAAAATATATTTTTAGGGTTGTTTACTTAAAACCAAAGAATTTACTTCTTGGATCCAATGTTATTAACCAGAATCCAAAATACAATCACATATACCTATTAATTGAACCTTATCAATATCCGATATTGCTAAATAAAACTATAAACAATACTACACTACGAATATGCTAAACATTACTTCTGACACAAAACATATATATATATGAACTTGTTAGATATTTATGATCTTTATACATACAACAGTAGATATACTGTTTTGGGATAAAAGATAATATAACGTGAATATACGTTGATAATAAAAACCCCAATTAGATAACTCGTTTTCGCTAATTAAAGAACATTATGTAGATTCTACAGGGAATACTAAGTATGAGAGACACATAACTCTTGCGAGGTTAATTAGGGGAAAATTTTTCACTTATAGATGACGATGAATTGACTTCTCTTGTCCAAAAAATGATCTATAAATTGCCAGCATTTTAGTCGACATCTAATCTTTATATTTTTATATTTTCTATAGTCTTAATTCCTACTCAAAAGGGTAGGAGGTTTCTATACTATAAAACAATCTACAAAAAAAAGAAATATTCTCTAAATTATGACTGGCAGCCATACTAATTTAAAGGATTCTAAGGCTGTACAGAATTAACAAGTCATTAATGCTAATACAAGAGCATTACTCTCATGACTAATATTGCTGGAATATAATTATATCATTTTCTATTGAGTGGTAAATTATGTGACTTGCTTTTGTAAATGTGTATTTTGACATAGCTTAACTAAGAGTTAGACATTGTTGTTCAGTGTTATTAGATGTAAAGTACCAGAATGGTAGCACCACGCCTAGTTCTCATCTAGAGGATATACAGTTTGTGCATGAACAGTTAACTTTGATTAAAGAAAAGATTCAACTAAACAGAAAAAAAATGATTGAGCTTTTATCTAATGAAGATTTGGATACAGATGAAGCTCAAGAGATAATTAATAAGATTAACAAATCTAAGGCATTTTTAGAAGATTTAAAAGAAAAATGTATGAAAGATTTGAAAAATCTACAAAGTCAACAACAACGATTGGCAAAGAAAGAAAAAGTTAATACTGAATTGAAGGTTGAAGATAACAATAAAAACAAATTAAACAACAAAACTGTCGAGAATAAAGATACAATGGCTAAAAGTAATTCCATTGATGATTTATCAGATATTGAAGATGTTGTAAATCTAATGTCACTAAGAGATGACAGAGGAGATTATTATGAATTTATCACCAACAATGGTGAAAGTCATAAATTTTATTACGAAAATAAATCAGCAAAACTTGATTTTGGATTGAACGAAATTAAAGACTTTCCTAATTGGATTAATATGGTCAAAAGATTTCCAAAGAAATGGAACTTTGATAACATCACTAAATGTAATTCAGCTGATGATATTCCATTAGTAGAACATAAAATCAATACCATGATTATTCAAGAATCTTTAGGAAATGCCTTTAACAGATGGAAAAACAATGATATGATTACTGCGTTTGAAATGTTACAAGAATTAAAGGAAGCTTGTATTGATAATTATCCTAGAGAAGTTAAAGACAAAATGTGGAAAAGAATTCACATTGATAAATTCTGCTCAGATACAAATGAGTTGAAAAAAAGTACCGTGAAGAAAGTGGAAAGATACTCAACCACAAATGAGTGCATTGACAATAATATTAAATCTACTCTGGATAATCAACTAGATATGATGGTTGATATTAAATTAGCTAGTTTAAATATTGATGACAAAGAAAATATGTCACCAACAGGATATATTGAGCATATTGTTGCTACCATAAAGAGTATCAAAAAAAAAATGGCATACTTCCAGGATAGACTAGGCAACGTAATCAATGAAATTCATATTTGCATTTTGCCAAAAACTGTCCAAATACTCTTAAGCAATATGAACAATAATAGGGAAAATAATGAAGAATATAAAGGTAAACTGCCCATAAAATATCAAAAATCTCATAATAAATGTGCACAGGCGAATAAGAGAACGGTACAACAAATCAATTTGTAATGTAATATGAGAGTCAATATTAGTTATATCAACTTATAGTATTTCATCAGTAGTCTCCTCCAATATTGTCATCAACTGTAGAAGATACGACAGATTCTGCGTTTTCTTTTTCCATATCATCAGATATTAATTGAGAAACTTCCTTACTCAGCTAATTACCCTTTACTTCATCGAATGGTAAATCATGATCTTCATCAGATTTAGATACTTCAATTATTATTCTCACTATTAGTGTTATTCCTAAAACCATTATTAATAAATTCATAATAAATTCATAATAAACCCCTCTTTCAACTCTCAGTATAGAACGTATGAGTTTTATATTGCAGGTTCAGTTACGATTCGTTTATTACAACCACCAACTCTTAAAGTTTAGATAAATGAGTCACTCTTTACTGGGTTGTCTTATTCGTTCAACTCACTTCAAAATTCCTTGTAGTATACTTTCCTTTCTTCATAGTATATAACTAGTTTCTCAGTTTCTTGGCTCAGCTCTTCAGTATTAAGTTCATTGTTATTGAAGAGTTTTGACAATTCTTCACGACCATTTTGAAGGTCATCATCAATCCTTTCTAAAAATCTCTTTAGATTTCTCTTGACTAACAGTGATAAGTTTGAACTAGGCGTGGCACTATCATGCAGGACATCTAGATAATCAGGCAATATTAAATAAAGATATTTTTCTTCATAGAAATTTTTTGATATAAATATTTCATATAAATATTTCATAGAAAATTTATATCATTATCTTCCAGTATATAAAACAATTCGAAACATTTTCACCTATAACCCTATTTCCATCTGCCGTAACCCTATTTAACCCTGGATAACCCTGGGTTGTGTTTCGTTTCTTTTTTTCTGTCGGTAAACACGTGTAGTCGGGTAACAGCATTTGTTTTTTTTTTTCTTAATTGCGGGGGCAAATCGGAGGAATTCCCCGTTGAGCCCCCAGCGAGTTTTGGCATAGAGGACTTCCATGTTTTGTTGTTTCAAAATATATTTATATATATATATAATTCTGTGTATATATATATATACATATATATAAATATAAATATAAAAAGGCTATTAACCAGTGCCTATTGGTAAACATAAGACGTCAAGAAAATAGATTCTATTGACTCACGTTAATAGTATGTGTCGTATTTGCAAGGGAGCAATTGTTTAGGGAAAGACAAGATCGAAAGGATCAAGGGGAGGATCATATTTTTTGCAGATCGCAGAAGAACTAGTCAAGAAAGTGGTCAAAAATTGTTTTCAAAAGTTGAAAGTGATACAATTCTTTTGATACAGACACTTGGCAAGACTGTTGGTGGTTAATAAATGGCGATTCCTTACGTTGTTACGGTTGACATTCATTCAAGTTTGCAGGTGGCAAACGCGAATGGCCGATCACGTGGTTTTGGAATTGTTTTTGTTTATTCATTAATGGGCTCTTGATTGACAATCGGCTATCGCTATGGCTATCGCGAATTGTCACTTTCTGTGTGATTCTGTTATTTTTTTTTGCAAATGTGGTCTCTATTCGATCTTTTTTGATTTAACTTAACTATTGTTTTTTTTTGCTATTTTTTTTTTCCAAATTCCTCTATCTGTACAAATTACTAACTATTATTATTTCGTACAACTGTTTCAATTTGTTTGCAATTGTAACTCAACTCAGTTTGTCGTTTTTCAGTATTCAAACCAGTATATTTACATTCCTACTTCGAATAAATCTTCTTCCCCCTCCTTTTTTTTTTCTTTGAATAATTAATACAAATATACAAGGAAAAAAAAGAATTATAAAAAGTGGCAAAGCAAGACTTCAAAACAAAAAAAAACCAAAGCTAATAAAAACTTCCCCTTTGTCTGTTACTAATATACCTTATAAATATGTCTAAATCCCGCGAAGATTCCGTCTATTTGGCTAAATTAGCTGAACAAGCTGAACGTTATGAAGAAATGGTCGACAACATGAAGGATGTTGCTTCTTCAGGTCAAGAATTATCAGTTGAAGAACGTAACTTATTGTCTGTTGCTTATAAAAACGTTATTGGTGCTAGAAGAGCTTCTTGGAGAATTGTTTCTTCTATCGAACAAAAGGAGGAATCCAAAGAAAAATCAGAACACCAAGTCAAGCTAATTAGAGATTACCGTTCCAAGATTGAAACCGAATTGGCCAAGATTTCTGATGACATTTTGTCCGTTTTAGATTCTCACTTGATCCCTTCGGCTACCACCGATGAATCTAAAGTCTTTTACTTTAAGATGAAGGGTGATTATCACCGTTATTTGGCTGAATTCTCAGACGGTGCCACCAGAGAAAAGGCCACTACTGCTTCTTTGGAAGCTTACAAGACTGCCTCCGAAATCGCTACTACTGGTTTACCACCAACACATCCAATCCGTTTAGGTTTGGCTTTGAATTTCTCAGTTTTCTACTATGAAATCCAAAACTCTCCAGATAAAGCTTGTCATTTAGCCAAACAAGCCTTTGACGATGCTATTGCTGAATTAGATACTCTATCTGAAGAATCATATAAAGATAGTACTTTGATCATGCAATTGTTAAGAGATAATTTAACTTTATGGACTTCTGACATGTCAGAAAATGATCCAGAACAAGAACAACAAGCTGCTCCTGCTCCTGCTCAACAAGCTACTCCTGCTCAACAACAAGAAGTTGCTCCAGCTGCTAATGAAGATGAAGAAGGTCCAAAATAATAATCTTTGTTTAAAGGTTATCATTCGTTATTACTATTATTACTATTACTATTACTACTATTATTATTAATAAGTTTGTTTTTTTTTATTTTTTTCTTCAATTTAAGTGAATTTTAAAAAAAAATAAAAAAGAAAGATAAATAAATAGATAAATAATTTAAAAGGTAAAAAAAAAAAAAAAAAAGAAAAAAAAGAAAAAAGAAGGCAGCAAAAAAGCACTTTTTTAATTTTATTATAATTACTACTATAATATGTTATACTCATTAATATATCAGAAATTATTATGAATTATTCAAGTGGCAAACACACTGTTTTTTTTTTCTTTTTTTTTAGATGTTGAGGTACACTTTTTTTTACTTCATATATCTACTGTTTTACTAATTTTATTCCTAATTTTTTTATATTTTATTATATTCTATTATATACTATGTTATTTTATACTCAAATCTTTTTACCAAATCTTTTTATATACTATACACAACTTTTTATAACTATCTTTATATATCTAAATAAAAAAAAAAAATTAAATAATTAAAATTGAAACAATTTTCTTGATCTGATGATGCAAGTATTTTTTTGACCTTAAATTTACATTTTTTTTTATTTCTGAATTATTCATATTCGCGACAAAATTACAAGGGGGTGAAAAAAATAATATTCAAGAATTTGAAGTTTTGAAAATGTTCATCCCTATTTAAGAGTTATTTCCTAATTCTAACTTTTAATTAACTATGAATTTCGAAAAAAAATATAAATTAAAATAGAAAAAGAAAGAGAAAAAGAATTAGAAAAATTCTTGACATTGTTCATTATTCATTATTGAAATTTAATTTATTAATCATAAGTGGATTCGTTTATCACAATAAAGTTGTAACAAAATCCTTAATTCCATTGTTCAGATAAATTTATCTCATGTTAAATATTGAAAAAAATTAAAATTAGAACTTAATATAAAAAAAAACTTCAGAATAAATGCCTACAGTTTCAACTACAGTAATCAAATATATCAATTTAGCAGTTGGTACTATTGCCATTTTGTCTTCATTGATACAATTCATATATATCTATAAGAATTTTACTGAATTCTTATTGGCTATGAGTTCATTTGCCTTGGCTTTCCCAATCATTTTATTAGAATTTAAAGTTCCACCGGATTTACATAGATTTGCCTCCTTTTATTTTAGTTTCTTAGGTAGAGGACTATTATATATCCTTTTGAGTTTTATGTTGGCCTTTGGTGGATTGAAAAAAATTTTGGCAGATATTTTCATCTTTTTAGTAGGTATTGTCTTTATTTGTTTCCAATTTTTGCCAGATATCGAAGAACCAAGGAATTTTAGACCAACAGGTGGGTCTGTTATTGCAATTGGAGAGGATGATGATATTGGTGATGTTATTTAATGATTAAATTTTTCAATTAATAATGTATTAAAAATATAATGATTATACTAAACTTAACAAATAGCTAAACATTTGATTTGATTAGTTTTGCTATATAACTATTTTTTTTTATTTTTTTATTTTTTATTTTTTTTTATTATATATATATATATAGAATAGTATACCTTTTTCTTTAAACTCATAAATATATGGGTTTAATTGTTTTGGTGTTAAAATTAACATTTCTATTTCTAAAAATTTTAACATATTCAACTTTATTACCATTAAAACAACAAAAAAAAAAATAAAAATTAACAATTGAGAAATGTTTAATAATTTTAAAATACTATACAAAATTTTCTTCTTTAAATAAAATAGAAGGAACTAAATATACAAAAAAAATACTTGTTCTAAATGTCTCCAAATGATTTCTCCAGTGAGACTTAGAAAGTTACAATAATTAATATAATAAGTTTGAAAAATGAATGCTTTTTTTTGATGCTAAATTTAAGGAAAATTTCCCTTTTTATCGAATTTCCATATATATACATTACATCTCTCTATTCCTTAAGTGATTTCATTGGTTGAGTCTCCCTTAAAGCTAAACCGAATCTCTTATCCTTAGTCAATGAAGCCAATTGGAAGATACCTTGTACTATTGAATCTTGATTGTTTAATTCATAATTAGAATGAATCCAACTTGGTTGACATGTTTTGGAACCACCAGTTAATCTAATCAATTCTGGTTTGTCAGTTAAGTTAACATCAGTACCACATAAGATAACTGTAGAACATTCGCGAGCCACTGGTAAACTGGTAGTTTCTTTAGTAGAATTTAATAGTGATTTTAATTTCAATGCAGAAACACCTAATTTTGGTAACGGTAATTCATGACCTGGTAAAGTTAATGCTGCAGAAGCATCATAACTTAGATTACCAGATGGATTTGTAGACTTCAAGATATGATCCCATGGAACCCATTTAGCAACTTGAATTGGGGTATCAACACATAAATAATTATTTGTAATTTCACTCATACCCAATCTAAAAGATTTTAAATCTTGTTTTAATTCAGGCAATTTTTGAGCCGCCATTTCTTCAGTGAATGGAAAGGCTGACGATAAATGGGACAATTTAAATGGATAAACACTTTGCTTGTCAATTTTTGACAATAAAGATCTTGAAGTCTTGAGTTTTAAAGTATGTGACTGAGCATGGTCTCTAACAAAAGAACCAGCTCTGGCAACTAATTGATCTTTTTTGTGAGATTTACCTGTATATGAATCAATTGTTTCTAAAGTTATCAAACCTTTTTTGGTAATTTTATCTAATGGACAAAATCTTAAGTCAATTAAATAAACTTCCCCAGCTTCAACAATAAAATCATCCTTAGGAATAGCTGATTGTGAGATAGAATCACCAGCAGTGGTAGCATTACGGTCTACAATAGCCAAGTCCTTAATTGAATCATCAGCCATAGAAATCAAATTTGCTTCTTGGTGGGATTCAGTCCAAACAACACCTTTATAATCTCTTTCAGCAACAATACCTTCATTTTGCCCAGCTAAAAATCTTCTAATTCTACGAACACGGGAGTTAGGGACAACGGCACAGTTATAGGAACGAGCAATAGTATCGACAACCAATCTAATCAAGTGACCATTGATATGCTGTCCATTAGAGCCTAAACTTTTTGGAAGTTTTTCTGGGGTTAAAGCACAAGCCAATAATGCAACAACAGTTTCCATTGCGATATGAGCAGCAGCAATAGCATCAGCTTTACCACCCAAAAGTGGTCCAGAAGGTTTTGTATTGGTTTCATCAACTGGATAGATAACCATAGTATGAGAAACCTCAGAAGTATAACCATCAATGTGTACACCTAAAGTAATTTTAACTAAATCACCTTGTTTTAAAACACCAGTAATGGAAGAACCAAAAGTATTTTCCTCAGACAACTTATTCCAGTTTTGTAAATTTTCTACATCATCCATTTCTGGTGAGAAACCAGAAGAAATTTGATCAATATCAATGCTAGTAGGGATAGCAATACCTCTTTCATTAACTTTGTTCTTGTAGAATTGTTCTAAACGTCTGATAATGAAAGAATCAGTTAAAAGACATATCTCCGCAATAGTCAATGGAATATCAGTGGTCTTATAATGGTAAGAGTTATTGATTAAGTCTGTTGCATGTTTCAAAGCAGTTTGAGCAATGGAACCAGCAGTTCTGTATTTATCAATTACAGATTCCTGCAAGACATTTTTGTCCTTCAATAAAATTTGAGTATCTTCGTGAGAAACTGCTAAATCCATAATTACTCTGTATTGCTTGAGATTTAATGTAACTACAAAATTCAAAATTAAAAAAGCACTTTTAACAATCAAAATATACGTGTAAAATATAACTCATTCTTAAGATATTGAATAAATTAAATCTATAAATCGAGCTCATCGGTAAATTTTTCATCTCATCGCCAATTTTGAAAATTTGAAAAATATAAAAATTAGTGACACCGATCACGTGTAACAATATAGTCAAAAAGAGGAAATATTGAAATATAGATACATTGAAATTAAGTAAGTAAATGACCAAATCCACAAAGTAATATAATTAAATATGACTTTATATAAATTATTAATTTAGGATTCTTTCCGATATTTAATATTAAACGTTTTTTTATACTAACAATAAAAGGAAATAACCATTTTAAACAAAATATATGATAAATAAATACACATATGCCAAGCCTCCGTTTATTAAAATTGCTATCGCATATGTCAATTTGTTATTTAATGGTGAATAGTAATAATTATATTTTAGTATAAAATAGTTGAAATTTCATCGAACAAGGGAAGGGAAAAGATGCTTAACTTTTAAACCAAGAAAAAAATGTTGCCGATAGTTAACATTTACTTAGTAATAGACGTACACTTAATATTATAGGATTTTTTTTATTTTTGTTTTACACTTAATCATTTTTAAAAGATAACTTTATTAGTAGGTACTATTGCCTAGCTCAGAGGAGGTACTAATCTCTAAAGTAATTATAAGGGATACCCCCCTAAAAGATTCCTAGTTTTAAACATTTATTATACACCTTACCTATAAATACAAAATAAAAATAAATACTATTATTGTTTTTTAATTACTAATAAATTTCCCATTATTTATTAAAATCATGAAAAGTAACTATAAGTATTAAGAATATCTGTTTTAATACTTTGTAATATCTCTTTGATAATGGTTGCTGAATCTTTACAGCCTTATTCTTTTATTTATTAGTATACAAGATATTTTCATCGAAGATGACAGAATTCTAACAATATAATATTATTATGTTGAAAAAAGAAAGCTTTCTTTAAAAAAATAGCTACTAGCACTTGCTCCCCTAATTCTTATTTCCACCTTTTTCAATTTTAAATCCTACATCCATTTTGGACCTTAGATTATTAACTACTATTGTAAACTTTATAAAATGTATAAAACTATTGATTTTTTTACATTCACAATACAATTAGCATTCTGCTCATATTATCTTTTTCCTATTATTCTTAAAACTAATAATTTACAAGAAATTTATTCTAATCTTTTCTTAGATCACCATAGAGGTATTTTATCATTCTTTTAAAATAACTTTCACGTATTGTAGGCCTTGTTGATATAACCCAATCGGGTCATGTTAATTTTTACATCAAAATTTTTCAGCCGAAAACAGAAACAACAGTGACTGTCATGGAATTTGAAACATTTTAAAACCCCATAAACCTTCATCCAAGACAAAGTTCTAATGATTTATTTTACTTTTATTTTATTTTATCCTAACTGTAAGTATAATATTAAAAAAGACAAAAGTAAATTCTATTAAAAACAATACTAATTAATATATTTGAATTAATTTCAGGAGTGACACAAATTACCTTAACATTCTCTAGAAGTACATCCTAGAATGAATCCTTTACATACACCAGAACTAAGTTCCACCTCACAGTTTGGAGACAGCACTTCATCTTCATCATCCTCGAAGGGAAGAAAGTGGACACAAAAGTTTAACGTCTTTCAATCTTCTAGTGAAAAAAAGAAAAAAAGTTCATCTAGTTCACCATTATCACATAACTTGACAAGATCTATCAGTACAGAATTTAGTTTTCAAAGATCAAAAACAGATTCAAGTGGTATTTCTACCCAAATAATCTCATCTCCTATAGGGGTCCGTCCTTTGACAAACAATTTTAATAATAGCATTAGTAATAATAATTCTAGTTATAACCTCTCTCCTACTTCCACAACTAATTCAAGAATTTCTTCTCCTAATCTACTACCCTTAAGAACTTCACCGGTCCATTCAGAGGGACACAGAATTTCATCTCAAGTTAATCCTACTCCTGGTCGCAATAATAGCATTGCAAATAAGCCAATCGTCACCAAAAAATTGATAACAGATCATCCTCAGTTTATTACAAGGAGTGATTCTATGTTACTTCTAAGGAACAATTCATATTCACCTACACAAGGTAGGTTTGGATCTACCAAAAAATCATTTACCAATGAAGTTTGCACACTTTGTGAAGAACCTGTCACAAGTAGGGCTAGAGGTGAAAAAATAATTGAACTGGAATGTGGACATTTAATACATAATGAATGCTTATCTTCTATTTGTGAGGATTCAGTAAATACAGATACATCTGATATTTATTCTATTTTTCCAGATTGCACTAAATGCAAATATGAAAGAAACGTTGAGATGAAATGCATTCCCAAAGATAATGATACAAAGGATTCACTAATATCTAACTTTTTAATTAAACAAAACTCATTTTCCAGAAATGCATCTCCTCTAGCATCACTGAATTATTCACCAAATATCAATACTATCACACATTCTCCATTTGCATCTCGTTCTCAAAACATAACCCCAAAATCTCCACCTCTTGCTCCTAATAACCGAATAATGGCTCAAACTATAACTAGGTCGCGAAGTCCTACGTATCTCCATGCACCTCGTCTTCAATCATCTATTCCATTTAACATCTCAAATAATAGCCATCTTTCTAGATCATCTAGTAAAGGCCAAAGAATTCCAAATTCTAGGGAATTTACTCCAGTAAGTGGTAGAAGAGGGAGTAATTATTCGTTAGCTAAATCTGTATTATCATCTACTAGTATACCACCAAGATCCCTAAGAAGGGAAAAAAGCCGATCTATTGATACTAAACACTCCAAAATTAAAATACCATTAGCTCTTCTGAGATCTTATTACATTCAATTCTTATCAAATAATTTTTCCGCTATAATATCTGATTGGGAAATAGATCAAAAATTTGGATTACTTCGACTAGTTGATAAATTACAGATTTCCATTGATGATCAGATATATGTGATTGGTTTATGCTTTCTTTTTGAAAAAACATTAATTACAACAGAATTAATTAACGACCAAGATGATCCTTCAACAATAACTGAAGATTCCATTATCAATTATCAATTGAAAAATATCAAAATATATCATCTTGTAGAAGATAATAAAATCGAAACAATTAAATCTTCAGGTTTAAAATGCACTATTAATTCACAAAAAATTTATTTAAACGAATCTTCTAAAACAGACTCCAGCGAAGTAATTCAAAAATGGATTTCAGCTCTATTAGATCATAATATCTGTTTTACTGAAGAAAGTTTTAGTTCTACATTACCAGTACCATCCGTGATACAAAATTTTGACGAATGTAACCCAGATTCAAATACTATTTCTGGTATATTGAATCCTAATAAAGTTATACAAGTTCAAAATATGGACGATAAGCATAATAGCGTTTTAATTAGGAGAGGATTTAATTTAGAAGGAAATTCTAATACAATTCAAATGACAGATATCGGCACACTACAATCAATTGTTACAAATGTTAGTTTAATGGTATCATTAAAGAGAGATTGCCCAGAAAAGATGGTTCTAGTTTTGCAATTAAAAGACAATACTATTCCACAAGAAACTTCAAGACTTATATTCAATACTATATTTGCAGTTCGATCAAGGCTTTCAAAAATGCAAATTACTATAGTAAATGAAGATGCAATGGTCATCTATTTCGGGGAGTTTTTAGATAAGTTGGATGAATTCAATAAGCTTTTAGTAAAGGACTCTTCTAATAATATAAAATTCTCACCAAGCTGGCTGAAGAAGCAGTTAAATTTGAGCGCTGGTAGTACAGATAATACTGCAATTGCTATAGTTTCTGAAGCTGCAATGAAAAAGGGGAGTTCATGCCTATTAATGGATTATTCGCCATTTGCAGCAAAAGGAAAACGAATAGCAAATGAGGTTAAAATAAAGGTTGGTTACTTAAATGTAGACTACACAGATCAGATTACAGAATTGGTAGAAGTAGGTGGTTGGAAATTTGTACTTGAAATGTTATGCTATAGTTTTAGTTTAAACTTTGAAGATGACGATGATGAAAGTTATTCAGAAGTAGACAGTGACATAGATTCCAAAGTCTCAATAGTCCGTACTCTACCTGAAACAAATATTGGTGATGAGAATGATTCAAAATCACCAACCGAAACCATTTCTACAGCTACTATCATTGATGTAGAATCTCCTGATACAGAGTCTGATAACGTTCCACAAATAGCAACCTCCCCTCGTAGTGTTACAAGCAGTAAAAATATAGGAGAAATAATTCTGGATATTGATGGATTTGATTCCCCGATAATACCTAAGAACCAAATTTCCACTCCCGTTGGGCTGGGACATCTTTTGAAAGATATTGAAAAAGTTATAGATTCAATGCAGGATCAAGGCTCTTCCAATTCAATTGAAGAACACAATTATCTTCCTGTTATGAAATATGAATATATGTAGTAATTAACCTCTATTTAGAAATTGCTTATGCTATCACTTTTTGCGTTAAATGACTAGCTTTCTGTACTTTATATTCATAAGAAGGATTAGTAGACCGCCTATTTAGTTAAAATAAATTTTTATTGTACTTTTTTAGACAGTAGAGAATAAGGAATTCAAACCTTAGTAACGAGCTATTAATTGGAAAAATCAATATATATTTTGATTGAATACATACCAAAGGTTAAAGCCATTTTGAATACTAGTATAACTTCATGGGTTCCAGATGATAAAGAAGCGAGGGTAATGATTAAAATATTGCACGATATAATTTACGCTCAGATCTAAAAAAGATAAAAGACCTTTTTTCAAAAACTCAACATGGTAAAATATTACTCAAATGAGGTTTAGAATGGATTAATACATTCCAGTGAGCTGTTAAGTATGAAATTATCAAAGAAACATTAAAAATGGTTATTACTAAGGTTGACCTAGTAAAAAGGCTAGTAAGTTATAATTTTTCTTTACAAGCTTCCAACGATCCAATTTTGAAGCAGTGAACCAATAATTGATCTAATAAAAACTTAAAATAGGTCTAGAAGGTCAATTTCAATTGTGAGGAGATATTCCATGAATATGGAAGACTATTTTTTGTAAGAAAAGCCTCTACTCATTCGTTTGGAACAAATACGAGTTATTTGAAGTTCAAATATATATATATATATATATAGTTTAAGATACTCTTTTTTGCTAAAATAAATATTTCATTGTCTACCATGCGGTCACTATAACCTAGCTTTAATTACGGTAAGCAATATCACTGTGGCAAGTTGTGATTAGATAATATTTGTCTTGGAAGTTCATGCTAGATTTGCCCGAAACTGATGGGGAGGTGAAAGTATGCAACCATCTACTCAAGATATATGCCCAATCTTTAATTTTGAGGATAAACACATTCTGATTCTCATTTCAGATTAATCATTATTATAAATATCTACTGACGTAACAAAGGAAGACTAAATATATATATATCCGGGTAATTATTGCTAAATGTATCACCAGTAAAACTGGTTAAATTTCAGTTCAATTAGAATTAAAACTCCGAGATTTGACATTTTTTATATTTATTGAAAGAAGAGTCTCAATTGGAAAAAAAAATTATTTTAAAAATGAATAAAATCGTAGTCATTAGTGTTGATACATTATATATCAAAATAGGAATAGCAGGAAAAAATCATCATGCTGTAAAATTTAAAAATCCGGATAATAACACTCTTATCATTCAAAATGCATTTATAAAAGTTTTTCGTGACATTCTTCACAAGCTACCTAAAGATTCAAGTATAACTTTGGTAGAAGAGACATTCTGTTCAATGAAAAATAAGAAAAATTTTTGTGATATTCTATTAAAGGAATTGGAATGCCGATATATCAATTTCTTCCCTAGCTGTTTAATGTCATGCTTTGCCGCAGGGATAGAGAATGGTATTGTTGTAGAAATAGAACAAGATTACGCGGCATACATTCCTATTGCCAATTACAGAATACTAGACCAACATATTGTTATGTCAAAATTGACGCTAAATACTCCAAGTAATAAAGATGAGGATTTAGACCCCCAGAATCTTTCCAAATTCTTTGCCATCGATGATGCAAATGAAGATGATTTTGATACCGATGAATTACCGATGAACTTAGCCCTTCATAAAATTAAAAGATTAATACCTGTTGACTTACGCAAGATTTTGGCTGAAAATATCATTGTTGTAGGATCAGCTGTAAAAAACAAACATTTTGAAACTCAATTGAAAGCATTACTATTATCCTTAAACATGAGATATGTTCCATCAACAGGACCATGGGTAGGCGGTTCTCTTTACTCTGATAAACTTTCGGATTCAATAACAAGCTGTGAATGTCTTATTACGTATGATGATTATTGCCTTTCATCTTTACCAACTACAATCCCAGATTGGTTTGATAAGAAATTTACTTCTTAATTACTTCTTAATGACAAAATATATTTTAACTGATAGTCTCTGTTTATGAGCTACAATTAATTACTTTTAACGTGGAATGAATTATATTATAATAAGCTATATTATTTTATGTCGTAACAATTTTCTATACAATTGCATTAATTACGTTTTATAGTCTATTATTCAAATACCAGATTGAGTTGTAGCTTTGGATAATTTTAAATCAGATTGCAATACGTCTCCAGTTTTCGGCATGCTATAATTATTTTGTAAACCATTTTCGATATCTAAATATTCGTCGCTATAACTCATCTGCTCATAAAAACTATTATCATAATCCTCTGTATCTGTAAATTCATTATCACTCTCTCTCTCGGAACTTTCATAATTTTTAGAAGGTTTTCGATATTTCCAAGATTCTAATAAAGTTATATCAGATACTCCATTTTCTAATTCAAATTGTGAAGTATACATATTCCAAATTGAACTATAAAAATATTCTCTCTCTGCTTTTAATTTAAAAAATCCAAATCTATCAATACCAAAAAATATATAAAAGATAATCTCTTTTTTCAAAAATTCTTGCAATTCTAAGAATTGTAACTCTTTTGGGAATCGTATTTCATTATCAAACAATTGATTTTCCATGAATTGATTTAATAACATTGAATCATCACCTCTTTCTAATCTATTTTCATAATCATAAATATGATAAAATGGCTGTCCGTCAAAATTATCATCTAATTTTCTATTAACTACATCATTATTAACATGGTCAATATTATTAGTAGAATTTAAAATCAAATCATCGGTAAATGATAAATCATCTTCATCTAATTCTCCTTCATACAAACTTTTAATATCTTTTCTTTCATATTTTGGACTATTTCCAATGTCACTACTAGAATCAATGGATAAGATTCTTCTTGTATCATTAATTTTTTCTAAATCAAAACTTGGAGGTTTTAATGACGAATCAAATATCGCTGGTACATTAATTGATTCCACAATATTTTTTACATCATTACCATTATTCGAATTTATTCCATCATTATCTTGCTTATTTTCATTAAGATTTCTTTGTGAATCATTATAATTACTTAACATACTAATTGGTGTGTTGACTACTATTGAATTATCCATATTTGTAGTAGGGTTAAACATGTTTATTTTATTTGATTTATTTGGACATAAATCTCTTAAATTTAAATTTAAATTTAAATTTGTGGGAGTTACTGAGGAATTATTCATTGAATTCTTTTCTGAATTTTTATTTTTTACTTGATTTATAATTGAAAATGAATTTAAAGTAGGATTATGCTTGGAATTGATAAAAATCGGTGGAAAAGTAGAAGCATTTTCATCTTGTTGAACTTCTTCTTTATAATATTTAGTAATATCCATGATTAATAATTGTATAAGCAAAATGTAATAAAAAAATTGTACGTATAGATAGTTCAAATAAAAAATAAGCAAGTATACTAGCTAAGCAATATTGATTGTTTTAAAATTGTTATCGTTTTTGTCTACTATGATTTATAGTTTTATATTAAATATGTATTATGCAATTATATATTATATGTATGCTATTAATTAGATAAACAAATATATATATAGAAAATAAAAGACACATATAGAATAGATCAATATTAACACATGCCATATATTGAAGCTATTAATGACCTTCAAACCCAAAAAAAAGTTGAACCGTGTTTTTTAGGGTATGGCACAGAAAAATTGTTCGACTTAATTCAAAACAAATGGATATTAGCATATCCACAAAATCCAAAAAATTCAAAAAAAAATTCAAAAAAAAAAGTATACGCTAAACTTGTTAAATGTAACACACCATTCATCATCTATTTATCTAGTACATTACTAGATGACATAAAACTATTGATATACTCTTTTAAATACCTATTTTCTTGGTGCATTCTGTTTGATACTTCTCGTTGTTCTAGTGTTTTGTTCCATAATAAATCTAAAGTGTCCTTCAGAAGTTTTGTCTCATGTAGAAGTCGCTGCTCTTTATCCACAGGTGATAAGCAGGATGCCATTGTGGAACTTAACGATGCTATAGACACAGAACGGCCTTTAAATTGAGTGTTGATATTTATAGAAGGCGTTCTTGGAATGTTTGGTGACCTTGGAGAAGTAGGTGAGGCCATTCTTAATGATCAAATCTGGAAAGCTAATGTTTTGCAATATTGAATAGTGGCTTATACCAAATATAAATAACAGATGAATTATCTTAATTCCGTTATCCTAATTGTTTGTTATATGACACTAATGAATTTTTATGATCTCGTCATTTATTTATTTTCTATGGTTTATTGAAATTCCGTTATCCGAAAATTAAGCAATTAAAAACATATATAGTATTATTTATTAACTTAGACACATTAGAGAGTCTAGTAATACTGGTAGATTTTCTAGTGACAGTTTTTGAGCTTGTTAATAAATACTAGATTCTTCATAAAAGTCGCCGTATATAACTGATTCAACCATTTCTTGATTTACCAGTTATAAAAACAAAAGTCAAACATAAGGTGCACGGGTGTATAGGCTTATGCTAGGATCTTGATATAGATCTTACCGGATCCTATAACGATTACCTATTGTGTTTTATCCTCTTTGAAAATGATCTTACCTCCATATTGTAACGATCAAAAAATATACTGGTAAAACTGACTCCTTAACCACCCCCTAAGTTCTACAAGGGGTCAAAAAATACAGGATTACCTGGGTGTTAATTACACCGTGAATTGTTTTGAACCGATACCCAGGCAAACATCGGGGACCGGAGTTTGACCAACGACAGTGTCTCAATCTGGTGTGAGTGTCAAGCCAACGACGGACCTTAAAAAAAACGACCCTAATTGCAAGTTTCCATAGTCTATAGTAAATGGCCAATGTCTTCGAGTGTAGATTTCTCGTGCAGTTTATATATCTGATGGAATCTCTTTACATTACTTGTTCTTAAAAACATTTCTGTTTATTTAAAGCTATTGATATTAATTATTACGCTTTCTATAAGAGATTATTATTTAATACATCTGAAGATTTAAACTTTATAACTTATGTCTCCCAGCGAGCTAGTTATGTTTGCACCTTTCACAAACCCACATGGAGTTACTTTAGCATTACAACCATTATCTACCAGGGATGAAGAAGAGGAGGAAACAGATGAGAAGTATACATCATTACCGAAATACAAATATCATTCATGGTGGATATTAGCAAACCCTATATACCAATTTTGGTTTCTAAATGAATATGTAAGCTTTAGAGTGTTTTATTGTATAATGCTTGCATGTATTGGGGTTGTAATCTTTTCTCAAGATTCGTTGCTTTGGAAAGTCTTAATGTATATCTGCATTTCCATAGATGCAATATATGGGATAAGTTTAGTAATATTATTTACTTCACCACTTCGGAAGAAAAAAATATTGGGACTTCAAGGACAAATGAAACTAATGTTGGAAGTGATTGAAACCAAGCCAATATTGGAGATGAAAAAATGGGATTTAATTGCTTCCAATTTAAATAGTCATTTATATATTATGAACAATTGGAGAAATAATGATTTTTTCTACGATGGGAAACAATGCTTAAATTTGTTTCGATTCTTAATACAACCGAATATAATGATACAAATTGGGGTGGTTGATTTGGAATTAAATAATTTAAACAAAGCTATAGAACATGCAAGAAAAGTTCATACCGAATCAATTGATAATTATTGGGCTTCACAACATCCTGAGCTTTTTTAATAAAGTTGAACATTTTTATATTCGATAATTTACTCATTTACATTGAAAATTTTAAACAATTATATATACCAACATTTAATTTATTTTTATACTCAGTTTCAACTTCACCATCATTTTTTACATTTCAATATACATTTTTACAGTAATTTGTAAAATTTAACGATAAATATATATTCACAACTTCCAACACACAATTTTGTTCCACACTTTAGCACTTTTTATAAATTTTCTATTCAATCTATAAGTTGCTTTTGCTTTCCCCCTCTGCTTGCTATTGTTATTTATGATCCTTTACTATTATATACTCCTTTCAATTTAATTTAATTAGAATCCTCTTGAAAATTTGCCTTCAACTTCAAAATCAATCTTGTTTATTATTTCCAATTAAGAAATATATTTTCCTATTATTAGAACATGAACATTACACCCTTGAATTTTTTTCGTAACGAGCAATTTTTTCATTCTATCCAATATAATTTCTTCAACTAACCATCCTAGGATATAAAATAGGATGTATAAATGCGGAGGATACAACCGGTAAATTAGTTTTGTTTAATGATTTCTCGACTGGGTAAATTAAATATGTGGTTTGTTTTTTTATATAATATTTAAACTTCTCTTTAAAACAGACAGAAATTTAACTAATTTACCGTATTAGTCCTAAAGTAATCCCAAGATATTATCATCAGTTTCCTACTTGTATTACTGAGACTAACATGATTCTCTCACATCTATTGTTACCCTATGAAACTCTAACTATATAATTGACATATTTATCTTGAGAGAAGCATATTTATTTTACCTATATCATAGATTTCATTGTAAACTTTATTATTCTCTCTAAATATTTTCAAGGATAACCATGTCTTCACTACCTGATCAAACTAAATCATTACTAGCTCCACAGTCTTCTTCTGATGAAGAGGAAAAGGAGGAATTATTGGAATTACCAAAAAGTAAATATATTTCATATTTCTCACATCAATTCTGGGTATTAAATGAATATTTAAGATTCAGAATATGTTACTATAACCTTATTTTTTGTAGTGTTATTGTACTATTTTCAAATGATCACAAACTTTGGTTGCCGTTAACTTATGTATTCATAGTGCTGGATATTTTTTATGGATGGGTAATATTAATTTTGTTAACTGCACCAATAAGAAAAAAATACGTTTTAGGTGTCGATGGACAATTAGAATTAATGTTATTAGTTATTGATAACAAACCTGGTTTAGACTTAGAAAAATGGGATTCTATTACTTTACAAATAAATTCACATTTGTTCAATACACATCGTTGGATGAATACTGATTTCATCTTCGATGGAAAACAATGCCTCCAATTATTCGAATACTTAATAAAACCTAACAAATTTATTCAACTTTATGTTGATCCTGCACTAATTAATCTGAATCTACAAATTGAAGAAGCTAGAAGATGCCATTATGAATCTTTGGAAATTAATTAATCACCTTAAGGTCATAAATCTTATTAAAAGAAAACATTTCAACCAAATACAATGTATATATTATTCTGAATTGATTATCATAATATATTGTATACCAAACCATTTCAACTATGAAATTTTGGAAGTAATAAATTATTTTTGTTACAATAAAAAGTCTTCTAATAAAATATAATTTATTACACCATCAATCACTATTGTATTCAAAAAATAAATAAATTTATGGACAAATGAAATGAATTTTATTGCACATTTAATGTTAAACCTCATTACCTTTATTTATACAATAGAACAAGAATGGTTATAATATCTTAGTTTCAAAAATTAAAATTTTCATATAAAATCTATCTATAATATTTATCATAACAAATATATATGTACATATATATACAATGCTAACAATTCATTAATGAGGGAATCCTCTACTCAACTTTAATGGAAGAATAAATTTTTTTAACGAAAAACATGTTACTGATAAAACCAATAGCACCAGTCACCATTGCACATAAAATGGCAATCAATGCAGAGTATCCCACGTATAATACTATAGTAATAAAGCCACCTAATTTAAACTCAGTGAATAAAATAGAATGAATAAAAATATAAATTGAACAACCTATACCACCGATGATAAAGGATCTCCATTGCCATCTCCAATTTTCTAAACATAAAGAGTGGTAAGTAACAATTATTGTAACTAAAGATGTAGTCATTGTTAACAACAAGAATGAAACCAGCAAAAAACCAAACATGTAAAAAATCTTATTGAACCATAGAGAACTATAAATGAAATATAACTCTACAGCAATGGAACCGAATGGGAAAATACCACCAATTAAAGTAGCTGGAACTGTTTTTAAATACCAAGGTTGGAAAGGAATTTGTCTAAGGACCTCATTTGTCTTTGTTGGGTGGTCATACCAAGTACATCTTTTAAAGGATATCAAAGAACCAGCAAAGGATAAAGGTAACGATAAAACAATCCATAATAAAACCATTAATGATAAAGTACCAATTGGAACTACATCTGAGGAATGAACAAAAACTAAAAACAAATTCATGGAAATAATGAACATGAAAATGCCACCTGGGACAATTAATGGTGTTAAAATCATGTTTGCTTTCCAATAAGGACCATTGAAGAACCTATATACACCCATGGAGGTGTAAGATCCCACAAAGCCAAACACTGCATATAATATAAACATTATAGTTGGTAATGAACCTCTAGCACTTGGAGACAAAAATCCTAATGCTGCCAAAACCAAAACAGAACTGATCATGAAAAATAATTGAGTTCCTGAACCTACAAATATGGATAATAACATAGATTTAGTTGGGATACGGAATACATCACCATGAGCTAATTTCCAACCTGAATCTTCATCAAAGGAATCATTTAAATTGAATTCGTTATAACGAACAAAATCATTTTTTAAAGCCTTAGTTAAGAAATGAACCACAATAATGGATAATACGACTACAATGACAGTAAAATTAATTAATGAAAACCATTGGATAGTTGGGTCATAAATATGTAAATACTTATCCCATCTTGTTGCCCAAACAGTATCAGATTTTTCAAAAGTGACGGAATATGTAAATATGACATCTGTATCTGAAACTTCTGACAAAGCTAATTTTCCTAGATTTGTATCACAAATTGCAGAATCACGCTTCATAGAAATTGGGTTAACTGTGACACCAACAATACGATATTCATTATTACCACGATCATGATATTCAATATGAATATCAAAATGATTAGCGAAATAAGTACGTTCCACAGACGAGACCAACATTTGATTAGCGCGCTTTTCAGTAGCTTGTTCTTCATCAAGTTCCTGGGATAGAACATCCTCTACAATAGGTTGTTTTGGAGTAGTATGGGACGGAGCCTCATCTACAACTTGGATCATCTCGACAGATCCTAATTCAAAACCTGAGCCGTAAAAAGACGATTTTGTTGTTTGATCATACAGCTGTCTTGCTGCTGGTAATCCATCAATCAACCAGTTTTGTAAGAATCCACTTTTAATTAAATCATTAATGAATTTCGCATCATCACCTGGAATATTTGTGCTACATAATTCTTTACAGTTTTCATCGACTAACATTTTAAGTTCAAATGGCGAGTTATAAATTCTATCACCAAATAAAATAGAACCTAATGATTCAGGTTGCTTTTTAATTTCTCTATCCAATGGTTTGCAAAAATGCAACTTGGAATAATAATAATCATAAGAATACAGAAAGTTTTCTTTATCACTTGAAAGTTCATTACCATCAGAATCCTTGTGTTTGAAAAACATTGAAGGTGTCAAATGATTTACCAATAATGGTATGCTATCAAGTTCATGATAAGTTGTTGGTGCAACACCTGGTAAATAAAACCCATTGGTTACGGAAAGAGTTATTAAACAGATCGATACAGCAGTTATCAGCTTAGTCATATGTACAATATTAATATAATAATGGTCTGTTTTACTACTATAATATCTCCCAGTATTGAAATGGAACTGCTATGCTTCTACTATAATGTATTATGCAACTTTGCCAATTTTTTCAAACTAAAGTAATTCTAAATATCCTTGAAAAACATAAAATAGAACCGTCGATTAAATTCTCTTTTTTTTCTAGAGAAGAATGCTATTCAATTAGGCCTTTTTTTCTCACAAAAAATCCGTATTTTACGAAACTATATTGAGCCTAATGGCCTTTAGCAATATCTATATTTTTCAAATTGACTGATATTGTTGCTTTTTTCAGTATTCTTATTGTTGGCATGCGATGAGTTACGAAACTTTTCCAATTTCAAAATGAGTCCGTTTTTGACAGTGCTGGAATTTCTGAAATTCGTTAGACATTTGAATTATTACTACAGTCATTGTGAGGCAATGATAAAAAGTGATCTTGATTTTAAAAATGGAAACTAAACATGCCACTATTTTTAGAGGAAGATTATTAGTGTTGTAGAGAGGTAATTTGGAGTTACAATCACATTTTCTATTTTATTTAATGTCACATATTCTAAGAATATGTATCACGTGATTTCAAGGATTAATAATTATGTATAGATTTATTAAGGTCAGACACAAATCAGGTGACACGAAAAACAAACATAGAACAAGAACTAGAGAATGTGAATATAAAAAGGAACAATCTTACACGAAGAACAAATGAAGAAAGCAACGAGCGAAGAAAGCAGCGAACGGGTTGAGTTTCTAAGTCTAGAGTAAAATATTAATATCTTAATTACCATACACAGTTAGATAAATAGAGCCTTTATACCAAGTATAATATAGTTAGAACTCCGACTTGCTGCAGTAGAAGAAGGAGGAGGAGTTTACAAGATACATAGATTGGAATCACAAAAATTGTGACATTTAATTTTAATGGAACAACAAAAATTCGAACATCTGTACTATTTAAAAAAGTTAACCAGTACACTACGGAGGGTAAAAAGTAAAGAAACTTCTGAAAAAATATACTGGGTGACTAAATTGAGTTTTTCTCAAAACACACGTGATCTCGGATAAAAACCGCGGCTGAAAGAATAATGAGAGTAAAGATTTATCTGTTAAATAAGAACAACCTTGAAATTTAATCTACAAAGATCAGTTCGAAGTAAAAAAAAATGATATTTTAATTGCCATCTTCATATCATAACTAATTCAAACAAACAAGCCTTTATATTCCTGTCGTCATATCTGTAGAAAGGATAGTTTTTGGTATCACTGAACATTTACCATTGTTTCGTTAGAAGCAACTGATTTGAATATTAAAATCCAACGAATTTTGAAATATATTCAGCAGTAATATTATCATTGCCAAGTGTTGTCATAATCAGCTCAATACAATATGCCTTTTTCCTATGAAAATTATATGAATTTACTATTCCATTTGGATAGAACAAATGAGGAAATTCCCACAGATATTGCAAAGAGAATAGTTCAAAATTCAATTGCTCCTTTAATTTCCGTGACTGCTACTCCTGAATTAGATAAACATGTTCAAGATTCATATAATATAGATTCCCTTTATATGCTACTGAGATACTTCGGGGGGTGCATTTCAGATAGAGATCAATATCATGAACCTCATCATCAACACCCAAATGAACTGGATCATAAAAATGAATTACATGCTGCATTAATTAGTCCAGATACCTCTATTACTGAAACACCCGATACTTCAATGGATATGCTAATAGATAACTCCATGAATACACTGACAAAGGAAGAAACAATAATATCAACAACAACAGGAACACCAACACCTACAATACTTGCCAGTCCAACCACTGAAAACACCATTACTAAACCACATAATAAGACAACGACAATAAAAAAAAACACAAAAGAACATTATACAACTACTCATAACTATACACATCATCATCGTCAAAAGACTAGAAAGAGATCAAATAGCTTATTCCAAAGAGATTCAACTCAATCACAATATATTAGATTTACTAAGCCAATTCCTGATTTAGTTAATACGAGAGATCCAACTGATTCTCTATTCGATCACCAATCATTAGAGACACTTTTAAAAGGTTATCTTAAAATTATCGAGACTAATACTACTCCAGACATGCCTCATAACGCTTTGAAAAAATCTCTATATCATAGATTTTTTTCTATGACTGTGACTTCAACAACAAATTTGTGTCCCTTTGAGTCTTTTGATCATCCAATTGTATCATTATTATCAATTGATTTAACTCTAAATCAAAACTATGATACAGCAAAGGAAATGCTAATCAAATTTAAAAACATTCATTCAAAGACACCAAATTTCCCAGTATATTTAAACATTAATGATATCTTACCAGTATTTTTATTGTGCTATGATGCCTCATCCCCTGAACAATTAGATATTGCAAAGAAAATTTCAACAAAAATTAAAAAACAATTATTTTTTGAAAGTATTTTATTACCGTTATGGAATGATAAAATTTATAATAATGACAAGTTCGTCAAATTACATGAGCCAATGATGTCTTCAGTAGATGAAACTTTGTATTTTCTTCAGCAATATCTCCAAAAGAATTCTTGCGTTACAGATAACAAACTACCATTGTCATTGGTAAAGTATATATATGAAATGATAGCAAATTTATCAGTTAATTTAATTATACCATTTATGCAAAGAAAAATTAGATTTTGGGATGAAACGATATTACAACCTAGAAAATCTATATTTAGAAATAAACTATTTAAAAGTTTTATGAATAGAAATTCAAATGTTTCATCATCTACAGGGACAAGCTCTTCAGAAATTTCAAATTCAATCAGTAAACATCATCATTCATTGCTAACGAAAGATAGTAATGGCCATGAATATTTTTCTGCCTTATCAACAGAATTTCAATTGAGAAAATTAGCTGATTGGTCCATGATGGTTTCTGATTTCAAAACTGCTTATACGACCTACGAATCATTAAGCCGTGATTTAGAAAATACTTCAAAATATATGGCATCATGCTTAGAATGGTGGGCAGTTTCAATACTGATGGGCGCGCAAAATATTGTAACCGCCAAAATGTTAAAGAATGACGTAGATCCATTAATCGAAAGTGCTCTAGAAAGTTATGAAAAACCATTACCACCTGTTCCAAATTCTCGACTCCCATCTAATAATATAAACTCATTAAATTCACGTTCAAGTATATCATCTGCAACAAAAGCTGAAGTTTCACTTATTGAAAATAATCATACAATACGATCTTATGAAATTAGATGTATGCTTTTATTGTCAGAATTATTTTTATCATTAAGCGATACTTGGACTTCAACACCATATGCTCTAAGATATTTAGAAACAATTTTATCAGATTATAAACTAGGTCCTTGTTCCCAGACAATTTTATGGGAAAGATTAAGTTTCTGTTATGATTTAAGAGTCGACCCAAGAATAAAAAGAAAACCAACTATAACAAATATAAATAAAGGCACCAAGGCTACAGGGAGTGAGGCTTCTCATTCTTCCATTAAAGAAGTGAATGAAAAATACAGAAATGACGGAAAACAAGAGAAATATTCTATTGATAGAAAAAATAGTCTAATCATTGATGTCAATAGTAATGAAGAATACGATTGTGGATATGATATATTGTCCGATGGTTTCACAAGGAAAAGAAAAGCTGCATTTTTCAAATTAATTGCGGCAAAGAAATGGTCAGAACAGAAACAATGGAGACAATTGGACTGGTGCTTAAAAGATATCGAAAATGTTTACAAAGAAGTAGGATTTTCTGACCGTAAAGATTTAATTCTAATCAAGTTAAAAGATCAATTGAATAAATACTATATCAAAAATAATATCAAGTGTACTAAAGAGGATAGCAGATCAATTGATATGGAACTGGATTCCAAAATTACACAAGATGTCCAAGCATCTCCTGCCACAGCAACTGTAAAGACATCAGTAGGGTCTACTGACACATCTAATACTAATCTTATAAATGATTCACAAGCTAATTCCCTTCAGTCTTCCAAAATTGATCATGAAATTACCTTTCCATGAGTTTATGCTATCTTATATTCAATAAAGTCCTTGCATATACATAATTATACATAGATATATACCTATTAATAGATAATATAATTAGCTTTTTTTTTTTTTTTTCTAGTAGAATATACTAGGTATCAAACTATAGGTAATATATTTATTAATAAAAAAAGTTCATGGGTGAATATGTAAATTTATATGATCCTATTAATAGATAGATAGGAAAATTAGAGAGTTCTTAATTAATTATAGTACAAATGGCATTAGTTTTTCTGGCGGAACAGCATCAAACATTTCATGCTCTGTAGTGCGAGGCTTTAAAGACTCATAGTCACCTCTACTGTCACGGAAAATAAAGGATAATAAAATACCAAATATCCCCAGTAGTGCAACAGTAGCTAACGATAGTGCAAGCCCAATGAGAACGACAAATCCTCGCTGAATTTTATGTTTTTTGTTCTGCTGCTTTCCAATTATAGGGATAATGGAGCTGCTTGGTTGTGGACTTGTAGTGTTAGAAGGGGATGTTAAATTTGTAGTTGAAGTAGTATTGGTAGAATTTGTGGTGTTCGTAGAATTTCCAACATCTGATAAGTTGAAATTCCAATTCTTTAAAACAAAATCACTGATTATTTTGGAGGATATATCTTTATTTGGAAAAATATTAATGCTATTACTGGTGTCCATATTATTTGTCAAATTTCCATAAAAATATGGGATCCAGGTATCAGAGGTGTAATACAACGCCTGTACAGTACCTAAACCTTTAGAATAAAATTGACCCGTCGCAACCATAATATTCGTATCTCTTAATGCGCGCTTTTCTAAAATAGATGAACTATTCTTATTAGTGATATCAAAAATAGAAATACTATCTAATTTCAAACTTTCAGTGCCATTTGGTAGTAGAATTTGGCTCCATGCTTCGTTATTGTATTGAAATAAAGTAGATGAGTTCCAAGCTGCAATTTGGTTACCAGTAAATTCAAATGAGGTAAGATTTGTATTCTGAAGAAGAATGCTTACGTTATAGGTATTAAGATTCAAAAGGGCAAGATCAATATTAGCAGATTTATTGGTCGATAATGTACCTGAAATTAAAATATTTGAATTATTTTTCAGTTCCAACTTACTAACAGTTCCTTCCAGAGTATTATTCATAAAAGTTGACCAATTTTTGGTTTCATAGTTAAACAAGCACAATCCTGAACACTGATAGTCAGAGAACGTGAAATTACCTCCTACTAGAACACTAGAATTTTTTGTGAAATAAAGTAACGAAGATATCTGAGAATTTTTGTTCAATGTTTCATTAGCTATAACTTTATTACTTGTTAAATTTAGAATACTAAAGCTTGGAAATACATCTTTGTCGCTTATTGTTCCCACACTTAATAATGATTCATTTGGAAAAAATGCCATGCTGGAAATTTTATTCTTCCAACTCCAGGATATCTGTTCTCCATTGCTGTGTATCAATCTGTTTAATCTCGTGTTTGGTTCCATATAAGCATATATCGTAGAACTATCATTTAAGAATACAGCGCTGTATGGATAAATATTATTTCCCAAATTTAATTCCTTAATTTGCTCATTAGCGTTAATACTGACAACTCCAGTCAGGTTTACATTTTCGTTTTCTGAAACAAGACCAGAAAAAATCAAATCATTCTGTGCATTTTTACCTGCTGACCATAATGACAATTCAAAAGTGGAAGTATTTTTAAAATCTTCCATATTTGATTGATTGTAGAAATATTTATTATTGAATGACAAAATTTCCCATGATGTCGTCAAAGAAATATTACTAAAACTTTGGATTTCATCAGTGAAATTTCCTAAAGTTCCAAACTTGTTATTGGTAAAAGTAATTGCTTTATAAGAACCAGATGAATCCATAATATCACCATATGCAATCAAACCATCTGAATATGGTACAATTCCAGTTACCGAGTTTAAGTCTTTGAATGTATTTTGTAACGAAATGTTTTGTCCATTTTTTTCAATTTGAAATTCTTGTAATTTATTTATAGATCCACCAACTAATAAAGTATCTTTATCATATGCTGCTGCAATTAAAGAAACATTGGCAGGGTAGTTACTATATGCATATTGATTAATCGTTGAATTAGTATAATTCTCATTTAAATTATTAACTGAATTATACTCAGGATATTGGAATAAGCCGTTTAAAGTTACGTTATAAATATCTATCTCATTAGAACTGGTTGTTGTAACAAAATCCAATGAATTGATAATTAAATTAATTCTGTCTGCAACTATGGTAAAGTTACCAGTATTAGAATAAACACCCGAATAAAAGCTCATTGTAATTTTTACTAAAGGATCCAAATAACCGTTAAAAATTTGATCAAATTTATAATTTTCATTTGTTTGGTAAATTAGACTTGTTTGTAATATCGAGGAATCGGTTTGGTTCCACATTGTGACATTTACAATACCCCTTGAATCACATGAATTATCAGCTGTGCAGCCAGGGGTGATCATATCGACAGTATAGTTACCTGCATATAAAAGGTTTGGATAAAAAGTGACGGTAGGTATAAGTTTGCTACTTGAAAGATATGTGCAGGCTAAATAATCTGAATTTGGTAAAGGGGTATACCAATCGTTATCGGATAATATTGAGTAAGAACTACCCATCACTCTCGGAAGTGCCGCTTTAATCAAATCTTCATTGTCATATGCAGTTTGATCGTTACAAGAAGGTTTGTTATAGGATTCATTTGCAAAAACTGCAATATCACTTTGAAATAAGCTTAAACCAGATAGGCCAACTCTTGAACCATAGGAAGATAATGCTTGAAACTCTAAAGTTGTTAAATCGAATTGATTAACAAAAGCAAATTCTTGATAAGTTGTAGACCATTTAATATCTGTTGTATTATTATCTAGTAAAGTAATTACATGACTCTTTAGATTATCATTGCTATTGAATAATTTTAATTGATTTCTATTATAAAGTGGGCAAAATTCAGAACAATACTTAAGTTGACCATCTAAAGGATCCAGATATGCTAAGCTCATAATAGAATTTTGATTTCCAGGGTTTATTCTAAAAGTTGCAACCTCGTCATCTGGGTCTGGTGAATTGAAAATTCTAATTTTCGAAGGTCGTATGCTAAATGGTAAAGTTATTTGCAAGGAGCCTGCCTTAGAATCACTTGCCCATGCCTCAATTTCTGAGGTCGGGCAAATTAGTTGATTTTTATTAATATAATCATTAGTATCTGCAGTTGAGAATTTACCGAATGTTAATGGTATCCTTTGATTTAGTTCAAAAGTAGAAACATTTTGCTGTGATAATAAAGAGGAAGTATTGTTTGGAAAAGTAATATTGTAAGGAATATGCAAAATTGAAGGATCATCAAGGGTATAGAATTGACCAGAAAATAATAAGTCATTGCTATTTAATTTTAAAATATTATTAATGACCGAGTTTGATCCAAAGCCACCAAATTCATAGGATATAGTGTCATTTGATGATGAATCCCAAATGATTAATCCATTGGAAATATTTGAGTCAGGTAACAAATATGAGAAATTCCCACCAAAATAAACCAAATTAGTGTCTGGATCTTTAAAAATTGTTCTAACTTCTGGCACTAACTTATTCTCAAATATTGGCGTTAAGGATAAATCTGTCAAATTATAAACCAATTGGTTCGAAAGCTCAAAACCATTTAAAGACCCTGTTCCTGATAGAATAAATGCATCCTGACCATAAGGTATAATATGTTGTATTCGAGTAGAATATGGAATATCTAGTAGTCTTATATATGTGTCATTTGAATAATATATCAAATGATTCTGTGATGAACTGATAATAGGTTGGGTAAAATTTTGTTGCCCATTATAATGTACAAAATTCAGTGTATCAAACCCATTTGAAGTTAATAGCTGCAATGATTGGTTTGTAGAGTCTTGCAAGTTAAATTGCGGAGCTGGTATATTTTCTATCTCTAAAATATCTTTTAAATGATTTAGTTGGTTGGCAACCACTGAAGATGGAGCTACAGAAAGCAATAATATCCCGAGTATTGTCCTAATACAAATTCTCATAATGGGTGACTAATTCTGGCTACTTTACAAATCAAAGAACTAATATTTAAATATCTTATTTTGAAAGTATATTTTTTTTGCGTTTAATTATTTCACTTGAGGGTCTCAATCCATGTATTTCTTAATTTGGTTGTTTTTTCCTAGGGTATATATTTCACTTAGCATACTCTAAAAAATGTTACGACGTTTCAAAACAAACGCCCTTGTTTATTGTCTTAGCAACTAAGATTTTAATCTTATTATTATTATTATTATTATTATTATTATTATTTCATTAGAACCTCAAACGCCAAAGTGGCATTTCTGAATGAAAATGTTTCGCGAATGCGATATAGCCTAAAATGGCAAAAATCAAAACAAAAAAGTTCAGCCATCTTGTATGAAATATTTCAAATATAACTAAAAGAAAGTAGAATACTAAAAAATTTAATATAATCAATATTAATGTTAATTACTATTTATAAGTGTGATACACAGCTTACTGCCTAAAAAATGCAGTTGAGGTACATCAGTTATAAACCATTTACCATTGAACGGTAACGTTTCTGCGTTGCAATCATATCCAAATAAATTTGATATTTGACAGTTAATAGCTTACAAACTTGGCTAGACGGATCTTGTGGTGATACTACTATCCCTTGTCCAGTCATCTTGCACATAACATCCCATAGGATTTGATCTGGTTTCTTTGTATTGTCACTATGCGATTTTGATAATTCTGATGCACAAGCACCCATTAATGCAGATCCAAAAACAACAGCTGTATCAATATTCTTAGGAATAACTACTGGTAATCCAACGCAATTGCTGATTAATTGCATCAAGAGCTCATTACGACATTGACCTCCAGACATATACAACGAATGAAGATTATAGCCTGATTTAGTCATTATATCAACTATATGTCTTGTTTGCTGAGCTATAAATTCACATGCACCAAGATACATCCTACATAGATCATTCAAGGAGGAGTCCATAGATAGCCCAATAATGTTTCCTCTCATTGCTTCATCTGCAACTGGAGATCTATTGCCATGGAAATCACCATAAAAGAATAAGTTTTTGATTAAATGAACTTCATCAATTAAGTCTCTTTGATGGGTTAATTCTCTAATCTTGTTATTTAACACTTCAAATACGGATATATCTTGTTGTTTAGAAATTGCGCATAGTTCTTTATAAGCTGGATGTGTCTCCAATACATGTTGTAACAAGGCACCTGTACAACTTTGCCCACCTTCTGCACACCAGAAATTATGCCCAAGGACATCACGATATGGGCCCCAAACCCCTGGAACAAAAATTGGTTTATTTGTAAGAGATATATGACAAGTAGAAGTCCCTGCTACAACAGCTAATCTACCACTAGAACAAATCATTCCATTTAGATTATCTTGAAAGTTATTTAATTGTTCAATTGGTTCCTTGGTACTTGCTGCAATAGTGCCGATCCAACCTGCATATGCATCAATTATACCGGAACTGACAGCACATTTAGAGGAAATTCCCATTATCTTTGATGATTTGTCCGACAAATAACCAATGAATTCACCCGCAGTACTAAATGATACTTTACCTTGAGAATCTTGTTTTACAGGGCCGCCCAATTTAACAAAATTGTCTTCCATTAAATCTTCCAATCCAATGTTTAATAAAAATTCTTCTGTCCAGCCTTTTGTTGAACCTTCCACTCCTAATGGTAAGAGACCTTGCTTACAAACAGCCGAACAGAACGAACGAATAGAGTTACCGGTAGCTTTGTAAGTTAAAAAATCAGGTAAATCTAGAAATTTACAATCCTTATAAACAGCTGGATTCATATTATTCTTTAACCATTTAATCTTAGGTATTTCCATTTCCACAGACATTTGCCCACCAACGTATTTCAAGCATTTGGAGTCGGTTGAATTAATTTCAACGGTTTCTATTAAAGCACGATGATCCATCCATAAAATAACATTTTGATCATTATCTTCGAAATTAGGGCCCACTGCTACTTCTTGATCTGTCTTTGAGTTTAAAACAACCAGTGAACAAGTTGCATCAAAGCCAATTCCCTTAATTTTCGACGAAATATCGTCAACATTGCTTTCTTGAAGGATATTTCTAATACAAATACAAATATTATTCCAAATCTGATTTGTAGATTGGGTGATATATCCAGGTTTCAATTCTTGTCGATCAATGGCTAACTCTTTAATAGACAAGATATCACCATTCAAATCAATTAAACACGCTCTTGCAGAACCAGTTCCGACATCAACACCAATATAATAAGACATGTTTTAATGATGACGTAATTTTTTATATTGGGTTAACAATTGGTATTTCTGAATTTTTTATACTTTTCATCCAATTAACAATCAAATTGTAAGATAAATTGAAATTTCTCTGTTGAATAATTGACCCCGCCTTTCATAAAACGTAGAAGGAAACTCCGAAAGCCTATTTAAGATCTATTAGATTTAAACAACTGCTCGAAGATGAATAATCCTCTTTTCATATATAAATCTCTCTCAAGATATCATTACAAATTTTTTTATTTTACTATATTAATATATGTGTATATTTTAATTATATTTAATCTTTTATACTCACTAAAAATGCCCTTACAAAGGTTCGAAGTCCAGATCTAAATTAAAAAAATATTTCTGACGCGAAAGTTTTAGCGATGTGAATCAAGAAATATAAACATTGAAAATCTTTATTATGGCTTTTAATATTCTTATATAATCAAACAGACAATTTTAAATTCGATCCATTTTGAGTAGTTTTTGGTACTTAAAGAAAGAAAAATTCAAAGGATATAGTCCAATCTATTGTATTATATGCTATTAATTATTTAGAGGAGAATTGTTTGATTCTACTAAGAGAATGCCTGATAGCCCCATAAGTAAAAAACAAAAGATAACAGAAAGTCGAGATGAAGATAAGAAAATTAACAACAATATTATAATTAATCATAACAATCGTGATATAAATAGAAGCCATGTTGATGATGCTGATATTACAATTGGACCTTATCAAGGGCAAGAAAAACATATTCAGCCCCAATCCCAAGATAGACATGGTAGATCTCGTACCCCCAGAAAGTTGATTGTAAGTTCTGCAGACCATAGATTCACTATGTCTCAGCCAAATTTATTAAGTGCGGATTCACAAACTCCATCCTTACAGCACCCGAGTGTATCTACAGGTCGAGAGCATAAGTTTTATTCACAATCGCCACCTAGATCTCCACATAGGTCGCCTGTCAGATCTCCTAAAAAAGCTTTGGAATTGATCCAGCTATCTCCAATCAAAAACAACAGAGCAGAATTACAGAAGATGTATGAATTACAACAAACTCAAAAACGTACGATAAGATTAGTTATTGAAAGATTGGTACTGACGAACTTTAAATCGTATGCAGGTAGACAGGTTGTGGGCCCATTCCATACAAATTTTTCAGCTGTAGTGGGTCCTAATGGTTCTGGTAAATCAAATGTGATCGATTCAATGTTATTTGTCTTTGGTTTTAGAGCTAATAAGATGAGACAAGGGAAGTTGAAAGATTTGATTCATAAATCTGAGAAATATCCAGAACTATCATCGTGCTCTGTAGAAATTCATTTCCAGTATGTGATTGATGATCCTAATGGCGGACCATCAAAAATTGATGAATCTAAAGAAAAATTAGTTGTTATGAGAAAAGCTTTCAAGAATAATTCTTCAAAATATTACATTAATGATAAAGAAAGTAGTTTTACACAAGTAACGACATTATTAAAAAACGAGGGAATTGATCTAGATCATAAGAGATTTTTAATCTTACAAGGGGAAGTAGAAAATATTGCTCAAATGAAACCAAAATCTGAAAAGGAAGGTGATGATGGACTTTTAGAATATTTAGAGGACATTATAGGAACTTCTCATTATAAAGTTCAAATTGAACACAACTTAAGTAAAGTTGAAGCTTTAAATGAAATATGTATCGAAAAAGAAAATAGATTTAATATCGTTGAAAAGGAAAAAGATTCATTGGTTGATGGCAAAAATGAAGCTTTGAAATATTTAGCTAATGAAAAAAATTTAGTTCTTGCTAAATCAAAAAAATATCAACATCAATTATATATTGATAATAAAAAATTAACTTCCACTCTAGCCAAGATTACTGATGCTCAAGAAAACTATGATAAAGAATTGGAAAAATACTCAACTATCAGTAAAGAATTAAAAAATTTACAAGATGAAGAAATAACACTAAATAAAAGATTAAACGAAACAAAAAAATATGAAGAAAAACTCCTTTCTAATCAGAGAAAAAATAACTCAGAATTAATATCCACTCAAGAAATGATTAAAAATATTGAAAAGAAAAAGGATAATGCAGAAAAGTTGGTCAATACTACAGAAAAATCTATTACTCAAACTAATAATAAATTAGAAACATTAAATAATCAACAAGAAGATTATACCAAACAGATTGAAGAATTAAATGAAAAATTAAAAATCGAAAAAAGTAAATTAGAAGAGATTAAAATTAGTCTAAAAGGTAAAACGGAACAATTTTCAAATGAAATATTGAAAAATGAAAAAGAATTAGAACCTTATCAAATACAATTACAAGAAAAAATGTCACAAATCCAACTACTTCAGTCTGAAATTTCATTATTAAATGAAAATAAAGATAATCTAAGTAATGAGATTATTTCAATAAAAAAATTGATTGAGGAGAAGAAATTATCTGTAGTTAGGATGTCAGAAAAAATTACAGGCTGGAAACAACAATTACTTGAGCAGAGAAAAGAAGTTGAATCAGGTGATATAGAATTCAATAAGTTCACCAAAAAGATTCAAGAGATGCGAGATAAATTAGATTCTCACAGACAAAAAGCTAATGATTCTAGAACCTCTTTATCGAATGTTCAAAATAAAAACTCAGTCTTAACTGCCTTATTCAAGTTACAAAAATCTGGTAGAATATCTGGGTTCTACGGTAGATTAGGTGATTTAGGTGTTATCGATGAAAAATATGATGTAGCTATTTCAACAGCATGCCCTCGACTTGAAGATTTAGTAGTCGATTCTGTAGACTGTGGCCAACAGTGTATTGATTACCTAAGAAAAAATAGACTTGGTTATGCCCGGTTTATTTTATTGGATAAATTAAGAAAGTTTAATCTTAACCGTATTGAAACACCAGATAATGCACCTAGATTATTTGATCTAATACAGGTTAGGGAAGATAAATTTTTACCGGCATTTTATAGTGTCCTAAGAGATACTTTAGTCGCAACAAACCTTTTGCACGCTAATAAAGTTGCATATGGTAAGAGGAGATTTCGAGTTGTTACATTAGATGGAAAACTGATTGATATTTCAGGTACCATGTCTGGTGGTGGTAATTATGTATTAAGAGGTTTAATGAAGTTGGGTCAAGATCTTCCAGAAAATGACTTCGAACAAACATCACCCGAAGAAGTTCAGAAATTAGAAAGAGAACTAGAGATTCTTGAGAAAAATTTTAAAGTTGCATATAATTCATTAAAAGAAATGAATCAAGAAATACTCCATATGAAAGAACAAATCCCAGCCACTGAATTAAATATTTCAAAGACAACCATTGAAATTGAATATTGTGAAAATGAAATTAAGCAATTAATTTCACAACTGAAAGAGAAACAGGAAATCCATGATCAAGAATCTAACAATAACGATGAAATTAAAGTAGCAGATGATAAATTACAAGCATTGAAGAAAGAATATTATAGTTTGAATGATCAAACAAAGGTGACAAAACAAGAGATAGAGAAATTGAGACAACAAATTATGGATGCTGGTGGTATTGAGTTGAAAATGCAAAATTCTAAAGTGACATCACTTGTAAACCAATTAAAGATAGTCAATTCAAAACAGAAGAATGACAAATCAGCAATAAAAAAGAATAATAATATACTAAAAAAATTACAAAATGAACTAAATACCACAAAAGACAACTCGCTTGAGTTTAAAACGAATCTAGAAAATTCGAAAAAGAAAGTTACTCTTCTATCTGAGGAGCTAGCAAAACTAGAGTCTGATATAAACGACACACAAAATGCGAAAGAAGAAATACTGTTAAATATCGATGGGAATAAAGAGAAAGCCCAAGAACTAGAAGAAGATTCACGTAATTTTAAATCATTTGAATTAGAAATTAAAAATAAATTAGATAAATTAAAAGATCTATCACATCATTTAGAAAAACAAATCGGTAAACTTGATACTGAACTAAATGCTTTAACCATCCGTGAAATATCTCAGAATTTAGAATCATTTGATGAGCGTTTAGAGAAATATGATATATCTAAAAATGGGGCAACCGAAGATACCCAACATACTTCTTCTGCCCTAAATTCCGTTTCAAATATAAATACTGACACAATGGACATTGATTCAACTGATAATGAAATAAATCCTGGCATTAAACGATTATCAGAACTTGAAATTAATGAACTTGACATTGAATCTTTAGATGCAGAAATAGAGAATTTAGAAGAGCAATTGGAGCATTCAACAGCTAATATTGAGATATTAGAAGAATACGTAAGACGTTTATCAGAATACAAGAAAAGAAAATCAGATCTAGATGAATCTATTTCTGAAAAGGAAACTGCGAAGGAAGAGACAGAAGTTCTCAAAAAAAAGCGTTTAGAAGAATTTACAACAGGGTTTGATATTATATCTCTTACCTTAAAAGAAATGTATCAAATGATTACTATGGGTGGTAATGCTGAATTAGAACTTGTAGATTCACTTGATCCATTTTCTGAAGGTGTTACATTTAGTGTAATGCCTCCAAAGAAAAGTTGGAGAAATATATCAAATTTATCTGGTGGTGAAAAAACTTTAAGCTCTCTTGCTCTCGTCTTCGCTTTACACAAATATAAACCAACACCTTTATACGTTATGGATGAAATTGATGCGGCCCTTGACTTCAGAAATGTATCTATTGTGGCCAATTACATTAAAGAGCGCACTAAAGATGCTCAATTAATTGTTATTTCTTTAAGAAACAATATGTTCGAGTTGTCAAAACAACTAGTTGGTATATATAAAAGTGAAAATATGACACAGTCAGCCACTCTGGTAAACAATGATATGTTAAATAGGGATACATAAGTCTTTATACCATGATATGTAATATTAAATCTAAATTTCTTAGTATTAGAAATTTCAGAATTCCTTTCTTACTGTTCTGAATGTCCTATAATCTTCGCATATTCTTTCTCAACAGCGTGAACTAATTTTTGTACGACAATAACAGCAGTTTGATGAGTAAAGCTAGGAAACTTTTTCCTATTTAACCCGAACCACTCCATAGGAGGAGTAGCATCTTCTAAATCCTTAATCTGTGGCATTTCTATAGAAGGTTCCACCAAAGCCACATATGTGAATTTGGGTTGAGCTGGTTCCAAATATATGCTTTCTGGACTCGATTCCAATTCTTCACTAGAGTATTCAACTGGTTCTTCAATCCTTGCTTGACGCACCGCTAAAGATTTAACATGAGTTGCCCACATTTCCTTAATGAAATTAACTGGCCCTAGATTCCATCTCACAGACACTTTACCATCAAATTTACAGGTAAATGTATATTCAATTGTATTAGAGGTAACTTTTTGCCAAGTAGTCATCCCAACCAATAGTTTCGGTATAATTAGAATCGTACCACCCTTGATTTTAGAAGCATAGGTCATATAATCTGCAACCGATATCTTATTAACACTTTCTTCATCTAATTCTTCTTTAGCAGTCGATAATGCAACAGAGGCATTACAAACTTGTAATTCTAAACGAGTTTTGAGCTTATCTGTCGACGTGGTTTCAGATCTGGCCGACATATTATCAATATTTATCACTAGAACTTCAAAGTCAAACAAAGAGATTGGCGAAATTTGTAATTGAAGCTTTGAAACGTCAATTTGAACATCAGTACGTAATAAGTTCAACGATTTCAAAATATCACTGTACGGTATATTAGTTCTTGTGTCTTGATTATTAGATTCCATTAAGGTTTCAAAATATGAATTTTTTGTATCTTGTCTAGTTCGTATAATGGTATTATAAATATCTAGAATATTAGATGCTACCAATGTAGTAGAGCATATACTGATCTCTTCGCACAAGAGAGTTGTTAGCAAAAGATCAGGTAACTTGCCTTCTGGATCTCGTTCACTATGTAAACGGAAATGAATATTGTTAACTTTACTTATCATAAACATATGATAATCAAATGCAGTTTTTAATGCAACGCATCCAATATCAATACCAATTGCTACTATAGGTGAATTATAATTTAATTCATTATCTGCATAATTTACCTCTAAACGCCATCCTGCATTAGAGATATCTAACATACCACTTAACCTGCCTCTTGATTTTAATACCATACCATCTGTAAATAATTGTAATATTTGGCGTTTGTCTAAGTAACGATCACTTATAAACCATGTTTTTTCCAGCTTCGCAGATACAATACCTAGAGCAGGTCCTAAATGGATATCAGCATTAACGTTAGTAAATATAATATTAAAATTCCAAGGTATTATTTTACCTGGCTGAGGAGTTTCTGGGATTTGTGTATGACCTTTATGCTTTTTATGTTTTCTTTTCTTTCTATTAGGTCTGATACCAATTGATTCACTTAGATGCCAAATATCTAAGAATAGTAAAAGGTTTTGTTGTTGCTTCATATTAAAAAAAATATCAATATCAGAAATAAGTCCAACACAATACAAGGTAGGTTGTGTAAAAATGAATGTAAGATCAATAAAATTTAGAGAAAAAGATGCGCTAGCTTCTTTGGAAAAAATGTGTTGAACTGAGGTGCTAATCTTATTAATACAAAGTGTAAGACTAAGGGGATCTTCAACGCTAGAACCTCCTGTTGAAATTCCAAAAAGAAATGAATCTAAACCAACATTTGCTTGAACTTTAGCACTAGGCTCACAACTAAAACTTAGCATTTGCTTTGCTGCTTTAATTCTGAAGGCAATATCGAACGGAGCCAAAATTCTCTTATAGGTTCTATTAGGTGTTGCAATCTTTGATACGCTTTGTTTTGGTTCAACAGGTCTGTTTTCCAAGATCTCTTGGATACTTTCAACAAATTCTATTACAAACGGCGCACACTTTGAATATAGAATATTATGACTAGAATGAATATCAATTACACAACGTAACCAATGAGGTTTTGGACTGTCATCAAAATGTTTATAGTTAAGATATATTGAAACTTTTGGAGCATTTAATTCTAATGATGGTGTAGAATCAATCTCAACATCATCCACAGAAAATACTCGCAGTGTACCACCCTCATACTTAAATTCACAATTAATAGAATTTATATCAGAGAGGAACGTTGGAACAAATTCTGTTGCATTTTCAGATTTTATATGCTCATGATGTTTCTGTTTTTCAATATTTTGAACTATTTTTGATTTTCTAAAATCTTCAAATATCTGGTAAGATTTAAATATTAATTCAATAATGTTAACAAAATTTGATAAGATGTCAACGTCAAGTGCATCACCATGGAGTCGAATAAATAAATCCTTTTTTGAATTGAATTCTTTGAGCCAATATAATATTTGCATACTAGGAAGAAAACTTCTATTATGTCTATTTTTTTCTTCACCTTGTGAGAAAAAATCATTGGAAGAATTACTATTTGTAACAGACATATAACCTTCTATTAAAGTTAATTTACCATAATTTTTTTCATAAGCTGAGAACAGCCTGTCGTAGCCAAACATCCATCCCGGAATATCTTTTTGATTTTCTGGTAACATCCACCCAATACAAAAGTTATAAGATAAAATATGAATAGATCGGAAGTAGTTAAGTGGTGACTCAGACGTTGAGGATTTGGTTCCAGTCTTGTGAGAGCTAAGATTCCATTGTCGTTTAGTTTTGTGATCTTTGTAATATTCCAATTCATTTTGTAGTTGTTTGACACCCCATAATACAAACACAAGTGATTCTGGTGAAAAGCACATTCTAAAATGTGAGCTTTCAATTTGAAGAGACTCATAAGAACTAGTAGTTTTCTGTAGAGTCGATATACGGATAGAAAAGTCAACTAATTTAGAAAGACGAAGTGGTAAAGAACGATCATTAATTAGGAATAATATATTTTCTAGAGAAATTTGACCTGATATTTGATTATTTACTTCTTGGATTTCTTCTGTAGTATTTGTTAAGGATCCCAAGAGCATATGAAGTTCTAATACAAAAAATGTTGAAGCAATAGGCAGCAATATACCAAAATAATTAATATTGAGCTCTAATGCCCATTTTGTTGGGGTATCTTCTTTTGGAACATCATTATTTAATTTTTTAACGTTTTTAGCATTCGAGAAAAATATTTTTTTCAACTTTTTCAATTCTTGAAAACTTTCAATCGTAATTCTTTCATCTTGCAAAAAGCTTGCAAATATTCTTCTTGGTTCTGAAAACGTGAGTTTCACTAATGATGCAGATAAAGAAACTACTAAAACCTTATTTTTTTCAGACATTGGATTACAATTTATTTGAATGTCGTCATAAGAAAATCTAAAATATTGCTCTTTAGTATGATGTGACGTTACAAATATATCAGTATCCCAAAGGCTTAGCAAAATTTCACCATCCCCGTTCTGATTAAAGTATAGATCAAGCTGCTTCGTTTCATATCTTAAATAAAAAGGTGATATTAATGTAAGTTCTGCGCTAACCTTTGATAAATTACATGCTACTCTAACATCAAAGTTAATTTTCTCTGGCTTTTGATCAACTTTAGTTGGCTTTGTAGTATATTTTCTCAAATCATAATGTTTATAAAGATGAACTGAATATTCAGTTATATCTTCAATTGTTTTCACAATTTTTTCCGTACTTGCTAAGGACTTAAAATGTAAGTCAGCAGAACGAAGATTAATTAAAATTACTGGGCAAATAGGTGTATAAATGCCTGTTGATATTAAACCTAAATGGTGTAGCTGGAATTCAGCAATAATATCTTTATTATGTTTTAAGCACATCTCTGATTTCTTCATATAATATGCCCCTGAATATGAAAATTCTTTGGAATAAGAAGATTTCTCGAGTAGTGCACTAATTTTACCATCGGTGACATTGTTTGACAGAGTTGTGTCACCCATAGTCAATTGAAGCCCACCATTTTCAAATAATAAAAATAGATGAATTGTAAAATAAGGTGATTTCTCCGAAACTATAGATGAATTTTCTGTCAAGGATTTGATGTCTTCTTCTTTTGAAAAATCTGGGATAAGCTCTAATAATCTTAAAAACTTGTCACTAAATTCACCTTTAATAGAGCCAAGGCTCCCAGTCATATTTAAAATACTTTTTTCAATAGGTGGTGAAACAGCAGTCTCTGTAGTTAACTCAAGAAGAATAACAGCCTTAGTTAAAATAATATTATGATCTATGGCATAGCCTGTACTGTATATGGTAAAAAAAATAGAATTTAAATTTAATTTCACTGTTGTTTGAAGTTTCTTTTCAGATGTTGTTTCGTCATTAGAAAGGAAAATTTTCTTATAAATATATGAACGTGCGACATCTGATACTTCCCAATTTCTCCAATTAGAAAAGACGGTAAGAAAGATATCACTCGAATCACTTACATCATTCATGTCTTTGCCACGCATTTCCTCTTGAACATGAATTTCCCAATCATCTGGAAGATATGTATATATATGACGCAGTCTGGTCACAATTCTCCAGCTTCGGTTCTGTCTAACATGCCCCTTTGATACTCTCATCACATAAGCAGGTTTTGTGATGACATATGGATCATGACTAATCTGATAATATTCACTAGCTAATGTTAAATCTGATACTAATTTCTTTTGGATTCCATTACTCTTTTTCTGAATGGAATCCAACGAATTAACAAGTTCGTGCACAAAAACTACCAGTCTATTCAAATAATCAATAAGCCATTCAATTTGTGATTCATCTACAGTGATATCAGTAGATGATATGTTCAAGGAATTTACCTGACTAGATGCAGTAGAAGACCAACCTTCCCAACCTTCTAGTGCAAGTGACAATGCCGGTGGTCTTTCATCAAAGTCTTCTAAAACTTTCTTTTCATTAATACTAGCTCGCAGCGATAAAAATCTAGAGAGAATAGCAATTTCATCCAGAACCACTGTACTCTTTTTTTGGAAAGTTTTCTGAGATACTTCTAAGTCAATTTGGTCTACATATAATTCCAGTCCCTCTGTGTTTCTTTGACCAAAGAAAAAATCTAAATATTTAATTTGAAGTTTTATATTTGTCACACTATCCAATTCTTCTGATTTTGTACCTAACCTGTTTACTATAGCCATTTCAATTCCATCTATGGTTTCTATAATATTCTCAGAATAGAATTCATCTAAAAAGTTAGATGCGTAGGTAAAAAATAAAGGATTTATGTCCAAAGTAATATAACTGATGTCAATGATATAATTACCATGGGTAACAGATTGAGATGGTACAAGATGTGATTGCATTGACTCAATAGGATGTATCACCGAGGAACTGGGTGGCTTTAGAGGTTTGTTACTAGAATGTATCGGCGTTGAGGTGGAAATGCTTCCAAGGAGTTCAGTAGAATTGATACCGAATGGACCAAGAAAATCATCAATAATAAAAGCAATTGTTTCAGCTTGTACGGGTATTGGAAGTGGTGGTACAGAAGATGAAGGAGTAATGCCACCATATAACTCATGATACAATAACGATTCTTGAATGTGTGGTAATAGTAAAAAAGAACATCTATGAAATGCAGAATCATTCAATGCAATAAATTCTTGCTGTTTTTTACTGTGAAGCTCTCCATCTTTCATTTGAGTGAAATTTGTGAAATTTATTTTTGTTTTAAACTCGAATAAACATGTTTTATCCATTGATGACCCATTATCAAAAAATGCAAAATGAAGTCCAGGTACTTGGAGATCTATTCTGCTGGAATATCTATCATTCGCGAAATTGATTCTATTGAAAGTTATTCCATCCATATTTAACAAAACTTGAGCTGATGTCGATTTATCTGCAACCAAAATATCAATACCAGTACCATGAACTGTAACAGAAGTCATATTATCAAGCACGGACTCATCATAAAGTAAAATATTTTGTAAATTACTAAATTCAAAACCAACCTTGGTAATATAAGAAATGAATCCTCTAATAAAATATATATCAGAATTAATACTCAAATTGTTAACGTCTACAGCCCAATCTGAAAAATATGATGGTGAAGTAGGTGGAGCACCATACATTCTATGCCCGTGGATGCTGATATTAGATACTGATCCATGTTCCTCAAGATTTTTAATCGCATTATTATGAACCAGTTCAAATATATCGTTTTGATTCTTTCGAATACATCTTTTAAAAGAAGTGCCATTTAAAGTCGCTAATAAATCTAGATAATAGTCACAATTTCGAAAATCAATAATTAACTCTTTGAATGATAATGCGATACATGGGTCACTGTTATATAATACCTCTGGTAATAATAAGGCACCCTCCCATACAGAAAACGTAAACCAAATATCTGTTTCATTAACTTTTCTTTTAATGTCGTCTTTTCTTAGTGGAGGATTATACAGTGGATCAATTATGTTAGATTTAGAAGAATTATCTGGATTATGTTGAGAATTTGATACGTTTGATACGCTATTAGTCTCTGACATCACAGAAAAATCTGCTAGCGTGCTTACAATATCATTATCATTACCTCTAACTATATCAGTATATTCTTCTGCAGTAATAAAATGACTAAATTCCCCGAAATAATTCATCTGGACGTTTAATAAATATCCAATCACAAAACCATATGTCAGTAATGTCATTCTTCTTGTGCTACATTCGATAGTTAGAGAATCAACATTATCAATATCTAAATCAGAATAAATGATGTAAGAACCTTCGGCAGTGAAGTCGTATCCTCTACCAATTTCTTTATTACGCATAAATTCATTTAACGTGTTCCAAGGTGGAGTATTCAACAGTAATCTGAACATAGGTGTACTTATTTGGAAGATAATATCAGTATAGGTTGCAGTAATACCTAAGCGTGGAATCTCTACACCGATGTGAGCATCATCGCCATGGACAGATATATAACAGTTTTCATTAAAGTCTAGAGGATTGTTGATAATATTGTGGTCATTCACATTTAAATAGGCGGAATAGCCATGAAAATTCCAATCTACCTTATAAATAGATGGTCTAAAAAACTCGTAAGGAGTTGGTTCACCTGAAGAAAAATCTGAGAAGGTATCCGCAATTAATACTAAATGTTCTCGTAAAAAAAATGTTTCTAGTTGATATGAATCAAAAACAAATGACCAGGTTACTTCATCATTCCAGCCCAAAGGATATCCAATATCTGAATCGACTCTGTAGGATTTACTTCTGAAAAATATATCATGATTGACACTTGATCTAACTTCTAAATCTTTAAAATCCAGATTTAATTTATTAGCGTAACCATTAACATCTGGAATGGAGGAAATACAGAAAGTTGCTTCCGAATTTCTTGAAAAATTTAGGTCAAACCAACCGAACGATCTTGAACTATCATTTGTTTTCATATAGCGCTTTAAAAAATCTTGATCCTTGCTTGGTTCTCTGGTAGGGACACGCCACGAAGAATCCTCCATGATCGACACAGAAATTTTAGTCATAGTATACCGACGTAAAAATCCAGGTTCTGGGTCTGGTTGTAGCTCAGGAGTTCTAGAAACAATGGGGGAAAATATACGTTGAATGTTCATTATATTTCTGTGAGCCCAGGGACCATAATTGATAGATGCATCAAATAATTGAAATTCCATATTTGATTCAGGAGGGGCTGATATATTATCAGTCGTGGATCTACTATAAGTATTTCTTTGCTGGTTATTAGACGCATCAGATTCATTATTTCGGTCAGTATCTGGTGAAGCACCAGCTTCTGCAATATTATTATTATTGGTATTATCACTTTTAATACCGGAATTATTGTTATTGTTATTGTTATTGTTGTCATTATTTTTGGAATTATCATAATTGTCATTGTTATTGTCGTTATTATTGTCATTGTCATTGTTATCATTTGTAGAAGAATCGGATGAAATAGAAGAAGATATGTCTTGGGATGTAGAATCGGAATGTGTTTCATAATCTTCAGGATACGGAACAATGCCAGGGATATCATATTCATTTGTAAATATTAATCTTGGAGCTTTAACAATTGAACAATATCTTGCATATTCATGGTTTAAAAAATCAAATTCGATGTGTTCTTCTGGATTGCCTCTATTTAATGCGGCATCTTTATATAAGGATAATCCTTTCCATTTTTTTTCAAAATCTTCATCTTCGAATATATTATCTTCGAGAAATAAGCTATTCTTGTGTAATCTACTAAAATGAATATATCTAGATAAGGGATTTGGCATAATATCAAACAATGTTGAAAATTTTGTCCAAAGTCTTGATAACATACTGTCACAGTAAAATGCTTTGGGTTTTGAATCATCTTCATAAGATATATTTGGTTTAACTTCAATTTCAAAGTTTTGGAAATCCAATTTCATCTTCATCTTGTATAAGTCGACTCTTGGGTTTGTAGCCGGAAGTACGTCAACAATACCTTCTGCTGATTTATAACTAATGATTAAAAGAGAGGGTGTGAATTTATTACCAAAGATAATAGAGCCTTTTGTTAATTTTAAACCAAATGGATAGAAATTTAATTGAAATTCTTCGTACATAACTTGCAATCTTTGAATTATTGAAAGTTTCTGTGGTCTTTTGACTTCTTTTTTCTTAATAATGGGTGGTTTATCTATCTTTGAACTTAGTTCTTCATTTCTTAATTTATCAAAATTATTATCATTAATGGTAGAGGTAGCCATAGATGTGGATGCAGTAGTAGTTGAAGAACCTGTAGTATGATGCTGATGGTTATGTTGTGAATGCATATGGGTATCATTATTATTTTTATCATTATTATTAGTAGTAGGATTAAAATCCGTATTCTTCATAGTTTTGGAATCGAAAATATCTGGTCGTTCAATGGGAGTATCGTCTTTTGAAAAGCGGAAGTGTTTATGTAAAAATTCTTTGTATTTTATCTTTTCATCTGGTGAGAATGAGTCTATAATATTTTCATAGGCAGATGTTTTATTATAAACAAAGATTTCTGCACCTTCACATTGAAATAAAAATTTGCAAGGTAATTGGATATTTTTAAATCCTGAACCTGGAGTTATATATCCGTGTTCCTTCTGTTGTTGGTGTAATTCATAGGCTGATACTCTTGTATTCAATAGCCAGTATTGCCATATTATTTTGCCTTCTAAAATCGAAATAGTTGAGTTTTCTGTAATTATACAGAGATTTTTGAAAGATATTCGAGCAGATAATAGTGATAGCCTTATTGATTCACAATGTATTTTGACTTTGTAAGGTCGCCATAGTAGCCAATCGAGTATAAATGTTAAGGAATATGCAAATACTCGATCTATGTAGAAAAACATAAGTAAGCAAAGGATACACGTTAGAATCCATGTAACCAAAAATACCCAACTAAAATATTTTTCTCTCGAAAGAGAGACACTTACAAATTTTGGTTCATCAACCATTTGTGATTGTATGATCTATAGAATAGGCGCTAAGGTGATTAACTCAGTTTTGATGAATTTATTGAATAACTCTTTAGAGATGATTATAATGTATTAAAGAATATGTTTGGAAGGAAAAAAAGTACAATTATGTCTATAATGCAATGAATAATAAAAGGGTATGTAAGATTTTTTTTCTATAATGTCTCTTAGGTATATCGTACTCTTTGGAGATCCTTTGATTACTCTTAATGAATGATTTTTACAGGAAACCTTATATTTCAATATTCTCTGTTTTCTACTCTTTTGGTGATAATGCTTAATTAAGATTTTAATTATTCGGGTTCGGGGAATTCTAGGGGCGCTATCATATATATATTATATAAAACATACAGGAATGTTTAAAAGTATGATATTGAAAAGAGACATTAATAGCTATTTCTTGAGAATATTAATTTATTTTATTCAATAAATGTCTATAACTTGTATTTTTTTGCCAATTATCAGATAAGAGATTAGGATCAATAGTATTTGCCCTATATAAAATGAAATTCTCTATAGTCGGAGCGAATATCAATAAAGGAAAGCTACAAAAATAATGGCAAATATATTGATTTTTATTATCAATATCTGATATATACTCTGAACTCTAATAACCATGTATTCTTCATTATCTTATAAATGGATACAAATGAGAATACTAATATCTTTCAATATTTTTGTGATGCTAAGACAAACTGTCAGTCACGTGCTTTTTTGTTGTTTTTTTCATTGTTATTATTATGCCAATAAAAAGTAGTAATGAAAAAAAAAATTTCTAGCAAAAATGAATCAATAGAGAAAAAGAATTTACTATTTGTAGAGATACTCAGCAAAATTGGTTGCATGCTTAAGCTTGTTAGTATTGATATGATCTATGTTTTAGTAGGTAATTGTTAAAAAGAGTTCAAGAAAAAAATACAGCACGAAATGACGAATGATTCACACCAACAAAACAGTAATATTCAAGACCTTAAAAGCTTGACCCCTGATGAAAAGCTTGAAATGTTAAAAATCTATAACCCTAAAGATTTGGGAATATCGTATACTGATTATCTTGATGAAAAAAATTCAAATGTGAATATCGAGTTATTGGAAAAAGGGTACAAAGATATGCAAAGGTATCATTCAATTAAAGCCGCTGTACTAACACAAGAATATTGTGATATGCTGAATACTGGTACGCTGTCCCCTGAAAATATTATAAAGTATGATACAAAGCTTACTAACCACTCTAAAGCTTTGGAAAAATATAATTTTACTTCCAGGCGGTATTATTTAAATGAAGACAATAACATTATTGATAAACGTAAACCTGGTAGGATAATATGTGAGCCAAAATACATGTACGATATTGTCATAGCATACCATTTAAAGTTGCACTCTTCATATGCTGTGTCCGAAAGACTTAAAAAATTTTTTAGTAATGTTGGTAGACAATATATTGACTACTGCGCAAAATATTGTTCAAAATGTTTTCCAGATGAAACTGAGCATATGAAACTTTTTACAGATGATATTACATTTAAAAACATAAGAAACAACATAATTGATAGACCCTTGTTTCCCATGGAAAGAATTCATATAGAAATCTTTAATCCATTCGATGATTTAAAAATAGAAAACAAATATCAAAGAATTCTATATATTAGAGATTATAGTACACGATATATTTGGACGTTTACATTAAAAAAACTTAAATTGAAACATATCACAAATATTTTAACTGAATTTTTTCTAAGTATTGCAACAAATGTACCGATCTTCCTTCAATCTTCAACTATTGATAATACAGATCTTTTTGATATTTGTGAAAAGATTTCACGAGAGTATCATATTTCTCTTGGATTAGGGACTAATAATAAGCATGATCATTTCCATTTATCAGGCATTGAAATGTTTAAACAATTAGTTAATTTAAATAAATCGAAATGCTTAAAGAGTTGGTCAAATTTTTTGGTATTTGGTTCAGTGTTACATAATAATAAATTTAACAGTAGGATATTGAGTAAGCCTATAGATATTATAAATTGTAACAATTTAGCCCAAGGGAAAAAGAAATTTAGAGATAGGAGATTAAGAATTATTAAGCAAACAATTACAGATAATTATGTGAAATTAGGTAATGTAGCATCAATAATTTTTATTGAAGATGAAGCTACATCTATTGCTGAAGGATTAACACTGGAAGGTAACGATAAATATGAACAGTTTAGTGATGAATATCGTTCAGATATTGATGTTATTGAAGATGATTCATATGATATTCCTCTAAGTGATACTGAGAAGAAATTTTCATCACGTAAAAGAAAATCTCGTTCCAATGATTCAGATACTTCGAATTCAAAGACAAAACTCAAGAAAAAAAGAAAATGAATATCAAAATGGAAGCTCAATGAATTTTAAAACGAAAAATGATTTAATATTACTAAATGCAAGCAAAATAGATGTGAATTATATACAATTATATTACGGTGTTTTTATAATTGTACTATAATTACATTAGTTAATGGTAATATATTTTACAGAGTTACTTTTTTGTATTTTAATTTTTTTCCTAAATTTAGTAATATCTTTTATGTATACTGCAATTTCAGAATATTTAAGTTTGAATATTATATTGAAATGAATGATACACAATATTTGAATAATATGTATATTTAAATTTAAATATGAGTGAACCTTTAAAGTAATAAATAGAGGATATTTACATTATTAGAACTAATTGAATATTAAAGTTTTTAGTGCGGTAAATATATATAAATAAATATATATATAAACATGTTAATTGTTACACGCAAAGTGAAATACTATGTATTTGGCTTCACTATATGCTATTACAGTTTAATTGATATTAATTGAAAACGATTAATCTTTGCGAAGGGGAAGTTAGTATGCTATCATGTTTGGAAAACAATTTTAAGAAACGAAAAAAAAAAAATGAATAAAATAGAATAAAAATAAATAAAAAGTGAATAAAAAAAACTTCTTTCTTCAAAAAATCTTTCTTGTATTAGCGATACTTTTCAAAAAATTCAATATGGAATTTTTCCCATCTTTTCATCCATTCAACACCTGGAGCTAAAAAGGTGGTTCTTACATGGTAAGTACCTGGTTGTTGGCCAAACCCTGAGCCTGGCACAGTACAGATACCTGTTGCCTTTAATAATTCTCTACAATAGAATTCATCTGGTGTTATATCCAAATTTTGAGCCATCTTTATAGCATTAAAAGGTAATTGAATGTTAGGGAACATATACATGGCACCTTGAGGTTTTTGACAAGTAACGCCTTCTAATGAATTGAACATCTCATACAATTTATTTGATCTTTTCTTATGATTGGTTCTAATGGTTTGTCTTTCATGTTGATCTAATTCATAAGAAGGTTCACCTTTCTTTGGTGGACAACACATCAAATCTACAAGAGCTTGGCCAATAACTGAAGAACATAGAGAGATTGAAGATAATTTTGTTATCACTTGTTTAACTTCTGGTGTAAATCCAATAAATTCACAATAACCACCTCTATGACCACATTCACCTAATAAACCCTTTGAACATGAATGTAAAGAGGCTAATTGGATATTATCATATTTATTGGGGACTTCTTTTTGTAAAATTCTTAAAATTTTTTTCATCGAATGGAATTCAGACCCTGGGAAGATGTTATCTTGGTATACTTCGTCTGCAATGACTACTAACCCATATTTAGCAGCAACATCGAAAACGTTTTTAATAGCTTCTACAGTTAAGACGGATCCTGTTGGGTTCCCTGGGTTTATCACAACAAGGCAAGTAGGTTTAATACCTGCTTCTAATGAATCTTGTGCGACTTTTGAAATTTCATTAATATCTGTAGACCAACCATTCGACTCGTCTAAATAATAAGGTAATGCTGTGGCATCATTTAAAGTTAAGGTGGCGGTATACAACGGATACTGAGGAATTGGAATTAAAACACCCGTTTGTTGACCTTTACATAGAATGGACAAAATGGTAGAAACGGCAGATGAGGCACCAGCAGTTAAGAAAATATCATCTGGATAAGCGACTTCACCATCATCACGATTAGTAATGAAATCTGCCACAGTTTGTCTAATACCATGAACACCTTGAGAATTGGAATAAGCACCTATAGATCCAATGTCTGTCAATAGAGTCTTGGCTCTTTCTATGGAATCTGGTGCATACCCCATAGAATCAACCAGAGTTCTTTCATGATCTAATAATGCAGGATATTCTAAAATAGAAAGAACTTGTCTGCCAAAAGACAAAGGTTTTTGGCCCAGTTGTTGAGGATTACCGATATTAGAATTGATGACTGATTCAAAAGGCAAGGTTCCTGGATGTTTCAACAATTGGATCTTCAATTTGTCTGCGTATGAGGGAATGGCACCACGAACCGCATATTTAGCCTTAACGACATTGGGGTTCAAATCCTCTGGTTCCAACCTTTCTGCAAAATATGATTTTTCACGACTAGTCGAGTACGAGAGCGGTGATGTAACGGAGGCATTTGAAGAATTAGATAAAATAGATGATGAAGAAATACTACGTACTAAAGCTGTAGGAGGTGGAATATAAAGCGAAGAAGACGATGTTGACCTAAATAAAGACGAAGATGAGGGCGATTTAAAAAGAGTTGTTTGACTCATTCCTCTCAATGAATGAGAAGAATGTCTGTTGCATGTTTTAATCATTGTATGGTGGAGTTATATATATATATGATATTTTTTTTGTTTTGTATAATATAAGCTACTATATTTATTTTGTTGTTGATACTATTATTAGTAGTAGTAGGAGTATAATTAATGTTTGCTTGTTTGTTTGCTTGTTTGCTTATCTGTTTATGGTTTTATATTAATATTATATTATTATTACTTTGAATTATGACCTCTATTTATACCTCAATTAGATCACCGCCCATCGGCTCCCCTATTCCGTTGCACGCGGAATTGATAAGCAGTCACGCGTGCAGAATCTTTAAACGGAAAACTTTACGGTCTCAGAATGCGATGACGTATGATCTAGGGTTATGTTTTGTAAGATTAGGGTAAGAATGTTCAATTTTTCACTTAAATTAAATAAGTAAAAGGAATGAATAAATATGTGTATGTATATATATATTTGTATATATTATTACTGTATATATACATATTATTGTATTGATATAAGTAAATATCTTAGCAAGGATAAAATATATATTAGTAATTGAGTAATATCAAAAATATCTTTCAAAATGAATGACGATTGGACAAGGAGATTGTCTAGTAATGATAATGTTGAGCATATTGAAACTAATGATATAGTTTCATTGCCAAGAGATAAACAATCAAATTGGAATATTATTTCTGCTTTTTAAACAACTATTGGAGTTTCCAAATCTTTTATATTTCTTTATTCTTTATTATTATAGTAATGATTGTTTTTAAGGATGCCATTATGGTAATTCCTTTTGGTTGTTGCTTAATAGTTTTTGAATTATTTTTTGGCTTGATTGTTACCATTACATCAATTTCTGATTCTCATATGGTCACTGCAATTAATATACAAGGTAATATTAAATTGTTTAATTTAATTATTCAGCATAATCCAATGTTTGATATTGAGAAATGGGATTGAATTGCTCTTGAATTGAATAATTTCTTATTTGAAACAGATACCTGGTCGGATAGAGGGGTTTTCTTTAATGGGAAACAATGTTGGGATTATTTCCAAATAATTATGAATGAGGCTTCTATGAGTAAAAATCATGAATTGAAATCAATAAATAAGAGATTAATGTCCGATGAAAACTATAATGTAATGTTTCAAAGAGTGAAACTATTTTATAATGATTCTATCAAAGAATGTTTCCAATTAAAGTAGAATTAAAATTGAAATTAATATATTTTTGATAATGCAATTTTCGTTAGTGTATAAAGATATGTTTACATAAATAGATTTAAAAAGAAAAATAAAAACGCAAAAAATTAAAATGACAATGAATATATAATGATTTATGCAAAGATTGAATGGCAACGGGGTTCAGTTCAATAAATCGAATAAATCTTGGTTATTCAAGCCAGATCCATCGAAATGTCCAGTAATCATTGTTTCCAATTCTAACTCATCATCACTTTGCGTTTGATCTTGTTTAGTGTGAATGTTGTTGATCATATTACTATTTTTATTATTCACGTGGTTGTTCTCATTAGTACTCGTGCCAATCACTATTTCTTCTAAAGATGATATCGACATGGTATCATCCGTTAAAGAATCATCACCCGCATCAGCTTCATTATCATCATTGTCATTATTATCAAATTCATTATTGGGTTGGAGATTAAAATTAAACGTATAATCATTTAATCCATCAATCTCTTCTTGGTTGAAACCAAAGTAATTTTCAGGTTCATAATCCAATTCTTTTGGTTCATACGATCTTGTTTCTATTTCATCTTCAATATGTTTATCTTTCTCCAATGGAGCAATATCTTTTAATATTAAAGTCTTGGAAGCATTGGAATTGATAGTATTATTAGAATATCCCAATACTGAACCATATTTTTTCAATCGATTCATTGGTAGCATATTATTTTTATTTTTATCATTATTATTGGTGCTATTGGTATTACTATTATTGCTCGAAATAGAAGATTTTACTTGGCCTAAAGCAGTTCGACGAACATTCTTATCTTTAGAAGCTAATGGTCTTCTTGCAGTGATCCCAGAAGCATTCGATGGTACATCCGTTATCTTTGATTTCAATACATTTGTATGAGTAGTTGAATTGAACTTTAATATATTAGATGAATCTCTTTTCAATTGTGGTGAAGGTGTACGAGGGGCAGTAAATATATTTTCCTTATTACTATTCATGATGGATCAAATGGTACCTTAATTAAACTAATAATTACAATGGTTCAACAATTTACTCTATTAGTCGATATAAATATATAATGTTCCATTGTTTCAAAATATATCCAATCTTCATTTCTCTTGTATTATTATTGAAAAGAGTATTGATATTTGTTTGTTTATTTATTATCTCGGGTTTGTTTATTTGCAATCTGAACAACAAACAGTTTGTGACGCGACGCGTCGTGAGAACGCGTCAGTAATTCTAGAATAAATAATTCCAAGTGTCAAATATTATATGGGATATGGAGATTTTGGAAAGTAAAGAGGGTATAATAGTTTTTTTTCTGTTATTAATAGATGTAAATATATATATATATATATATATTTAAATTTGGGGTTACAGAATGTTGGATATTGTAAGATTTTATATTAATATTTGATTTTACCAAGTTGAAAGCAAAAAAAAATAAAAAATCCTGTATTTAAGTAGCATTTAAAGGAGAAGGCTCTATCTTTGCAATTAGTGTATATATTAAAGGAAAACAGTTTGTGTTTCACTAGCAGCAAAATTTTACTCCTTTGAATCTCGCATTTTGCAAACACTTTGGAAAGTATTAGAAAAAAATTTTTATTCTGAAATTCCGAAATTGTAACCTCAGTCACATATCATCCAAAACCTATGATCAATTGTACCTAACCTGAAATATAATAGCAGTTGATTGATACCGCCATAACTATTTACTTTAACTATTGTATATCTTTACATAATTGCTACTTGAACATCACTATATATCTATATTTTTTTTTTACAAATTCGGGTAACGTCACGCTGAAAATAAATCTCGTTCAAACTTACCCTTTATATAAGACAAAAACCTTATTAAACAACCTGAATGCATTTATATATTTGTATAGAAAGCTAATTAACCAAGCATATAGACTTTATCATTGCATTTCCAAGATGGGCATCTTTAACAGTTTAACTAGAATAGCATGCTTTAGCAAGTCAACTGCCCTCAATAGCATGTCCTTGTTGAATAAGTCATTATTAATAAATAACAATATCATCGGTAATAATAAACTCATGATTGATAGTAGAAGGTGGAAATCAAGAGGTAATACTTATCAACCCAGTACTTTGAAAAGGAAGAGAAAACATGGGTTTCTTTCAAGAGCCAAGAGTTATACGATGAATAAAATATTGAAAAGGAGAAAAGCAAAGGGAAGATGGTTCCTCTCACACTAGCTTGTCATTGATCATTCTGGTTTTCGTTTTATAAATCTGTACATATATATACATATTCACATAAATACAATCTTACGAATTGGTAATTTAACATTCATATTTTATTTTTTTTATCTACTGTTTTTCTTCTTTTTTTATTTTCCCCTTTTATAAATCGATAATACGAATTCAAATAGAATATGATCTGAAAAATTTCCCATGTTCGAAATTCAAATATCTATTTCGTTCATATCTATATTTATTGAATGAAAACATATTATACCGATTACAGCTTGTTTTCTTGCCCAATCTCGTTTTTGTTAATTTCTGTCTATTCAAATTTGAATCACGAATAGAATTTTCTGTTGTATATATATAAATGAAGAAAATTAATTCTAAAAATAATGGAATCTTTAATGAGATGGGGGTATAATTTACGGATTCAATATTTTTGTTAGAAATCAAAATTGTAAACGCCTTATGAACTATTATTGAAACAATATTCAAGGTTATATAAATCAAATTCCCATTTTCCACAGATGAATTTATTATTTCAATAAAATTATAGCTGATTAATAAAATTGATAATAATGTTGGTATAATGATACAATTCTTGCAAATAGAAAGTTTTAGAATAAAAAATGGTACAATCAGTAGATATAAGTCGATGAGAAATGTTAACTTGATAATATTAGCTTCATATTTATAATATAATTTTAGAATACTATTAAAATCAAGTCTTCTTGTCTCAACGAAAAAATGTCTTAAATTTGAATAATTAATGGTAAACAACCGTTTTTGGAGAATATTTAAAACAGTATATGAAAATATTGAAAAAAATATTAATAATAATCCATTAAAATCATCAAAATCGAAATCTTTTCCAATTTTGGAAGCTAAAAGTGTCCCTTCATTGGTAGATGGAATTAGAGTATTATCTTGGCATGAATGTAAATAAATTCCAATCAGATTGATAAGAATGTAAAATATCCCAAACACAATAATTTGTTTGCTATTGTGATGTATAAACAGATTATGGTTGTTATTATTGTCATTATGAATATTATCTTGGAATTTAAATTGATGCAAATAATTAATTAATGTTTCTAAGCCAAAAATGACTATGGAAATTATAATCACTAAACTTGTCTTACTTAATTCGACAACAAACATTATAAACCAAACAAATTATTCCAAGCTCTTTCATTGGTGGCGCACGGCTTGCGGCATATATATGTATATACATTTATTCATGATATGAATTGTAATTATATAGAAATAATGAAGTTTGTTTTTCTAATAACCAATTAAAATCAAAAATTTTTATATATTTTTGAAAGTGTTTGTTTATTCAAATCTTTCAATAAACATTGAAATGTTTCTTTATTGAAAAATTTTAATCAAGTTTCCTATTGTGAGACTAAATTAACGAATAGTTGATACAACAAGTTGCAAGGGAAATCAAATCTGGATTCAAACTACAACTAATCTGACTTTAGAATATAAGGGTACGGGAAACACTCTTGTTATAGGAGGACCCGTTTCGGAGTTTTTCCCTTAAAGCTTTAATAATCATACATAAATAAATAAATGAACAAATAAGTAAAGTAAATAAAAAAAATGTAACGCAACTTGTTAGTTTATGAAAATATACATTACAGTGGTACGGTCGTATTGTGAGTGATGTTGTTCACAAGATAAATGTTACGACCTTTACTCTAAGGAAAATGTGTTGTCAAACAAAATAAAGCCAAGCTGATGAAAAGAAATTCATATTGGATTATAATTTTGCATTGTATTGTTAATCTTAATATGTACTATTGATATACTTTGTTAATATACTGTTATTAATAAATTCTTTTGGTAATAGTTCTTGGACCTGTACCTTATCGTGTGGCGCTACCATGTCACCTCGTCCATCAAATTTTTATAGTTATATCAATTATTAACAAACATAATTCTTATAATACCATTATAATCTATATATCACCACATGACAGTCGATTTAATGACAATAATATGTAACTATAATCCCTTCTCTTCACTTTAGTCATAATGCTGTGTTACCCGCACAATGCTATCACAAAATTCGGGCGTCATCGTATTCATCAAATAAATCTTATAACATACATACTTAAAGAATAACGATGAGTCAACTTTATCACATTCTAACGGTAAGAAACAATATAAGATCAACACACATCACATATACATAATAATGTTTAGATCCTGTCTACGAATCCCAGCTGCTGCCTCCAGAACTTTGGCTTCCACTTCAGCTACCCTCACCAAATCAGCTTTGGTAACCCCTAGAACTAACTTGCTATCATCTGTCATCCGTTCTAATGGTTCTAGTGTCAATTGGTGTGCCTTCTACACTACAAACAATAGCCCCACTTTGGACAAGTCTGTTGTATTGACTCGTGTTTCTAATATCATTACCAACTTCAATTCTCAATTGAAGGACAAGACAGTCACTAATGAAACTCAATTTGCCAAGGATCTTTCTTTAGATTCTTTGGATACTGTTGAATTATTAGTTGCTATTGAAGAAGAATTTGATATCGAAATCCCAGATAACGTCGCTGATGATTTGAAATCTGTCGGTCAAACCGTCGATTACATCATTTCAAATCCAGAAGCTCATTAAAATACTACTCGTCTATACTAATATCACTTTTACAAATATGTACTTATGTATGTATATGTATCACTCTTTTTTTTTGTATATAGCCTAATCTCATTCTTCTTTCTGATTTATTACTGTTTTATATTTCTGTATGTATTTTTTTTTCGTAGTATTTATTTACTGTCATTTCCCACGACCGAGACATTTTTCTATTATTAATTTGATTATATATAAAATTTCATATACTTATAACAACTATATATAAATATATATATATAATAATTGATTGAATAATTCAAGATGAGAAAAAACACAGAAAAAAAAATTATTAAATAATAATAAATAACCTAACCATGTCTGATTCTGAAGAACAAAAACCAAAAATCATTGATACAAGTAAATTACAATTGGATGATCCAGATACTAAAATAGCACCCATGGTGATCCCTGATAATAATCCGGACCTTATATCTGCTGATAGCGATTTGACGGTAGATTTACCTGACAATATAGAAACGATAGATTTGGTTCATTTGAAAATACGATCGTTAGAAGACTTGAATCTATTGAGATTCAAGCAATTGAAAATTTTATGTTTAAGACAAAATTTAGTAGAAAGTATTTCAGAAGTAGAGGTTTTGCCTGCTGATACCCTTGTAGAATTGGATTTTTATGACAATAGAATAAAGCATATTTCAGCTAATGTGAATAAATTGATCAATTTGGAAAGTTTGGATTTCTCATTCAATAAGATTAAAAATATTAAGAATATTGACAAATTGGTCAATTTGAAATACCTTTATTTTGTTCAAAACAAGATTTCTAAAGTAGAAAATTTATCTACTTTGAAAAATTTGGTTTCACTAGAACTCGGTGGTAATCGTCTTACAGATCTACACCCTGATTCTTTTGTAGGATTGGATAAGTTAGAAGAAATTTGGTTAGGTAAAAATATGATCCCTCGTTTAATAAACTTGTCTCCTTTAAAATCATTAAAGATTTTATCTATTCAAGGTAATAGATTGAAGAAACTGGAAGGATTAGATGAATTGACTAATTTGGAAGAATTATATGTATCACATAATCAAATTTCAAAGATTGAAAATTTAGAAAAAAATTTAAAATTAACTACAGTTGATATTTCCTCCAACAAGATTACTAAGATTGAAAATGTTTCTCATTTGAAAATGTTGACTGATTTATGGTGTTCTTTTAATCAAATTGATCAATCATTTGAATCATTGGGTGAAGAATTAAAAGATTTATCAAGATTTGAAACAATTTATTTGGAAGGTAATCCGATTCAACTAAATAATGAGACTTCTTATAGAAGAAAATTGATTTTGAATTTACCAAAATCTTTGAATAAAATTGACGCTACTTTTATTCGTGATTAAAAAAGTAAATAGTACCTTTAACAACAAAGTTTTTTATTTAATTGATTAATGTAATACTTCTATTTAACGATATTATTTAATAATATTTATATTATGTTTTCTTTTTGCTTTAAAATTCTACGTGTTTTAAAACGCGATCCCTTAAAAAAAGAGAACTTGAAAAAAAAAAAATAATTATAATAATATAATAATAAAGATTCTTGAAGACTTTCAAAGATTGGCTTTCACTATCAAACTTATCACAATTAAAATATGGTATTGAAATCAATACCAATTATAAGGAATCCTCATTGGATTCTATTAAATAGAAATTGTCTTAATTTAAACAAAAGATATTTGGCATCAGATGCAAAATCAAAATCAAATGATCAAACAAACATATCAGTAGATGTTTCTCAAAAACAAAAAATATACATTACAGACCCTATTTCTCCTGGCTCTATATTTTTTTTACCAAATGGTACAAAAGTATTCAACAAATTGGTTCAATTCATTAAATTACAAACTACTCAGTTGTTTGGATTTAAAGAAGTTATTACTCCTTTAATTTATAAAAAATCCTTATGGGAAACATCAGGTCATTGGCAAAATTATCAAGATGACATGTTCCAAGTAGCTGTTAATGATGAATCTAAGGAAATATATGGTTTAAAACCAATGAATTGTCCGGGGCATTGTGTAATCTATAAAAGATTTGACCGTTCTTATAATGAATTACCTTTAAGATTTGCAGATTTCTCGCCTCTGCATAGAAATGAAGCTTCTGGGGCACTATCTGGTTTAACAAGATTAAGAAAATTTCATCAAGACGATGGCCATATTTTTTGTACTCCTGAACAAGTATACCAAGAAATTCAAAACTGTTTAAAATTAATTGATTTATGTTATACAAAAATTTTTAAATTTACAAATACGGATGAAAGTACCACTGAACCATATTTTTTGAAATTATCAACAAGACCAGAAGATCATTATATAGGTGATATTAAAGTGTGGGATCATGCAGAAACAATTTTGAAAAACGTCTTAGAAGAATCAGGTAAAAATTGGGAATTGAATCCAGGAGATGGTGCATTTTATGGTCCAAAGATTGATATCATGGTTAATGATCATAATAACAAATCACATCAAGTAGCTACAATTCAATTAGATTTTCAATTACCAGAAAGATTTGATTTAAAATTTAAAGATAAAGACAATTATTACAAGAGACCTATTATGATTCATAGAGCTGCTTTTGGTTCAGTAGAAAGATTTATGTCTATCTTATTAGATTCTAATAATGGTAATTGGCCATTTTGGTTAAATCCTAAACAAGTCATTATATTACCAATTAATACGAAAAAGGAAGATCATGTAAATGAATCATTTAAATTAAAAAATTTTCTAAGCAATAATAACCAAACAACAGATAATGATATTCAGCCAATACCCTTAAATAGTTTCCATTTCGAAGCACATGTCGATGATAGATCCGAGCCATTGGGTTATAGAATCAAAGATGCAATTTTGAATAAATATTCTTATTTAATTATTATTGGTGACGAAGAAGTTAAAACAAATAAATATTCCATTCGTACCTATAATGATCGTAATATTGAGCATTTAACTTCAGCAGAGATCTTTGATAAATTCAAGACTTTAGAAGAAAATTATAAATAAAAATAAAAACCGATTTATTTTTCAATTGCATTTTTTTATGTCCATAGCATATTTGATATTCCAATATAATATTTTTTCATGTATATATATATATGTACATAATATCTTAAAATAATTCTTTAAAAAATAGTTGTATCATATTCGATAAACAATATTCATGCAGTTGTAGGGTTAAATGTACAATATTGAAGCAATCGTTATTAATATGTTCAGAAATATTCTCATATTATTAGTTCTATAATAGCGCATTTAAATATTTTGCATTAATTAAACGCATTCTCATCGGTAGTTAATGTGTGTCTATTCATCTCGAATAGTATAATTTAAAGTGAATAGTGGAGAAAGGTCATCAATTTGCCCTGGTAAAATATTTTCTGGTAAAAAATCCCCATTCTTTAAAATAAATTCTTTCCTATACATTCGATCTTCTTCATTTAATCTTGTTAATTCATTTTCACAATTTTTTAACACTGTTTTCATCTTTTCAGTTACTCTTTTTCTTCTTTCAACTTCTTCATTTAAATTTTGATAGCTATTTTCAAAATTTTTATAGAAATGGATCAATTGTTTTGTAATATTAATATCACCTAGACAAGATTTTTTAAAAATTGTTATAATTTCAGAAATATTTTTAAAAATTAATAAAGATTCGTGGTGTTTCTGAAATTCACCGATTAATTTTGCTAATTCTGAATGAAGCTGGTTCTTTAAAATAGTTTTTTCTTCTAATATATAATTAGCTTCTTTTAAAACATCACCTGAGTCTTCTACAGTTTTCATTAGAAGCTCTAAAATAGAATCTAATTCCAAGTCATCATTTTTAATCACTTTTAATAATTCATTAAAATCTTCTTCTTCTAATTTATTATCTCTTAACACTTTACATTTTTCAAAGTGGTTGACTAATGATGTTATATATTCGGCCAATTCTTGAACTGATAATTTCATTTGATCAGGATATGTAATCATTAATAAATAATTTTTTGCATCATTATCAGAATCGAAATTAATATTTATCTCTTTCCTAATATCTTTTAATTTTTTATCGAAATTTTGTTCTACCACTTTTCTTTTCAGATGAGTATATTGAGCTCTAATATTTTCAATTTGTTTTTGTATTATTGGGATTTCTTTTAATTTTTTATTTAAAATATTACCGTTCTCCATTGTAATAAAATCTCCTAACATCTTTTCATTATTAGAATTTTTACGAGCAAATTTATTTTCTGTGCTATTCAAAGTATTTATCTCTGAAGTGATTATATTCTGCCAATATTTCATGTTATTTATTAGTTGATTTAAAACAGCATCAGACCATTCTTCTCTAATTAATTTTTTGCCAATACTAATATCTAATATTTCATGACTTAAAAACTTATATTGATTTTCTAAGCAATCCAGTAAAAAATATAATTTATTGATATCTTGTTGCCAACGTGATAATTTTTCTTGTACTAATGATATTCTTTTATTAGCATCTTGGCAAATGAGTTGTGCATCAATTAAGCATTTTCTGGCATTATCAACTAATGTATTAACATCAACAGAGCTTCTAGAGATTGACATTATACATAGTATAATTTTTTAAATTTAGAATTATTCAGATGGAATTTTGTAAATATATGTCATTCAAATATATGTAAAATTAGATAAAAATAAATTCTCTTGCCTTTTTATTAAGATTTTCTTGATACTTTTATGTTCAAATCAATATAATATATATAATTCTCCTTAAAATAAAGAATTTTTATTATTAAAAAGTATACCCCGAAAGATATAAAAGAACTGTAAAATAGAATATATCATTATTTTCAATATCAAAAATCAAGATTTACAAATATGATATACATAAATATACATATAATACCTTGAATTATGGATTTTGAATATGGATCTGAATCTGATTATGATAATGAGTCTATTACAAATTCCTTAAAAAGAAGGAAACTACAAAAAGACGCCCAAAAAGAGACAAATGGCAATAAGTTAACCTCCAAATATGGTATTGGTGCCAAACTATTATTTAAGATGGGTTATAAGGAAGGTTCTGGACTAGGTACTGGTGGTGGTATTGTTGAACCTATTCAAGCCACCAAACGTAAGAATGCGTTTGAAGGTCTAGGCATGATGAGTGTTAATAGAAGAAATGAATATGATTATTCTAGTGATAGTAGTTCTGACGAGAAACCAATGTCTAAACCAATTAGTTTTAAAGAACCAGTAATAATGGATAAGGATACTGAAAGATTAAGAATTGTTATTGATAAATTGAAAGATTTCCAATTATATCATAAAGATATCAAATTACCTAAAAGTGTTCTAAAATTAATTGGGAATTCTAATGATAAAACAAATAATGATAATTCAAAATTATCTGACTTAGAAAATATTTTAGATAAATTTGAAAAAATTAAAAATGAAATGAACATTATTGACCGACGAGTATCATTATTTAAACCTCAAATGATTGAATATGATCAACAATTAAAACTCTTAATTGAAATACAAGTTGGATTAAAATCTGAAACGATTGGTTTTATAGAGAAATGCAAATTAATTCTAAAACTTTCCAATGATCAATTAATTGATAAGCTGATTTCTAAATTAATTCAGAATACTTTCTCAATTGACAATCTTAATGATAATATGGATTCGAATTGTTATCAATTGAACGAATTAATTGAATTGTTAAGTTATAAGGATTATTTTAAGATTACTAGTGATAAATTGTTAAATCGGATTCAAACAAATATTTTCAAAATTATTTATCCATTAATATGTGAAGAATTACAAGATATTAATTTTTTAAAACTTGAAAATTTGGAAACTCTTAAACTTGTTTCTAAATTAATTAATTTATCGAATATATTACAATATATTAAAATTTGGGATAATTTAATTTTTAAATATATTTATCAACCAATCGTAATTTTTATGAAAAATAATAATGGTGATGATGATGCTAATGATAAAAAGAATATTATTAATAAAAACATATTAATTAATTATAAAAATTTACAAGTAATCCTAAATCAAGATATGAAATTTGCAATTAGTTCAATTGTCAAAGAGAATTTTGAGAAATATTTAATCCATTGGAATTCTATTGATTCACCTTTATACGATAATTCAACAATTGAGTTAATTAAAGAGATTATCAATATTGATAATTTTTATCAATTAATAGATGAAACAAAATTTATAGAAAAATTTTTTCAACAAATTTGGGAAGTAGACTTTGATCTTTTCAATGAATTAGAAACCATGCAAGATGAAGAGGGAGAACTTAATGAGAATATTAATAGTGGTACTTTATTTGCCATTAGACAATTACATAAATGTCAAAATATGATGAGACCAAATGATTATAATAAATATCTTAAAGATTTATTTCTGGAATTTGAAAATATCATATATCAATGGCGAGTATATTGCTTAACTGAGCAAGACTTTGAATTATGCACCAAATGGATTTATTTTATTATTAATTCATGTTTCAATAATTTAAATGAGATGGAGATTGGGTATATTCAATCTTTAATTAAATTATTGGAAACGAAAAAGAATGAAGGTCGTAAAAAGGAGGAAGATGTAAAGATTGAGAAATATGATTTATATAATGATTTATTTGTTGATTCACAACCAAATAATGCTACTGCTAATAAAGAAATCAATCTGAAGAATATACCAATGAGAAAAATTAAAGTGACATTAAAAGAAGTTCTTGAAGATTATTGTGAGCAACGAGGGTATTTGATAGAGAAAGAAGAAAATAAATACACGACTTTACCATCAATGGGATACGCTAATGGTGACAATATCATGGTGCCTGTATTTAAGATCACTAATGGTGGGAATAAGAATTGTAAACATATTGCAATAAAGAACGATATAATATGGGTCAAAGATAGAGCTGTTGAGAAAGCACCATATATACCTATCTATCTTTGGGAATTAACTTTATAAAAATATACATACATATACTTATATATATTATATTAGTTATTGATTATTACTTGATTCCACTAAAAGGAATACTTACTTCTTCTAGTAATTGTTCCATGTATCACGTGGCCACAAAATTTCAGCAAAAAATTAAAGCCCTGTAGGGGGATCGAACCCCTAACCTTGTGATTAAGAGTCACACGCGCTACCGATTGCGCCAACAAGGCTCCTTTTCGTTGTTGATGCTTTAATACGAGGATTACAGGACAAGGATGGTGTTTCAGAGTTCGGATGGTACTGAGATCAGTAGTTACAGGTTGTATTACACAAGATTATTGTGTCTCCCCTTGGTCCTTCTCTATATAGTATATAATAGTATATTGATCTATACATGCTCATTATATACTTCCTTAGAGCTGGACAGTTCTGGGTGCATAGTTCCAAGATGCGGTACACTCATTGAAACCTGGGTGTCATTCTTACTAATAGGTTTCCGAGATGAACCAGAAGTGGGTGAAGATTCAGTGGTTACAGTTGATGTTCCACGCCTGCTGAATAATTGGTTCTCAGCTGTGGTCAGCTGATCTGTCCTCTCTCGAGACTTCTCTTGTACTGATTTCTTGTAAGTATTACGTGAAAGGCGACGGCGCTTAGATGGTTTTACAACAAAATTTGTTGTAGACATATGCTAGACAATAAAAAGTAATGTTCCCAAGTTTAGGCTTTAAGTAAACGATCACGTAATCAGATGACTACGAGTCATACAATCGTACAGTCGTGCGTTTACGCAATTATATGACTATGAGTCATAATATCATGCAATTGTGCAATTGCTTGACAAGTTAATAAACTAATATTCAGGATAAATAGTTATATTTGAAAACGTATGAATAGGGCTACTTATCCATCAAGAATTCATAAGTTTATAGTTCGTTCTGCTGGAATATGATTATATTATTTTCTACCAAGTGGTAAAATACTTTTATCACGTGACTTATTGTTTAAAATGTGTTTTTCTTTTTATATTTAAGAAATATATTCATTTTAACTATATTATTTACTATATATGTCTAAATAAAGTAATCATCTTTACATCTTAAACACTGTATAACAATGTCTAACTCTCTTGAATCCCGGTAATTACAACAAAATTTCCTGTAAAATATTTGAAATGTATTCAGCTTCAAATTCACATGAATTTCTAAACCCTAGTTCCCCTGAACCCTAACCCTGCCAGTTTTTCCGAAATTATTGTGTCCTCCGAGTTAGTAAGAGATATCTAATGAACTTTCAGCTTTATCGAATCTTACCAACTATCTCATCTGATGGAGCTAGCACAATATACGGCGATGACAGAATCACCCACTATGACTCCTGGATTATTCTTTGATTCTATTATCGTCATTACCATTACTATTATTATCATTATTATTATTATTATTATTATTGCTATCACGATTACTATTGCTATTGACATTACAATTTTACCTTCGCAATTACCATTACTATTACCCCAGAATAGTCAATTTGGACCCTGAAACAAGATTGATCTAGAACAGAAAACATCTATATCTAATTGATATATATCTAGAGAAAGATATAAAGAGATAGATGGCTAGTTAGACAATTAGTTAGTTTGACAAGTTAATAGATAAATGTATCATTATAAATAAAATAAAAAAACATAAACATTCATTATTAATACCAACAATATCTATAGATCCTTGCTCTATTTGTTTGACGAGATCAAAAGAAGAAAATTAGGTTATCTCGTTCACACTTTCAATGATGTACAGAAATGACCCTCATACAACAAAAAATAAAATTGACACTCCTGGTAATATGAACTCAAATGAAAGGCACTCCAAAGAAACAGTGTCTTTACCCAAGCTGCCTCCTTTGGTCACACGAACTTCATTCTTGGAAGATGTGGATGGTGGTAATACGAAAAATACTGGTCCTTTGACAGCTCCTCCTGATAAGACTCAATATTCTCCCATCAAACAAACTCATATACCTCATAGGCATAATACATTGATGAATTCTACACCTCAGCCTCATAAACAAATGAAAACTACTAGAAGTTCTGCTGAATTCTTAAAAGGGTTGGATATATCGTCACCGTCACCGTCATCATCATCCAATACTTTGATTGATAGACGGCATAGTTTAGATAGCTCAAGTAGTAATGAAAGAGAAACCCCACAAAAAGAATCCTTTTCTCCATTAACAAGAACAAATACTGCTTCGTTGAAAAGACATTCAGGTAGACGACCACCTCCACCTCCCTTGCCTAATGAATTGGTATTGTCACCTAAATCCCCAGGAGCTTCGGTCATGGGTGGGTCTACTACAATCCCAACTGCTTCTGCATTACAATTACATCGGAAACCCACTATTACTGGCACGAGATCTAAACGATTATCGAGTAATGGTACCACCTCAAGTGTTAATTCAAATATCAACGGTTCAAATAATGATGTTTCAGATATGATTTTATCGCCTACCACTCCAATTAGAAATAAATCGCCTCCAATTAATACTATTAATACCACTAGTTCTATTACTACTACGACTACGACTACTACACCTATTAGAAATCGAAATCGTTCCCCAGGTAATAAATCACCAGGAATCAGAACTCCAGGAAATAGATCCCCTTCCAATATATTAAATAATTCTTTTAGCCCGTCAAGTTCAAATAGTACCCCCTCAAATATTAATACTTCAAATCAAAGAATCTTCTCTAATACAACTACACCCACTTCTTTCCAAAATAAAATAATACCTTCAAGCCCGTATAAATCTTCAATTAATAACAATACTAATCCTAATAATAATAATGTTTTACCCAATTTAGCCACGACAAATAATACAATTAATAATACTAATAGAAGTCCGTTAAGTCCATTAGCTCATACTTTTGATGAGTTTTATGATGATAATTCCGTCTTTTATAAGAAACCTTCGATTTCTTTAACAAATAGTAACCTAATGAACTCAAATCAAATTTCAAATACAAATACAAACTCTAGGAATACAAGTACAACAAGCAAAATCTCAGATTCCATAGATAGTTATTATTCAGATTCAAATTATACTTTTAATAATTCAAATGCAAGGCATAGTAGTTTCAACTCTTTATTAGGTGGTAAACCTTTAGATTTGATTCCAAGCATTACCACACCAACTCAACCTTTTTCTATCAGTTTATTAGATGAAAATAAATTATATCAATGTTATGACATTTTTAAATTATCCGATATTTATGAATGGATTTTGAAAGTTTATTTTGAATGGTTTAATGAATTTATCTTTACTAAATTAGAATTCTTTAAAATGGTTCAATTGTTATTAGAATTTCAATTACCCAAAAATTTCAATCAAAATTTAATCGATTCAAATGTAGATAAAATTATTGAATCTTTAATTAATCAAAATGCTGTTAGATTTGAAAAAGATATATCTACAACAAGCGTAAATTCAAATTCAAATTTAATTGAAATTACAATTATAATATCAGGTTTAGATATTCAAGGGATTTTTACAGAATTATTACCATGTTATTCTTATCTAGATAATAGATTATTGTTAAATGATTCAACTAATATTTCACCATCTAATGATGAAAAAAAATTAATCACTAATGCTTTTAATCAATGTTGTTATTCACATCTTTGTCGATATTATTCAAATAGTAATAGATGTTCAACTTCAATGATTTCTACTTCTTCTTCAATAAATTCAACCTCCATAAATTCAACTGATTCATCAATGGCAACTTCTTTAGATTCCTCTCCAAATAAAGAATCTAAAAATATGAAAAGTAATACAAATCATAGCAATGCTATTAACAATAATATTTCTAAAAAAACTGAAAAAGATTTGGATAATAAAAAAAAGATAAAATTATCAGAGTTTATTAACACATCAGTAGGACTTTGGACGGATTATTGGAAATTAACACCAGATGAAATTAAAAAAATTGATCCAAGGGAAGTTCAAAGACAAAGTTTTATATTTGATTTAATTATTTTGGAGGAGAGATCCTTAAATATGGCCAATGCTGCAGTAGAAATTTTTGGTAAAAAATTCCCCACAGATTTGTTACCAGATGAACCAAATTTTTATAATTTGGCTTTTGAACCATTTAAACCAATGATAGAATTGCATAAAGAATACCTTTTAACCCCCATATTTTGGAAATTGAAAACAAAGGGGAAATTCATAGACTCCATAGGTAAAATTTATTTGGATTGGTCACATCAAGCCAAAAATATTTATATTAATTATGCTTCTTCAATGGCAATAGTCCATGAAATTATTATTTGGGAGAAAAGGCATCAAACTAAATTTGCCATTTGGTTGAAAAAGATTGATAATTCGCAAGAAATTACAAGATCAAAAATGTATCATGATGTTATATTCTTTGGGGGGTTTTTCAAATCTTTACAAAATTTACCAATCACTTTAAATTCGGTTTTAAAAAATACAAATTCTAATAATGAAGATTATGAATATTTAAAATTAGCCATAAAAGAAATCGAAAATTTGAGTTCTATTGTAGATACAATTCATGGTGAAACTACAGACCATAGAAAGTTAATTCGTTTTTCAAAACAATTAGTCTTTAATAGTAGTACAAGTAATACTGTAGGATATATCAATTTGAAAAATAGTGACGAATCAGATTTATCTGATTACTCAAATGATTCAAATGATGATATTTCCGAAAAAACTGGAGATTATTCAGAAACGACCGTAGAAGATTCTTCGACAACTATGACTTCAACTCGTGTTATTAGTAGTAGTAATCATCATCATCACCATCATCATCATCATCATAACATTTCTCATGATAAATTAGATTTAGGTCTTAAAAATCCAGAACGAAAATTAATTAATGCTGGACCTGCTTTGAAAAAGAGAGATTTATGGATTGATTCAGCTCCAGTTTATATCGCTCTATTAGATAATTATTTCTTAATTACTGAAATTGTGGTTAAAAACAACCAAAAAAAGTTTAAATTAATTGAAAGGCCAATACCAATCGACTACTTGAATTTAGAACAAAGAAAAAATATCAATAATACAAGTAATATTTCAAATATGGCAAATAGCATTAGTAATAATATTGATGGCAATAATGCTAATAACTCTAGTTTCAATAATAATATGGGTATGAATTATAATTACAATATTTATGGTTCAAATAATAAAGAATCTAGATCATCTCAAATTACTCCAATTAGTGGCGTTAGACCTCATCTAAGATCCGCAGCTACTACAGTCTCTAAGACTATACATTCTTCTACTAATAATTCCAAGTATAATAGCACCATTGCTTCAAATGGTAATAGTGGGTTTGATACTTTTTCAACTTCAAGCGCCAAGATTTCAAATGATAACTCTATTTCAATAGACTGTTCTTTTAAAATTAGAAATACAGCTACAAATGAATCTTTTACATTTTACTTATCAAATTTTGAAGAAAGAGATCATTGGATTAAATCATTCATGTTGTGTTTCAAACAGTCAAGTAAACGCTTATCTTCTCATGTTTTCAATTTTGAAGTACTAAGTACTCAGTTTGGTTATTCTGAAAAGGATGCACCTGTTAATTTACCAGTGGCAGCTGAAGGCTCAGAAATTGATAAAGCGTTAAAAATTTATGATAGAAAACTACATAATTCGATTAAAAGGGATGGCTTAAATGATAGCAAAACTCCTATATCTAGTACCTCTGCTGTATCCTTATCACAATCTTCATATCTCACTAATGAAAATAACATGACAACAGAATCTAAGTATATTAAGCCAACTACATTATATTGTTCAGAATATCTTGTCTATGAAGGAAAGACGTTCTTACTGATTGCCACAGATTATGGTGTACTAATGAGACGTGAAAATAATGAAACAGGTAAATTTATTAAGATTTTACAATTGTCTTCTGTGAGAAGGATGGAAGTAAATTTGAAGCTAAACTTAGTATTTGTATTAGATGGTAAAAAATTATGTTATTTTAGTATTCCAAGTATCCTAGCAGCTTATTATGATCCTGAAAGTTACCTTTTGAATAATAAATTAGTTGGTATTGTGGTGAGTGAAAAAGTTGGTTGGTTTAAATTTGCTGAAGATTTTGGTAATTCAAGGCATTTATTCTATGAAAGAAAAGGCTCAATTGTCATATTAACGCCAGAATTTGATAGAATATCCAAATTATTAAAATATTTTAAATTTTATAAAGAATACAGTTTAGCAGCTGCTAATAATGGATTGTTAGTGCCAGAAGTTCAAGATATTGCCATTTTCAAGAAATGTTTTATTGTTTCAACAACAAAGGGGGCAATATTTTTCCAAGAAGCCTTGAATGATGAAGGTATAGCATTACCAAGTTTCTTAAATGATAAAGAAATTTATAGTTATACTAAACAATCACATTTGGGTGCAAATCCATTTAAAAAGACAATAGAAACCTCATCTAAAAAAAATTCTTCAAAGGAAAAAATGGCAGAATACGTTAAGAAAGATATCGCCAGTAATAAAACTAAACCATTAGCGTGCTTCAAATTGGCACATATTGGCTCCTTTGTGATAGTATATGATGAAACAGTTATCTTAATTGATGCTCACGGCCAAATTCCTGATTGGAAAAAACAAATCCTAGTTCTGGATTTTTATTGTACAGGTGTAAGCTTTTATCACAACTATTTGATTCTTGTTGGTGATAATTTAGTGCAAATCTATGATTTAAATGACCCAAATTTATCCTTAAGTAAGCTGGTTCCAGTGCAATTAATTAAGGGTAAAAAAATTCAAATGGTTAGCTCAAGCCATTCTTCAAGGCCAATCATCGTCTTAAGTCACCCTAATATTGCAAACCGGCAATTACTTTTAGCTTGTGATTTAGATGGTTCATAGTATGAATCATCCCATTTTTTCTGTTATATTTGACAGTTTTTTTGAAAAAATCTACGATATATATCCTATAGCCATATGGCGTATAGATATTTAACAATTAGGCATTTCGTACGTACATATAAACATTTTTATAATATGCATTTTAAAGGAACCTTTTTTTTATAATATTACATACTGAATATATATATGTGCATTTATGTGTATAGATATTTATTAGTGTATAGCATTACTTAGTATGGTATTTTTACTGATCTTTTTTATTTGTTTAATTTCTCAATTTAATGGCATCAGAAACGTGTTGTTCATTTTTCATCGGATAAAAAATACTTTTAAAATTTCATTATTGAAAATGTATAAATAAAAATTATTAAATACTATTAATTGGCTTATTATAGTTCTTATACAACCAGCGCAAGCTCTTTATTCTATAGCTTTAGTATATCTATATCTATGGAAAACAGTGAGAAAAATATGGATGGAGGTGAAGATTCAAAGAAGGGCCCTATTCCCTCCAAAAATAATAAAAGACAAGGTCTCAGCAAAAGTAAAAATAAGTTTAGTGATAATAAAAAAACCACTAATCAAATAGGAAATTCTAAGAATAATAATAACAGGCATCAGAAAAAGGAGAATTCTGGCAATGGATCTTATAGAAATAAAAATTATCAACGTTCTGGCTCTGGTCAAGAATTTAATCTAGACAATGATGATTATGACTGGGATGCCTCAATTCAACAAGAATTAGAGCATGGTAATTTTAAACTAAGAGGTAGAAAAGCCCGAGTTTCAATTGATCATTTGTTGGATTTCCATTTACCAGAGCATGATCAAGTCTATACTAAACATAATAAGGGGTCTGGTAGAGGAACAAGGTCACGTCGTAATAAATTTGAAAATGATGAACATATCCATCTTCATGGAGATTCGTATGTCAATGCTACCTATAAATTATTAGTAGATGGCAGCTATGATTATTCAGAACAAAAATTAGATCCAAATATACCAATCCCCCAAGAAAAGATAGTTAGAGTTGTTATTCCTAAGGGACAAAATTGTCCTATTTGTTTAACTGACGAACCAGTTGCTCCTCATATGGTTACTTGTGGTCATATCTTTTGTTTGAGTTGTCTAATTACTTTTTTCGCCCAGGAGGAAGTTATCAAGAACAAAGACACTGGATATGTTAAACCCAAAAAATATAAGGATTGTCCATTATGTGGAAGTATAATTCGTCAAAAAAACATTAAGGCAGCCATTTTCCAAAAAGATTCCGATTATGCGAATGGCACAGATACTGTTATGTTACCTGGAAAGGAAGTTACTTTTGAATTAGTCTGCAGGCCACACGGCTCTATGCTACCTCTACCAGTTAAATTAGGTCTTGACCCTGTTAAAGTGGGAGATTTCCCCCCCGTTAATTTTGAGCAATTAATACCTTATGCACGTATTATGAAATGTAATAGATCATATTCACTTCAATTGTTGCAAGATGATTTGGAAGCTATTCAAAATCAATTAGATATCGACAAAGCTCTTTATAATGATAACGGTAAGGCAGCTAATGCCGCTATTGAAGATATTAACGAAAGAATTATGCTAATTCTAACAGAAGAAGAATCATCTCCGGAATCTCAACTATCAACATCCCATATTGAGAAAAAGCTACAGACACTAAATCTTGATGGTACTACTAATTTAAAGGATACTTATGATGAAGCATCTGCATATTTTTTTTTCCAAACCTCATTTCAATCCTCAATTAAATTTTTTCTATCTCCACTGGATGTTAAAATATTATTGGCCGCATTTAATAGTTATTCAAAATGTCCAAATATATTAAAAGTAAAAATTGAAAACATTCATTATGGTACAGTTGCTACAGAAAAGTTAATCTATCGTTATAAATATATCAGTCATTTACCATTAGGAACTGAAATAGCGTATGTCGATATTGATTGGAGAAACAATGAAATTCTACCAAAAGAAGTATACAAACAATTTGCTAATGAATTGAAACAACGTCATCGGCAATTTACCATTAAGATGCAAAGAGAAGATAACGAGAAGAAAAAATATCAAACTAAATTGGAGCAAGAGCAAGCAGAATTTTACAAGAGAGAAAATAGCTCTATGCCATTATTCGATGAAACGGCTTCACGAAGTTCTTTAAATACTTCAGATATCATCTTAGATTCCTTATTATCACAGGGCCCTAGAAAGAGCTCAACATCAACGTCCAAGTCAACAAAAGCTTCATCAACTCCCATCAGATCCAGAAAAGAAAATACTATCTGGGGCACATCTATCTCGGTAGTTCAAAATGAAAAGCAATATCAAGAAGAAAAAGAATTTGAAGATATGCTTTTGAAGAGAATACAAGGTACTAACCAAACTGTACCACTAAATACTGATATGGATTCACTTGAGTCCACGGCTTCGAAAGATTCTAACCAACCACTGCAAGCTGGCAAGAAAGGTAAGAAGAAGAAAGAAAAAATCATTTTATTTAGTAATGGTCAACGAACTTTCTAGAACTATCGGCACACTAATCTATGATTTGACTGTAATTCTTCGAAATAGTTTGTTCTTTTTTTAATTAATTCTCCAACTCCTGCATTTTTTTTCCATATAACGTTTTATACATGACCTACATACACTCTGCACTTTCTAGTCCTTAAATATATATCACATTGCATCATCTTTCATATAAAACTATTTCATAAAGTGGATCTGCACAATATTAAATAACTGGGCCAAATGTATTATACTTAATTATTCTGTATAGTTTCAAATTTATGTCGTCAAAAAATATTGGCTGTCAGTTCGGCTTATCTTCAGAAAATCTTCAAAATACTAACAAGATCAGGAAAAACCCCAAGTGGTGGAAAAAATATAAATAAAAAAAATGATCGAAGCTGGTCAAATGTCGATGCCCAAAAGATAAAAATAGAAGTATACAAAATAATAAAGCCCAGCAACTATTTCCTTTAGTGTATTATTATTTAGCTATCTATATATAAATCAGCATTCTAGAATTCCACGCTCGTTGTACTTGACGTATTTTCTAGCATTTATTTAAATTATAATAAAACAAATATCACGTCTGCTTCTTATTATGAATAATTTCAATGGATTGGCAAAAAAATCGTCCTTCGAAGTTTAGATTCATTTTTGGTAAAGCTTCTAATAAGAGGTTATATTATGATAATGTTAAAGTGACTACAAATGCATGGGATTCCAATTTATTAAAAACAAATGGTAAATTTATTTCATTGACATGGAAATCCACAGGTGGTGGAGCATTTGCCGTTATACCAATTGAAGAGGTAGGTAAGTTTTCTGATGATGTCCCTTTGTTTCGTGGTCATACTGCACAAGTTTTAGATACAGATTTTGATCCCTTTAATGACCATCGTATTGCTTCAGCATCTGATGACGGAAAGGTTGGTATTTGGGAAATACCTAAAAGGTATTCATTTGGTCGGTATAGAAGTATCAGCGGAGGTGGGTTTAAATTGTCTAAGAATATTACACCTTTAAAGATGTTAGTGGGGCATTCGAAGAGAGTGGGGCATGTTCTTTATCATCCTTTAGCAAAGGATGTATTAGCCTCATCTTCATTTGATAATTCCATAAAAATTTGGAGAGTGGATACTGGTGAAGACTTAATTACATTACTGCATCCTGATTTGGTCACATCGATGTGCTTTTCATTTGATGGTTCTTATCTTGTTACTGTGGCAAGAGATCGAATGATTAGAATTTGGGATATTAGAGCTCAGAAAATTATATCTCATTCTCTTGGCCATGAAAGTGTGAAAAAACAAAGAGTTGCTTGGTTAGGTGAATCTAATAGATTGGTAACTACGGGATTTTCTCTTATAGGTGATAGACAAGTAGCTATTTGGGACGGTTTTCAGTTAGAAAAGGGTCCACTGAGTGGATTTTATAATATCGATTTTTCATCAAGTATCTTAATGCCATTTTTTGATGATTGCAATAATATTTTATATTTGGTTGGTAAAGGTGACGGTAATATTCGTTATTATGAATTTAGGAATGATCAATTGTTCGAATTATCTGAATTTTTTTCAACTGATTCACAGAGAGGTTTTGCTGTTATTCCGAGACGAATGGTTGATATTAAGCATAATGAAGTATTTAAAGGCTTTAAAACAGTACAGGATAAGAGAATCGAACAAGTGTCATTTATTATACCAAGAAGATCTAAAGAATTCCAACAAGATTTGTACTCAGATGCTCCGTCTGATAAACCTGCTTTGAACAGTTCAGAATGGTTTTCAGGGAAATCTGTTGATGGTCCAATTTTAATAAGTATGAAATCAATATTTGATGATACTGAACCTATTTTTAGAAAATTCAAGAAACATACTACCGAAGTGCCTCATGACATTAATGGAAGCGAAACTGATGTTAGTGAAGGAAGTTCATCTGATGAATCCAAGCCTAAAACACCTACTCACCAATGTATAGATAAGTCTACTGTTTCACCTCTTTCAAATTCTACTGTAGTACAATCGAGCGATAATACTGATAATATGTCCTTTGATGGTCCTACTGATGTCGAGGAAGAATATGAAAACGAAATTGAAACAATGACAATAAATTCATCCATAATCAATATTGATATTGATGTGGCCCCTACAGTTCCAATCAATATGGCTATTGCTGGAGCATCTACAAAACGTAACATTAAAGACACTATTAAGCATTCCTCTGTGAAATCCAATGACAGAATTTCTCAAGCTAAAGAAAATATCCAAACATTATTAGATCTCATTGAGAGATTAGATATATCAGTAAATGAATTGTCCAAAATTCAACAAACAGAAAGCTCTTTCGAACGCTTAAAACCCTACGATAGAATGATCAAGAAGATTGATCGTCTAATATAGACATCTTTAAAAGAAAGAAATTTCATTTTTATGACTAACGAATTATTAACCAGATTTTACTCTTTTTTTGCTTTTATTTTTTTTCTTCCATGCCTTTTATGCAATCCTACAACATTGTATCATTTTAATATATATTTATCCATATCAATTTTTTTTTCTCTGTTGTTTTGCTTCGTATTACAAATATTCTTCATATATTGCTATCTTATTCTTTTTAATGTGTAGTATTATTTCTTACAAAAAAAAAGGACAAATATTTTCCTATTATAATTAGCTTACAAATAAATTCAACGTATATTGTTGATATTTTTCCATTAATAATATTAATTTTAACTCTGATTTATTAATTAATTTTTTTAATTACTAAGAAGTCCATTTAAATTCTCAAATTTCCGTAAATTTAATATCCACGGATTTAAGATTTTATGAATTTGTCAGATTTTTGTCTTTTCATTTTTGTTCAAGAAGAAAAATTCGCTTTTTTAAAGATATACAGCCAAACCATTAGTTTTGCTATTTAATCAAATATATAATTACTGACTACCATTTCTGGCTTAACATTACTTCTTATTTCATAGTATAAGTCAATATCTACCTGTTTAGCAGGAGTAAGAGCATAACCGTATTTTCTATCTGCATCAGATGTAATAAACTGGGTTTGAGCTTTAAATCCATTATCGTATTTCAGTGTGTATAATTGACCAATGCATCCAACACCTGTACCTGGAGAAGAAACCATTTCATAATTATTCGTAAACCACCTACTGAAATGGTTAAAATAATTGGAATACAGGTGCCTTATTACTTGCTTCATTTGTAGTGTGGTTATCACTGCTGGGTGTAAACCAACAAGTTTTAAAGAGTTCTTCAAAACATTAAAATTCGTTTCAAATTCGGTTTTAAATTGATCTTCACTTAACATAAAAAGTTTATAAACTTTTAAATATTCATTTCTATTAGGAAACCACTGTGGAAGTTCTTTGTTAATTAGTTTGAACGGAACTAATTTATTTGTATCAGGTGGAGTAAACATTGCATCCCCAGTTCTATAAGTTTTAAATTTTTCTTTTAGATAATCTTTACAGAAATCCTGCGTCTTTATATAACCTTCTTCATCATTCCAAACTAGATCTTGATAGGGGAAAGTCATCGGACAATCGATAAAACTGTAATATTCATTATTTAATCTTTTAATACTTGTTGAAATAAAGGTCGCATTGGCAAGAGCAGTTCTAATAGTTGTAAATGGATATCTTACTCCAATGATGCCTAATTTCGTGTTTATATTGCCGATACCAGATAAAAGTTCAGCTATACGTCTTGTTATAGGTAAGTCAAAAAATAACTCATCTGCAAAATCTTTACATTTCAATCGATCTTTTTCAAAATATGTGGAATATAATTGTTTCGCTATTTGAATATACGTTGAACCTCTAATTTGAAATTCCATCATGGTACCTAATTCTTTATGCTCTAATATCGAAAATCCAGTGGTATAAGGCTTTATAATCCTTTCAACAAGTGTGTCATCTAATAGAAAACTACCTAGAATATTATCAGAGAATGAAATCACTTGGTTATGGAACCTACAGAAATTAATTGCATCCGTCCATTTCATCTCAATATACTGTTGTGGAATAACTATTCGCTTTTTTTTTCTTTCGAAATAATCAAATCATTCTGACCTAAATTTTTTCTATACTTTCATTCAGCATACCAAAATCAATATTGCTTTGGTCATTGAAAGGAAATACAGCTCCTCTTTCAAAAAAATTGGATTTATTTTTATCAGATTGATTTTCAACCATACCCTGTTGTTTGAAACCTCTGGAAGTTCCCACCATCTTCAACAATTTTGATTTATATGAATAATTATTTCATATTATGTACAATATACGAAATCACCAAGTTTAATTATCATATAATTCATTATTTGTGACGCCTGTACAAATTTGCGTCGCATTAATTGTAGTTTTCCGTCATATTATTCAATTTTTTCTGAAACTTTAATTTTCTTTTTTTTAGATTTTTTCCAGGGCATTGAAAAAATTTTCATTTTTTTTCATTTTTTTTTGAAAATTTTTCATCTAAAGATGTATAAATATCTCATCGAATTTTAAAATTTGGAAAATGAATTTTTCTTGCAAAGACAGTTTTTTATTACTTGCTCTTTTTCTCATATACTTGGGATCTTATACTTGCTTTAGAATGGTGTTATCTTATGGAACATTCTCCATCACTTAAACATAAGTAGATTTAATTATTTCAATTAGATTTCCTACCTAAAGAAAAATTTATCCTATAACTATGGTTGCTGTCAGAGATTACAAAACTGCTTTGGAATACGTCCAAACCTTTGAAGAAAAGGATGGGTTATCTGCTGAACAATTGATGGACTCTAGTGTCAGAGGTGGGTTGACTTATAACGATTTCTTGATCTTACCAGGTAAGATTGAATATCCATCATCTACTGTTACTTTAACCACTAAGTTAACTAGAAATATTACTTTAAATGCTCCACTTGTTTCTTCTCCAATGGACACTGTCACTGAATCCGAAATGGCTATTCATATGGCTTTGTTAGGTGGTATCGGTATCATCCACCACAATTGTTCTCCAGAAGATCAAGCTGAAATGGTTAAAAAGGTCAAGACTTACGAAAATGGTTTCATTAACTCTCCTTTTGTCATTGGTCCAAACACAACTGTTGCTGAAGCTAGAGGCTTAAAAGAGGAATTAGGGTTCTCTGGTTATCCAGTTACTGGTATGTTTAATTTTTTTTCATTTACTAAGGCTTATAAATCAATTGTTTTTTATTTTTGTTTATTTGACATTTTAATCAATTGCTACAATGATGATTTTTTTAAAATTTATAACTTTCGTTCTACTGACTATTGATCTAACGATCGTGTAGAGAAATTTTATTCCCTGACCCCAATATTTTAATTTGTCAGCTAATCTAAAAATGATTTAAGCCATATTTACTGTTTTATGTTACTAACAAGCGTTTCAAATGAAATAACTAAATTAAATGTTATTTCATAATTTTTTTTGCAATTAGAAACTGGTGATTTATCTGGTAAATTATTAGGTTTAATTACTTCTCGTGACATCCAATTTGTTGAAGATGACACTTTATTGGTTTCCCAGTTGATGTCCAAGAACCCTGTTACTGCTAAACATGGTATTACTTTATTAGAAGGTAATGAAATTTTGAAGGAAACTAAAAAGGGTAAATTATTGATTGTTGATGATGAAGGGAAATTAATCTCTATGTTATCTAGAGCTGATTTAATGAAGAACCAAAACTACCCATTGGCTTCTAAATCCGCTACCACTAAACAATTGCTATGTGGTGCTGCTATTGGTACCATCGAAGCTGATAAATATAGATTACAATTGTTAGTTGAAGCTGGTTTAGATGTTGTTGTTATTGATTCATCTCAAGGTAATTCTATTTACCAATTGGATATGATCAAACACATTAAAGAAAACTATCCAAAACTAGAAATTATTGCTGGTAACGTTGTTACCAGAGAACAAGCTGCTTCCTTGATTGCCGCCGGTGCTGATGCCTTAAGAATTGGTATGGGTTCTGGTTCTATCTGTATTACTCAGGAAGTTATGGCCTGTGGTAGACCACAAGGTACTGCCGTTTATCAAGTATCTAAATTTGCCAACGAATTCGGTGTTCCAACCATGGCTGACGGTGGTGTTCAAAACATTGGTCACATTGTTAAAGCTATTGCCTTAGGTGCTTCTACTGTCATGATGGGTGGTATGCTAGCTGGTACTACTGAAGCTCCAGGTGAATACTTCTTCAGAGATGGTCAAAGATTAAAGATGTACCGTGGTATGGGTTCTATCGATGCCATGAAAAAGACTGATAAGAAAGCTAATGCCTCTACTTCTCGTTACTTTTCTGAATCTGATAAAGTTTTGGTTGCCCAAGGTGTTTCTGGTTCTGTTGTGGATAAAGGTTCTATTAAGAAATTTTTACCATACTTATATAATGGGTTACAACATTCTTGTCAAGATATCGGTGTTATTTCTACTGCTATCTTACGCCAAGAAGTTGACAATGGTAATGTCAGATTTGAATTCAGAACTGCTTCTGCTCAATTAGAAGGTGGTATCAACAACTTACATTCTTATGAAAAACGTTTACATGATTAATCTTAATATTAAACGTTATTTCAACTGCTCTTTTCATTTCCATTTTCTTTTTTGTAAATTTATTAGTTAATTACTTTTCTGGGTCCTGCATGCTACTGCAGAAATATTAATTAACTCCCATCTATATTAATTTAGTGTGCTACTATAAAATTATATATCATGTTATATATATTTTAAGATAAGATAAACAATCGTTGATTTATTTAACATAACTCTCATGAAGACTACTACTTATTTTTATTAGAGAAAAAAATAAATGCAATATAAATCAATTTAAATGGATATCAATTGTATAAAATTTGGATCGAAATGTAAAATAAAAAAAAATTCAATACAGAAATTATATATGCATATTATTATTATACAGCCGATATAATATGGAACGAAAAATATTTATTTGAATGCCTCAAGAATTTAAAAGATTTATTATAATCCAAAAGGCCAACATTATTGTTATTGGCTATTAACTAATAGTAATTCAACTCATTTAAGATAAAGTGATTTTTTATTCATTCATTATCATCTTGCTCAATTCTTTTTTTGATATCTTCAAAATATTTCTCTTGTTCTTTTTGCATTTCTTCAATCGAAGGAGGTAGCCTTTCGTTGATTCTATCATCTCTCTTGGCTCTTTCAAAAGCAGATAAAGTTTCGTTTAAACTAGTAGAACCATGGGCTAAAGCACCCTTAGGTAACACACCTTGATTCATTGCTTTCAAATGTTGAACTTTATCACTTTCTTCTCTCAATACGGAATACATTCGTGATACTTTAGCAATCGCCAATATCTTGTTACGCAATGCTCTTCTTCTATTCTTATCATCTAAAATTGATGAGCTTGTATTTATATCAACATCGTTTTTATAATTATTAATTAATGATGGGGATGTTTCTCTTGGCGGTACAGGAGGAGGAGTGCCAGTTCCGGGAATTGCTGGTAAAGGGGAATGAGAATCTCTCTTAGCAATTGGTGAAGGAGAAGGTACATAATTACTACTACTGCCATCTGAAGTAGATGTTATGCTAGGAGTAGATGATACATTTTCTAATTCTAATTCTTCCTCCGTACATATATTTAAGATCGATAATAATATTTCAGTAACTTTTTCACCAACAAATGGCAAGGACCAAGTAAAAACATCCATAAAGTTAGGTAACCAATAAGGATGAGGAGACACATTAAATTGACGAATATTCATAACATTATTTTCATATTTTAATACAGCAGCTTTATTCTTATAAGTATCCAAATAATTTGGAGCACTAAATAAAGTCAATAAACTTGGGAACCCTAACGTTTTCGTGTTTTTATACATTCTGTATCCTGCATCTTGAGCTTCATGAGCTCTAATGATACACAACAGACCGTTATTTTGTAAAAACTCACAGGAGGCTTTATAAGTGAATGCATAAGAACAACCTCTGACGGTATTAGGCTCAAATTTGTTTAGGCTATCAATATCAGCTTCTTCATCGTAATCTTCAATTGGATCTGCCCAAACCAAATCACACATAAGACCTCGTGAAGGAATTTCTCTAAATCTGTTAATCTTATTAACATCATTCACATGTTTTAATTCAGGAGAAATCCCACCATGAACACAAAAATATTGTTCTGACATTAAGGCAGCTAATGGTAAAGAATTAAAGGAATGACAACATGCATCAAATATTTTCATCGAATATTTATGTAAACATTCGTTTTTAAACGTAAAATAGGAAGTTAAATGCTTACATTCATGATTGCCTCTTAATAACCAAAAATGATCGTTAAAGTTTAATTTCAATGAATATAAATATATTAAACATTCGAATGAAAATGAACCACGGTCTACATAGTCACCAAGAAACAGATAAGGTGTTGTTGCAGGATCACCACCAACTTCAAACAACTTCATTAAATCATAATATTGACCATGTATATCCCCACATACAGTAACAGGGGCAGGCACATGCAATAAATTTGGCTCTTTCGAAAGACAAACAGTAGCCATATCCAGAATCTTCAAAGCTTGGGATTCAGTCAATCGACCTTCTCTTTTGAAATGTTCCCTTAAAAACTCATGATTTGGTAGCCCCGTGTTTGGATCAAACACTTGATCATCTCTAGCTGGAACTGGGGCAATTGGTGGGACACTCTTGACAGCACGATCCTTCGTTGACACGGTTGTACCGTCTTCTAAAGTGTAGATTGATAAATCTCTTGCGTGACGATCTGGCTCATTAATACGCTCTTTTTCTTCCAGGACTTTTATAATTGGATCGTTTTTTTTACTCATATTAATAAGATCACTTTTAACTGAAGAATCTTGAGAATTGTTTGTTCCAGATACGCCCATTGATGACTGTAAAACTTGACTATGTATTAGTTCTTGAATGCTTTATCCACCTAAGTTCTCCTTAAAAGATTTTAGAAAAATATAGACGACGAGTTCCAGAAAATAATGTATATTCTTTTTCCTTGGTTATTTTTTTCCGACAAAGTAACCAATAATTACTGATATAATTATGTAATTGAAAGTAAATTTATACTCCTGATTAAAATATTAGTGATATCGAAGTACCTAATTATTCTCCATATTGAGTAAAATGTCCCATTGAATTTCAAAATATCGAATTTTAAAGGATGAAATTTCAAAATAAATTCTGCCGAAAAATATTCAGATTCTAAAAATAAACAAGGTTCGAAACTCAGGCGTTGCATTTTTAATATTAATAAATATATAACCAAATGCTATCTAGACTATAACATCAATTCAGTATGAAATTTATTGTTCATCCAAGTTGAAAAAATATTTTCATGATGATTAAAAAAAGGCATAAAGTCATATTTAGATACATGCATATTTACATATATAATTACAAATTACATACGATAAGAACAATATAACAGAAGGGTATCTTGATGCAGACACATGTTATGTCTCTAAGGGCATCAATGCTGGTATGAAATGGAGTACTGAATGAATAGTTTTATAAGAAACGCCTTGGGATATACGTTGGTGTAGATAGTGCACTGTCAGTATCTTTAGTCTTAGAGGTGTCTATTCCTCTTGTTCTTGGAGTCCATGGTCTTGAAGGGGTTCTTGTAAGACCTGCAGGATGAGACACCAAGGGAGAATTAGTGGCTGTAGGTGATTCCACAGAGTTGACACTAGTAGAGCTACCTCCACCAAATTTCAATTTCTTTAACAGGTTAGAAGTCATATCTAGTAAAGAGAATTCCTCTCTCTCCTCTCTTATAATTGGGAATAATGTAATATTGGTACCCGCCCAAATATTAGATTTGATTAATCCTTGATCCAACACAAACATATTGTTGGCAGAATTAGCCCTCTTTGCATCTGAGTTCTCATCATCGAAAGAAGATCGCATGGGAGATGAGGCATTCATTGAACTCGTTTCAGAATTCTCATCTTTACGGAATCCAGCCCATGAAAAATTGAAAAAGGAATTGGAACTACTTGTACTTGGATTAGATTTCTGAGCCAATAAATACTTATTACGTGTGCTAGAATCATTACTATTTATTGTGCTAATATCATTATTGATATTATTGATTAGAGTATTAATAATGGGCGTATCAATTGGTAAAATAATATCGAATTGAAATTGAGGTGGCAATACGACATCATTTTGATTGGATAAATAGTTTAATATTTCACTTTCTTTGCTACTTGTTCTACTCAACGAAGATGTAGTTGCCGATGATGACCATTTTTCTAAGCTCCCTGGCGGGATAGTGTTATTAGTAGTTATTGTTACTGTATCAGCAACATTAATGTTATTTGAAATTTTATCTTGATCAATCATATCTTTTGGCCCAATAATCAATGAATCTGAAGGGTTGACAATAGTATCAGGATTGACATCATTTTTAAAAGTAAATGGAGGTGGTGAAAGATCAGGAGTATTTATTGAAAATTGTTTTAAATTACCAATGATTTTTTTATTTGTTGAATCCTTATTGGAATTGAAGAATTCATTAGTAGTACTTAATAATAAATCATTTGAAATGTTATAGCTTGTAGTGTGTGAATCAAATATATTTTTCCAACAAATAATATACATTAATCTTTGTAAAAGATTGGATTTTATTTTGGGTAAGTTATCTTTGGATTTATAATCAAACTTAATTGAGTATGATGCAAAATTATGATTGCCTTCTCTTAAATAACTAGGTAAATCATTATCTATTAATTTTAAAAATTTATCTTTAAATAATTGAAATTTTTCAATTAAATTTAAATATTCAGTTGTATTAATTGTCGAGATTTCAGGAAATTGATGTAAGAAAATTTTAATAATTTTTATTATGATTTGTAAATCTTGTGAACCTGGCCAAATATCAATTAGGTTCAACTTGGAAGCTTTCTTACTAATCTTTTTTGGATTTAATCCAATTGGCCAATTTCCAGATCTAATTCCAAAATAGATATTTGAATTTTTCAAAAATGGATTATAATTTGGATTCGAGAATTCTACAATTTCATGATTTTCATTAGAATTATTATTGAAATTATTGGTATTGGCACTATTATGAATATAGTTGTTATTATTTGCAACATCATTAAATTTTTTGTTTGTACTATTTAATAAATCATGAAATGCACTTCTTTCTATACTATCAGTACTTGTCCTATTGTTATTTGGTGTACTTGGAATAATTGGATTATTAATATTATTCATCTCAGAAATTGATTGTGTATCTGTATTAATACTTGTATTTGTAGTTGTTTTGGTGAGTGGATTTGGAGTTGGTGTCACAGATGGAGATGGAATAGTGTTTGTCTTTATATTATCAATATTTTTGATTGCTGTGGGTATTGTAGAAGTTAATGAACTACCACTTGTCCTAGTAATTGATCCTGATGAATTATTTGATTGAGGCTTAGATTGTGCTTGAATTTTTTCGTTTTCAATTGAATAATTTTTTTCAATTATATTAATTGAATTATTCAATTTAATATATTGGGCAATTAATTCTTGATTTGTTAAATCTAATGTATCCAATTTCCTTTTATTATAATTTGATTGAACTGATGAAAATTTGTATCGATTATTTTCGATTAAAGTATTTAATCTTGTCATTTTATTTGAAAAGCCAATATTAATAGTTGAATTATCAATATAATCTTTTAAACCTATCAAGTTATTATTACTTGCAGTAGTTGAACCAGGCTTAATTGAGTTTTCTTTAATTAATTTATCAATAAATTCCATGGAATTTCTAATTTGTGCTAGTACTTTTTGATGTCTACATAAAATGAATAATAAATTTTTTGCATTATTAAAATTGAATATAATATAATTTAATATTCCTCGTAACAACAAAGCTAATTGATTCAATTTAAAACCAGGTGATAACAAATATTTATCAGTCTTACAATAAGTATTTTCATCATTCATTGAATTAAGATTATTATCATTAATATCGCTATTATTGGTAGTGTTATTAATTAGTAGATTATTATTTGAATCTTGTGAACTTTCCATCATATTATCATTTGAATAAGTTATTAAAAAACTTTTATTTGAAATTTTTGTTAGAAGATGTAGAATTGCTACTGAAGAATTATAACTTAAAGAATTTAAATTTTTCTTAAATTTATTATTATTATTATTTTTTATCGATGATAATTGTATTAAAGCATCATCAGTTGTCGATTTATTGTTATTTGCCTGTAAAAGATTAAAAATTAATTCAAATAAAAAAGGTCTTAATTTTGAATTCTTTTTAATATCATTGATAATATAATGTGATAAATGTTGGATGGCAAAATCTCTATAAGTTAGATTATTAATATTAATATTTGGTAATCTGAAAAAATTCGGTAGTTTATTTAAATAATAATTTGTGGTAAAGCAATCCAATAATTTTAATTTAACCAAATTTTTGGATGATAAATTTAAGGATAGATTAATTAAAATTGGAAATAAATTTGATTTTAGAGAAGTGATATGATTATAATAATTTAAATAATAAATTGAAAAGATTATGAATTTATTTGCATATTTATCAGCCACATAATTCTTGAAACAAGTATTTAAATCAATTAAATTATTGAAAAATATCATCATTTGAATTAAAATAGTTGGTATTTCAGGCAAAGTCAGTACAGTTGTATTAGTGGATACAGTTTTGGTGGAACTATTGTCTTTACAGTCATTTGCAGAATTACTTCTTGGTGTGGTTGGTCTTGAATTTGAATTTGAATTTGAACTGAAATATATATTATTTGTTCTATTATTCTTTGAAGGGGTAATAGTTGCAGAAGATATTATGGAATTATTTGAATTATTTGTATTATTATTATTATTATTATTAGTTGGGGTTGATGGTGGTTTTGAAGTGGTAGTTGTTGTTGGAAATGAACCAAATGGAGAAGATTCCTTTTCTATAGCTTCATCAATTGACCATTTAAAAATTTTAGCAATTGAAGATAATAATAATTTCATATCATATTCTTTTTGCAAATTTGAAATAAAATTCAAGATAAAATTCTCTTTTAAATCATTTGTATTATTATCATTATTGTTATTTGATGATGTATTAAATAAAATTAAATTTAAAAATTGTAATGACGATATTATGAAATCTGATCTTAATTTAATTAAATTCTGTTGTTGATGTTGTTTTAAAGTGAAAAATTTATAAGGTTGTGCAATTTCAGTTTTATAATCAAGACAATGCCTTGATATACAATTAATCATGGAATTTATTAAATTGATAGAATTTGTCTTATGTGTTAAATTGAAATAAGAAATAAAATTATTGGTTGGCTGATTTGAATAAAGATCTTTGGAAAATAAAGTTAATAATAAGTTTATAAACTCTAAACGATTTGAATCTACTTTCGGTAGTAGTGGGTTATAAGTTGTTTCATTTGTATTAATACCATTTTCCCATAGTGAATGTTTAGAATTTGAATTTAATTTTTGAATCGTAAAATTTTCAAGGAACAAATTATTAATAATAGAATCAATTAATAATTCACCAATTGGTTTTGATAGTTTAATATCAGATTGGATATTAAATACAATTGAAGTATCTAATGACCAAAAAAAATCAGTTTGTTGTTGATAACTTTTATCATTGGATAATAATTCATAATATAAAGGTAAAATTTTTGTTAAAATTCTAATTGAAACTAAAAGATTTTTCAATGATAAATTCAATTGATTAATATTGCTTGTATTTGCTATCGTCCAAATTATTTTAAATGTAACAAATCTAATCAAATTAATGAAATTTTCTTTCGTCAATGGATTTGAATTTATCAGTATTCTTAACTCATAAGAATTGATGATTTTATTAAAAGATTCAAAAGTTAATCGAGTACCTGGAGCAATGAAATCCAAATAAAAATCTTTAAACAACAACGAATCATTAATGGCTGGAGGTTGATTGAAGGAAGTGTTGTCATACCAATTAATCAATTCGTCCAATGTAATATTTTCTTTAAAGATGGTATTTCTTACTATCCTATTTTTTTCCGTGACAATGCCATCTTCTATCGGAAAGGCCAATTTAAAGATATGTTGTTTATAAATATTATTTAATTTTGAATCTGTATTACCCATTTGTTAAACAATAATAGTATGGTGTTGTGAATATAAAACAGCAGGTTTAATAGATGAATTTTTTGATAGGATAACAAAAACAAATATGATTTGTTATGCGTATATGTGTATGTGCCTGTATGTGAGTGTATCCTTGCTTTGCTAATGATCGAACAATAGTATATCCTTGAATATATTTACTAAATAAACTTGTATTACACCTTACAACTATGCAAGTCTTTTATGCAACTTTTCTATACAAATCTCTATAGCGAATCTTTGGTATAAACCTAAATGCAAACTTCAATGGAAATTTTCAATATAAACTCCAAATGCAAATCCTCTGAATCAATAAACGTCTCGATGATTATTTATGATATTTATTTTTTCTTTCTCTTTAAATTTCCTTTGATATTACAATTTAAATCAAAAATATATATATATATAGCAATGGTTTTAACCAGAAAAAACACTTGCCACTTTTCCTTAAAAGAATATAAAAAAAAAATAATAGAATATATCTGTCTAAATGTATACCAATGCCTTTCTATTCATTAACTAACGAATAAAAATCGAGAGTTTTATCCTTAATAAGAATCTGATGTGTTATTTTTGACAATTGATATAAAAAGGGGTTTTTTCCATTATTTTAGGAATTGGCTCCTGTGTATACTCCTTTTTTTTTCACTAAAATTGAAAATTTTACAAAAACCCACCGAAAAAAAAAACCAAAAATTAAAAAAAATACAAAAAAAAAACAAACAAACCAAAATTTACCCGGCACATACGGCGCTAACAACGTAAATGTCTATGTGTACTTTTACTTTTCTTATTTGTCTTTTTTTTTTTTATGCATTGAAACGTTTCAATGCATTTTTAATTTTTCAAATTTCTCAATTTTTCAAATTTCTCAATTTTTAAATTTCAAACATATTTAACGGAGAAAATCCAACAATTCTTGATTTATTCCATTGTTTCCTTACGCGAATTTCTTAAATTTCAAAATTATACTTAATATGGGGAATTGGCATAGGAAACCAACCGATCTAAAGAAAGATTTGACTAAGGTTTAATTCTTATCGTAAATAGATTAAGGGATTTACACACTTGACAAAATAAAAACAAACAGAAATAAAAGTATAAAAGGATAAAAGGATAAGCAATAAATACTATACAATATACAAGAGAATCAAGACTATAGAACTTAAGCATTGATTATTTCAAATATATTGTGATCTACTTTTAGAGCAGAGAATTTGATATATATAAGAAAAAAACTTGCAAAAGTAGACTTAACAATAAAAATACAGCATTAACAAAAGTTAGTAAAAAATATTGAAGTTTGCAAATAAAAAAAGACTTATGATTATTTCATTATGACCATCCGTACAGTAGTCAAATATTCAGTATACTTGGCAAACATCATTATCCGGTTTCTATTGAATAAGATATTTTTCCATTCTAAAAAAACTTTTATCTTTTCAATTCTATTTATTGGATACTTAACATACTATTTGTTTAGGGATAGAGCCTTATCTCCATACAAGAAGTTAACTCCAGATATAATACCGTTGCAAAGCTCTACAACAAACCAACATCCAATTTCTGGTAGGAAAAAGAAATCTCATATTGCTAAAGAGAATGATACAAAGGATACGGAATCACATCCGCAAATTAATTCAATCTCATCCTATTTGGAGAAATTTCTTAGAGGTATCAAGATTTTTGGGTATTTAGAAAAACCAGTCTTTAATAGTTTGATTAAGAATATTAAGACTCAGAAATTATCTGATGGTGAATTATTAATTATTGATGATTCCTCAGGGTTTATCATCTTAATTGAAGGTACTTTACAGTTGTATCATAGGGCAATGACAACAACTGCCACAACAACTCCAACTACTCGATCTCCGTCATCGTCGGCAATCTCTTTGAATTCGTCACAATCTGATGTGGAAAGTTCTGTCTTGAACAGTTCACATTCTGATAGACCTTTTGATTCAGATTCAGATTGGGATTCAGATGTAGATATACATTCAGATTCCATGGAAGATGAAGAAGTAGATTCTACTTTTGAAAATGAAGATTTCATTTATTTGAAAAATAATTTAGGTAAATATCAATTGTTAAATATTGTGAAAAATGGTTCGCCTGTATCTTCCTTAGTAAACATTTTGAATTTATTTACGGACTCTTCTTCTTCAACTACTGCCACCACTGCAAATTCTTCACCTTCTGTTTCACCAACAACTTCAAATATTAATATTGAATCAGAACGAATGAATTTAAATGATAAAAATATTACATCAAATGTTAGTACTAATAATAGAAAGTCATCCACCCCATTATCAAATGTTTATTCATTTGATCATAAAAATTCAGATGATTTCCAATTCTTGTATCCACAACCTTCTAATGTAATTGCTCGTGCTGCTACTGATTGTACAATTGCAATTATACCTTCACAAGCATTTAAAAATTTAACTTCTAATTATCCGAAGTCTTCTTCTCATATCATTCAAATGATTTTAACCAAACTATTTAAAGTTACTTTCCAAATCTCTAATTATTACTTGGGATTAACTGATGAGATCATTAAAATGGAATCTCTATTAAACAATAATTGCAAATATTTATTACCAAATGAAATAAAAAAAAATATTTTGGAAAAAAATCATTCTAAAAATCAATTTAATAAAAAAAATTATTCAAGATTACCAAGTAATATATCAGTCGATGATTCAAATTTAAATTTACGTCCCAAGATGCAAACTGATTTATTTAATGGTGAAATTAACGAATCAGATTTATTTATCAATGGAAATCAAGATGAAGATTTATTTAATAGTAATCAAACTGTGGAAGATAATTTTTTCAATGATAAGTTACAAAACTCAAACTTATCTGTAGATGCTATTCAAGATTTAACAAATTATAATGATGACGCTGAAGATGAAAATACAAATTTATCATTAGCATCTGCAATTCTATCATTCTTGGGGGTAAACGAGCATAATTTTAAACCAAAACAACATAAATATAATAATAATATTAATAATAATAATTCTTCATCAATAGAAACATTTTCAAATACAAATTTATTGTTAAATCATATTAGATCAAGAAAATTGTCTCAATCATCATCAAGATCAAATTCATTTTCTATAAATAATAGCAACACTAATCATAACTATCATCATAATTCAACTTCAAATACTAATTTAAAAATATTACCAAGTGATTTTGCCATTAAAAAATCCAAGAAAAAATCTGATAAAAAATTTTCCAATTCTACAACAAATTCAACATCAAATTCTAATTCAACTCATTATAATATTAATAAGAAGAAAAAGAAAATTTATAAAGAAATTATTCCTGAACATTTAACTTTTGAATCAGCTAAAATAGAATTGGCTAAGAATATTGAAGTTACATTTTTCAAAAAAGGCACCACTATAGTGGAACAAGATACAAATGGGAAAGGTTTGTTTTATATTATAGACGGTAAGATTGATGTTACAGTAATTAAAAATAGAAATGACCACTCCCAATTCGGTACTGATGACAATTATACTCATGTTTTGAAAAAAAATAGCAAGTCATCTCGTTCCAATCAAAAAAAATCAAGAGATTCTATACTTTTTACTGTTGAGACAGGTGGAATTGCAGGGTTTTTATCTTCATTAATAGGTTATAAATCATTTGTTAATTTAAAAGCCAAAACAGATGTCTATGTTGCATTTTTATCAAATAAATCATTAGAAACTATTTGTGATAAATATGTTTCAATATATTTAAGAATAGCAAATACATTAACAGGCTTACTGTCCCCCAGATTATTAAGAATCGATCATGCATTGGAATGGGTTCATTTATCACCAAATGAAGTTCTATTCGAACAAAATGATCCTTCAAAAGGTATCTATGTATTATTAAATGGTAGATTGAGAGAATTTAGACAACAAAATAATAAAAATATTCAATCTATTAAAAATAAGCCTACAGACGATCAAAAAGTTACTTTAGTTCAAGAATTATCTCAAGGTGAAAGCTTTGGAGAGGTAGAAGTGTTAACTTCAATTAAACGTATTTCAAGTATTGTGGCTATTAGAGAATCTGAATTAGCTCGTATTCCAAAAAGTCTTTTTGAATTTTTAGCTGTAGAACAACCATCTGTAATGTTTAGAATTACACGAACAGTAGCAAAAAAAATCATGACCTCTTTCAATATTAATACTAATAATACATATTTTAATACAATGAATGGTGCTGGTACAATTAATGATAATTTAACTAAGTTTATAAATGGAAATGGATTTAAATATGATTACAATTTAATGATTCCACCAACAAAATTCTCATCACCTTTACATTCTCATGGTCATATATTAAGCTCCTCTTCAAATAATTTTAAAACAATCACTATCTTACCAATTACAAATGGCATCCCAATTGATTTATTTGCAATGAATTTAGTCAACGCTTTTAAACAAGTTGGTCGTTCTACCATTGCTTTAAATCAAAGATCAGCTTTAACTAATTTGGGTAAACATGCTTTTGATGGATTAGGAAAATTGAAACAGAGTGGGTTTTTCACAGAATTAGAAGAGAATTATGAAATTGTTGTATACATAGCGGATGCACCACCAAGTTCAAGTTGGACAACTACCTGTATTACTCAAGGTGATTGTGTTTTACTAGTTGCTGATGCAGATCAAGATACTGAAATTGGTGAAACAGAAAGATTATTTTTGAAATATAAAAATACTTCACGAACTGAGTTAATATTATTGCATTCTGAAAGATCTGTTGAACCGGGTAGTACCATAAAATGGTTAAAATATAGAAATTGGGTTCATTCTCATCATCATATTCAATTAGAAAAATGGAATTGGAAAAATCAGCATCAAGATATTAACTCAAATGGTAATTTTGCATTAACAATTATGGATAGATTAATTCAAACTGAATTCTCAAAAAAGACTCAAGAAAATATATCTAAATTAGTACCTGATTCATTTAAAAATAAAGTGGAAAATTTTTCTTCCAAATTTATAAAGAGAAAGCAAAGATATTATACATCCGTTAATCCAAACAAAAATGACTTTTTAAGATTAGCAAGGATTCTCTCAGGTCAAGCAATTGGTCTTGTATTAGGTGGTGGTGGTGCTCGTGGGTTCAGTCATCTTGGGATCATACAAGCATTAGAAGAAAAAGGTATTCCCATCGATTTAGTTGGTGGCACTTCAATGGGTTCATTTGTTGGTGGGTTATATGCCCGTGATTATGATATTGTTCCTATTTATGGTAGAATGAAGAAATTTGCAGGCAGACTATCTTCAATTTGGAGAACTTTAAGTGATTTAACATTGCCATTGACAAGTTATACAACGGGCCATGAATTTAATAGAGGTATATGGAAAGCATTTGGTGATACAAGAATTGAAGATTTTTGGTTACAATACTATTGTAATTCAACAAATATTACTGAATCTGTTCAAGAAATTCACTCAATGGGGTATGCTTGGAGATATATCAGAGCATCTATGACAATAGCAGGCTTATTACCACCTCTTGAAGAGAATGGTTTAATGTTACTAGATGGTGGGTATGTCGATAATCTACCAGTTGATGAAATGAAGGCAAGAGGATGTACTAAGATATTTGCAGTTGACGTGGGATCTGTTGATGAAAGACTACCAGTGAAATACGGAGATTCATTGAATGGGTTTTGGGTCTTATGGAATAGATGGAATCCATTTTCCAAAGGTGTCACAATACCAACATTAGCTGAAATTCAAGTGCGATTAGCTTATGTTGCATCTGTGAATGCATTAGAAAAATCAAAAAACACGGATGGTGTCGTATATGTGAGACCTCCTATTGAAAATTATGCAACCTTAGAATTTGGTAAATTTGATGAAATTTATAAAGTCGGCGTTGAATATGGACGCAATTTTTTGAAAGAATTAGAAGAGAATGGAGAGATGCCATATGTTGCTGGCACAATGGCTGTTAATTCTGAATTTAATGAACCACAATTCAAGCTTCATAGACGCAACAGTATTTGATTTAACTTTTAAGCTATGTAATATATCAACGTATTTAATATCAGTATAATAAACTATACAAATAGAAACCTATTTCAATTTTGTTTGTGAGTTATTCATGATCCATATATATATACACATTAAACTCTTACTCTTGATACGTCTTGCTTTTATTAAGTCTATATTTGTGATGATGATGATGATGATGATGATGATTACTCTTAGTCCGTAAATATAATTCTATAATACAAAAGCTATATCATATAGACATATATATAATAAAGCAATTTAAATGATAAGGGAAATGAATATGATTTCCTATTCGCAAGTAATCATGAATCACTAAAAATGAATGAGATCAAAGTAATCAGGACTAGAATATTTATTTCTCTCTTACTCTTCAGTGGTTATAAGAGTGACACTATCACCTCTAACAAAAAGCATTTCGGAGTTTCTCTCGGTCGATTTTAGTTCGCCATCAACCAACTCATATTTGGTTTCAATAGCATCACTTAAAACAATATTGCAATGGGAGTCAAAGGCTTGTAGAATGCCGGATAATTCTCTGGCGCCACGCAATTTGACGTATATTTTTTCGTCGAGGTTCAGTTTTAGAAGGTCTAACGGAGCGTCTAAAGACATATTATATCACAATTTGAATTAATTTTTACCTTATTTTAAATTCTATCAAAATTATAAACAAGATATTAGTACTGTTAATATATATATAATTGAATTTATTCATTTTTATATTTTTTAAATTACTCTATCTTTTATGACTTTTTCTTCCTTTCGGGTTCTAGAAATTCGCGGACAGAGGGTAACGTTCAAAAAAAAATAAGTAAAATAAAATTAAAGATCTATTAAAAAAATATTTATATGGTCCCTTAAATGAATTTAAAAATAATTGTAAATCAGAGTGGAACAAAACTTTATTATTATCGACTATATATTTAGAGGGTAGAAGTGGCAGTTCATATATTTCATCATAATACTAGAGTTACTAATGTTGGGAAGGAGATATATTCATTGCACGCTAAATCTAGCTGCTCGTACCAAATTTACCAAGCCAAAGCCTCCACAACCAAATTCTTCTAATCCAAGGAAGCCAACTCAATTAACTCATCACCATACAAATTTACGTGTTACAAGACCTGTTCCTCCAACTGTGGCTCAAATAGAATGCCCTGACAACCATCCTTTATGGGAGTTTTTCAAAGAACGACAATTTATTAGAGACACTGCTCAACTGCAAGTTTTTAAGCAATTTGGAAGACCTTGGGGGATTACTGAATTACGTAGGAAATCCTTTAATGATTTGCATTCGTTGTGGTATTCTTGCTTGAAAGAAAGAAATATATTGCAAAGAGAGAGACATGTATTTCTTAATGGGGCTCGAGCACATCAACAAAATGATCCATTTGAAGAAGTCGATGCACAAATAAAAACAACTATGTGGAGGATTAGACATGTTTTAAGTGAAAGAGATAGAAGCTGGAATAGAATTAAGAATGATGATGAGGAGCTTTATTTCCAAAAGAGAATTGAATTTATTGAAGAATTTGAAAAGAGTTTTATTGAAGTGGAAGATGATATTACAGCTTTTGAAAGGTTAGAGAGATTTCAATGGATCGTATTTGGCATAAGTGAAGTCATTGAAGAGAACAACAATATCGATAGAGTTTTTACCGATGGTATTAAACATATTGCCAATTGGAAGCTACAGAGATTTTATAATAATTTAAAAAAAGATGAAGGATCGGATAATAAAAATGAATATCCTTTATTAGATGAAATAGCAAAACAAGGTAAAATCACAGACATTGGTGAAGCATTTGTCTTATTTGCATCAGAAAATAATATTCAAGATATAAATGAATCATGTATAGCCATTAAAGAATTACGTGAAAAAATCATAAAGTTCAAAAACAAGATGAGATATCGACATTAAAGAAGTATATGAATCAATTAAGTATTAATCAAACTGGCGTTGATGAAGTTGAAGAAACTAGTACACAAACAGCTTGAATTCAGGATCAATAAAAAAAGAAGCCTTTATCACGACATGTAAATATATTGATTTGATTTCAAAGGGAACAGCATGCACTTCAAGATTTAATTTGGATATATGTATATATATATATTCTTATATGATGAGTATTTAATCTAAATTTAGCCTGTAAATATAAATCGTGTAGTATAGTAACCGTCATTGTACAGTATATATCTATATAGATACGTGTGCATGTTAAACTTCAGTTTTAATGTACTTATTTTGTCTCCTATTAGGTTCTTTAAGGGCATTTTTTGGATCATAAAGAGTATCAGCAAATAGTCTCTTCTTCTTACTCTCTTTAGAGATGGGAGCTAAAGTTGTAGGAGTAGAGATTTCACGAAAGAACAATATGCCTTCAGCCCAACCCGCGTAAGGACCCCAAAGTTCTTTAAACATCAAGCGGATCAATTCTAATTCATAATTGATCTTTTTCTTTGTTAGTTTCATAGTTGAATATGTATCTCTTAAAATAGCTAATTCTTTCTTAGATGCGACAAATTTATAATCTCTCTTTGCTACTCTCCCAATATGAACATCAATTGGAACAATATCATCCATATGAAACCCCATTAGACAAACACAATCAGCCACCTTTGGTCCAACACCAGAATATCCCATTAAATGTTCTCTAATTTGAAGATAATCATTTTTATATAAGTTGGAAATATATTGAAAATATTCTGTATCATTTATTATTCCGACTATTTTTTTCTGTTGAACCAATAATTTGGCTGTCTCTATTATATAACGTGCCCTATATCCAAACCCTAAAGATCTCAGTGACTCTACAGAAGCTCTATCACAAAGCTCTTCACTAGTTGGGAAAGAATAATAGTTTGAAAACTCATGTTTATTGAGCAGATTCCCATAATGGGACGAGAGTTTTTGACACATTTGAGATATTCTTGGTATATTATTATTGCTTGAGCAAATAAAACTAATCAAAGTTTCCCAAGGTTCTTGTTGAAGTACTCTTACTCCTCGTAAATTTTTACCTTTAAATGTAGAATCGTTTGGTAGCCATTGTTCTTCACATAATTTCTCCACATCTACTTCCATTCTAAAATACTGCTTAATCCAATTATGAATTTCACGAGATTCAAGTTTGATGGAACTTTCCAAATGATATTCTAATTTGCTATCATTTTGTTTTAATCTAATAATTTGAAATTCCGGTGTTAAAGGATATAATTTCAAAGTATTAGTATACCATCCACTTTCTGAATCAAGTACCCATCTAAAAGCTTGGCCGGTTTGTAATACATTTTCTAATTGTAAACTACGTCTACATATATTGAAAAACCCTCTATATTCGTTCATAATATTGTATCAAATTAGAATTTGATACTGTTTATTATGGTTATTAATTTCATATTAAAAATATTTTTCATTTTTGGCGTTTTTTTTATACTCCGATAAAATTAGTACGTGTAATATAATAAATGATAATATATAATAATATATATAATTTTTTCTAATTCATACACATCTCTAATGCGTGGATGATAAATTTTTAATGAATTAAAATTAGGTTATTATTCTCTAGTAACTAAAATTATTCAAGTTTTTTTCCTTTTTTTAGAATGAATGAATATTTCATTTTTAAGACAATAAAATTTCTACCTTTTTGGGTAATATTTGCTTTGCTATTAGGTTAATAGATTTATCTCTAAGTTATATATATAAAAAAAATGTTGTTCAAAGATTAGAGAACAGGTTTGGTTTATCGTATAACTATACAATTATACTTCTAATTATTTTTGATGTTTTGCTTCGCAGAATCAGTGTTAAAATGATGTATCTATTGTAGATAGAATATCTTTTATTATAAATAACCAGAAATATTGCTATATTTCAGGAATAAAATTTAATGAATTTACTCTTGTTGCTTTGTTTGCATTTTCAAACACAACTACTTAAAGCTTTGAAAGACTAGCATTTGGTAGAATTCATTTCTTCATTGAATAAATATAACTGCTAGAATATATTTTTAGCCGCCGTCTTAAAGAAATATTTTTAGAAAGAGTACAAGCTTAACGAACACTAGTATTAAAAAAACAAACAAAAACAAACAAACAGAATATTCTATACGTGAATTGAATATTTTATAACTTTAAATACTCCTATATTTACCAAATTAGGAAATAATTCCTGGCATTCTCGAATGGGTATGTCCGAAATTCCAGGGTTGTCCGAAATACAAATAAATATTTCTAATAAATATGGAATAAAAGCTCTGGAAAATGTCAATTGCAATGAGAACAATTGTAGACATAATGTCATATTGCTAGCCAAGGATATCGTCTAAGAACTTAAATTCAAAGAAACTGTGTATTTTTTTAGTAATTCAATATGGATTGGTTAATGGGAAAAAATCCCAGATAATAATAAACTCTGTAACATGATATTTTAACTACTTGAACTCAAAGAGGTAGTATTCCAGTAATAATTTTATTTTTTAATGCTTAGAAATAGCATTTCCTTATCATAGAAAATATAAATAAAATCTTCCTTTCAATCAGCCTCATCTACATTGATACATTCGTTTAGCAGCAAACTTTCAGCCCTCACTAACTTCCGTTAATTAATCAATTGAAATCTTTTAAGTTTATTTAGAGAATATTCTAACTTGAATACAATATTAGGCTTACATATCAAACTACAGAACTGACTTAGCTACAAAATAAAATCGATGCCTTCCCTATGTTTTCCTCTTTTGATCTATTTCCGTTAACTATTTCCGCGGCTTCACGCGTTGTGTAAATTGACGCGCGTTATTCCATCATAATTTATCAACTTTTCAGTTAATACTAAAAGCATCAAATTAACCTCAAAACAATTTCATCAAGACTTTTTAGCTAGACATAAGCCTCTAAAGATTAAGAGCAACATCGAGAGTGTGACTTCCCCTCGTGTGACTCATGCTGAGATCTCTCTCGACCGCCCTTTTTAATCGTCTTTCACATTCTTTTGAAGCCCATAAATACCATCGTTTTATTACCAAGACCAAATTTTCCATATCAGCTATCAAAAAGTCACAAACTGCCTCATTTACCAATAGAATTCAATCACATCCAACCACAGAATATTTCCAGTATACAAAAAATATGGCTTATTCAAAAGAATCAAAAAAGTTGCTGACCTCTAGTGGTAATATTGGATCATCTCATGATAATTGGAATGACTCAGACTACGATGATATGGCAGAATTAATGGACTCACCTCCACACAATAATGTACAACTAGAAATTCCAAATATACCGTTGCCGGTGCAGAATAGTATCTCATCCAAATTGACGGATTTACCTTTTAAAAACACTCGACAAGAAATAACAGAAGATTATGCTATCTCATCATTTAATGAAGTATCTCATGATAATCCTCCACAATTGATCGATTTATCGTCACAAGAAACAATTATACAAGATATTAATATTCCAAAGCTTAAAGATTCGCTCCCAAATCTAGCGGCTAGTACCCCAATTAAACAATCGATTCCAAATCCATATACTTCACCAGATTCAAAGTTGAAGGTATCACCAGATAGAGATGATTTTTCTAATCAAAGATTGACATTTTTAACTCAACCACAGCTAGATACTGATATCAAATATGCCACAAAGGAAAACACTGTAAAGGTTAAAAAGCCGATTTTATTGAGTGTGGAACAAGAAAATGTTTTGAAGTTAGCAGAAAATGGTTATAATATTTTCTATACAGGTAGTGCAGGTACAGGTAAATCAATTTTATTGAGAGAGATTATTAAATTATTGCAAAGAAAGTACGGTAGAGAAAATATTGCTGTGACAGCTTCGACGGGTCTTGCTGCTTGTAATATTGGAGGTATTACTGTACATTCCTTTGCAGGAATAGGTTTGGGGAAAGGTGAAGAATCTAAGCTGTATCAAAAAGTTAGAAGGTCTAGAAAACACAAAGATAGATGGGAAAGAATCAATGCTTTAGTTATTGACGAAATTTCAATGTTAGATGGGGCATTGTTAGATAAATTAGATTTTATTGCAAGAAAGATTAGAAGGTCTCATAGACCCTTTGGTGGTATTCAATTGATATTTTGTGGAGATTTTTTCCAATTACCACCAGTAGCAAAGCCAAATGAACCTGAAATGAAATTTGCTTTTGATTCAAATATTTGGCAAACAGGTATTGATATGACAATTATGTTAAAGAAAGTTTTCCGTCAACAAGGTGATAATACATTCATTGAAATGCTAAATATGTTAAGATTAGGGAAGTTGGATTTTAAAATGGAAATAGAATTCAAAAAATTGCAAAGACCTTTACCTGAAGATGATATAATACCTGCAGAATTATATAGTACAAGAAACGAAGTTAATCGAGCAAATAATTCTCGTTTAATGAGATTACCAGGACAAATTACTACTTATTCATCTGTGGATTCAGGTTATTTACAAGATAAAGAACAAAGAGAGAAATTATTACAGAATTTTTTAGCTCCAAAAAATTTGCAATTGAAAGTGGGTGCACAAGTTATGATGATTAAAAATATCGATTCGACTTTAGTCAATGGTTCATTAGGGAAAGTGATAGATTTTATTGATCCAAATACATATATGTTTTATGAAGCCATTACCCAAAATCCTAACATACCTGCTTCTGAATTTGAAAAATATAAAGATAATCCTGAATTATTAAAACTTCATTTTGGTAATGATGAACCTGAAAACGAAACTGCAGTTAGGAAAAAAACTGTCAAAGAACAATTTTGTCGATTGAATTCAAACCTAGCTGATCAATCTATAGATGGGAATATTTTTGATTTTTTGATTGATCACGAAAATGATACAACACAAGATTTAGCAAATCTTCAAAGGAAAAAGGATTTAATTAATGAGCTCCATAAAAATTCTAAAAATCAAAATAAATTGCCTTTGGTTAGATTTAGAACATCAGATTTGTCAACAAGAACGGTCCTGGTAGAACCAGAGGATTGGAGTGTTGAAGATGAAAATGAAAAACCAATTGTTTCAAGAGTACAACTACCTTTAATGTTAGCTTGGTCCATTTCTATTCATAAGTCTCAAGGTCAGACATTACCAAAAGTAAAAGTAGATCTTAACAAAGTCTTTGAAAAGGGTCAAGCATATGTAGCATTATCAAGAGCAGTTTCGAGGCAAGGTTTACAAGTGCTAAATTTTGATAAAAGAAAAATCTTTGCACATGAAAAAGTTGTAAAATTCTATGAAACGTTACAATCCTCTGAAGAAGTGTTTAAAAAATTCAGCGCTTCTAAAGAAAACGAATTTGTAAGTAAGCATAATCCTAAACAGAAAAAATTGAATTTTGCACCAGTTCAAGAAGAGTTTAAACGTCCATTTAAAAGGAGGAATACAAACAATGCACCAAATGGCGGTATAGAAGCAATGCTGAAGAAAATAATACCATCACGAGGGAAACCATTAGGAACGAAGATAGATGCTCCGCCAGAGGATCTTGAAATATTGTAATTATATTAATAATTTAACTCAATTAAACTTCTATAATTGAACTGCATTAGCATGCTAAAGCCTCCTTTAGCGATTTAAATGGCATAACTAAATGGCAATAATATATTAAAATGAACTCGATGATTGAATAATATATAGCATTGATAGCAACTCTTTTTGGTAGAGTATTGTTATTCATATATACCAAGTTCGTGGTGCTACTGACTTTATAGATACATCATGACTACTTATTGGAACATACGTGATATTTTAATATAAATTCAGTTTGTTTTTTCTAACTAAATTATATTTAAATAATTTTCATATCTTTAATCGTTTTCAATTCGCGTCATTATAAATTTATGATACGAAATTTGTACTATACAAATGAAAAAATTAAAAAGAAAAAGGAAAAGTATTTTAAAATCTTGAACTATAAAATACATTTTAAAGTCTAATAGGTAAACTATATATTGATTTAGGAGTTGATAATTTACTTACTATAAGTATTATTTTGTTAGAGAAGGTCAACCACCCATAATAACAATGTCATTAACAAATGAACAAAAAGAGCAGGCCAATTTCAAAGTTCAATATTATGAAGCAGATGTAGTTTATAATAATTATACAGATACACTGGATAAGATTACTAGAATTACACACTCTTTATTAACAGGTAAATTAATTGAAAACGGACAATTAAAAGAAGAAGATCGATTTAATGCTGAAAATTTAGAACGATTGAAAGAATCTATGGAATTAAGTTATATTGATTTACAGACTTCACTTGAAAATAGAAAGACTAGATTGGAGAACTGGGAACAATCAAATAAGGATAAAATTACGCAAACTACTAGATTGGTGCATAGAGCATTGCCTGAGCTAAGATCTACTAGAATGAGATTACAAAAGAGAATTACTAAATTAAGAAACATGTATGACTCCGTAAGTACGCTAAATCAAGAGATAACAATGTTATCTCGAGGTCGTTCAACTTTAATAGCTACTAGATCTGATTGGGAAAAGCATTTAGGTAAAGAATTAACTGAAAAGTTAATTACTGAGAATTATTTAGAATCATTAAATAACGAAGTACCAAATGCCAGTGAAATCAAATATCGCGCTTATGATTCCTTTACAAAAGGTTTAAAAGAATTAAAACATACAAATACTACAATGAAAGAGGATTTAAATAGATTAGATAAAGAATTATCGTCTTATAAAGAGAAATGGTTGAAGGATTCTGAAATATTTGCAAAAATTAATGAGGTGTTACAAGATGAAATAAACAGAAGAAACATGAAGAATAATTTATATCTAGATAGCAAAAGCACAGCTACTACTAATGGTGTAGACATTGAAGGTGGGATTATGGAAGAAGATGATGAGGAGGAAGACTATGAGGATGATGAAGATGAAGATGAACAAAAGTATAACGGTGAAGTTTCTAATGGAAATCAAACAGATATTACCGGTTCAGATAGTGATATCGTTGATGATGATGACATCTCTGAAGAGAATGATTATGAGGATAGTAATATACCAATCAATGGAAAGACAAATATTAATTCCGATGATGACAATGCAAATGTACAAATGGATGAGGAAACAAATATGCAAGTTGATGGGCAAGAACAATTGCAAGTTGATGAGCAAGAACAAATGCAAGTTGATGAGCAAGAAGATGAAAATAGATTTATTAATGAGACTGAGGAAGCACCCGAAACATCTGTTGATAGCCAAAGTCAAAGCATTCGAGATGAAATTAATGGTGCATCATTGCCTGATGAATAGGATGAAACGAAATATAAGAGATTGACGAAACTTTAATGATGTAAATATACTCTGGTATAATTGCTTATAATCAGACTCTCCTAAAGACGTGCTTTAATATAAATATTTCTAATTTTAATAAATACTTAATTATTTAGCATATCTGTCAGCATCTTTTTTGATAGAAGAGAAGAATAAACTAAATAGCCGCTAATGGAATTTCCATTTCATCACATTACCATATAAAAGCAACCTTCTGAACGTAAAAAAAAATAAAAATTTATAATTTATAGTAAAGAATAATAATTAGTTAAATTTATATTTTTTTGATTTGTTAGATGTAAAGTAAAGAGATATGAAAGAGATGATATATAGTAGTTAAAAGTTAATTAATACAGAATAATTAAATTACCATAAATAAAAATAAACGTATAAATTACATTTAAAATTAATTTCATTTAAACAGTTTCTAAAATTTCATCCTTGAAACCAGAAACCTTCTTACCCTTTTCTTCACCGGAAGCTTCACCGTGTAAAGCCATTAAAGCACCTAAATCGAATTTTGGTTGTTTTAGTAACTTAACTTTTCTAATATGAACGTTTTGTAATGGGAAGATATCTTTGGTAGCGTTTTCAATTTCCTTGTTGATAACTTCTGGAATCAACTTGGAAGTTAATTGAGCCAAAGTGGAACCTTGAACTTCCTTGGTCAAGATGTCAGAAATAACCTTTCTGATGGCTCTGATGTGGGAAGATTGAGCGTAAGCAGTTCTCTTGACTTGGTTAGATTGTTTTCTGGTGAAAGCAATGGCGAAGACTCTTAAAACGTAATCATCAGCAGTCTTGACAGTGACGTTAGCTTCGATCAAAGTTTGCCATTTTCTAACCATGGATCTCAATTTATCAGTAGTGAAATCCATACCGTGGAAGTTGGTCAATAAGTTCTTACCTTGAACTTCATCGACTCTCAATTTGACCTTTCTGAAAGAGTAATCTTCAGAACCTTGTAAATCAGCCAAACAGACTTCGACGACTCTGCCTTTCAAAGCATCAGCAGCGTTCTTCAAACCAGTGGACTTGTTGACCAAGGTTTTACCAACGTTTCTGTTTTCAAAGGTAGATGGAGCTTTGATATCAAACCAATCCTTTCTGGTGAATGGATCGACAATCTTCTTCTTCAAACCTTTCTTACCCTTGGATAGTCTCTTGTTCTTACCAACAGCCATGTTTGTTCGGTATATATAGTCGTGATCTTTTCAATATCTTAAATCTATCTTTAAAAATGTAGTATAATTTTAAACGTTAATTTTAATTAATCTCTTTCAAATTTCCATATATTTTTTCACTATTCCCACCCTCAATAATTATCAAATGGGTACCATTACTCCATACAAGGTACTATAGGGTCTTTGTCTCTCCGCCTACTAATCTTACCTTTCCAAAGGAAGTCCCTTCTAGAGAGACAACTTGTTCCTTCTAGAAAGTTTCAGTATCACGAAAGTCTTTCTGAGGAGGATAAGTTTCTAGAGGGAACTCTGTCTGGAATTTAGAAGGAAGCCGAATTTTTCTCATAATGACGCAAGATATTGATAGGAAATTTTTTACCGGAAAATCCTATTTTTCAGGATGCACGGATGAGCAGGGAATATTGAAATAGAAGTTTCAATGAAATTTTACCGAAATGTTACCGAGAGATAAAGATTATGGAGATGAGAAGACACAATTACAAGCAATGACATAAAATGTTGCTATTCCAACATAGGCTATACGTGAGATATAAGACGTGAGATATGAGATATGAGATATGAGACTTACAACCTGAACTTTTATTCATGTTGCGTAATATCAAGAAAAAGTTTCTGTTTATATGGGTATGCAAATATATATTGTTTGGTTATGTAACTGTACAAAGGTAAGAATACACAATGAATGCGTAAATATTTATAGGCTCTTTAGGATGACGTCTTTATCCAACGCTCTTTGGACATCTTCTGTAGGTATTTGTAATTTGATAAGACTCACTCTTTCGTTTCTCATCGTTTGTTTAGTGATGATCCCTGAGTCAACAAGACAGGAGACAAAATAATCCCAAGATAAGATACGTAATTGTATATTCCCATCTTTAATCGACTTTGAATCTCCCTGCTTACCTCCTAGGTGATAAAGCATGGAATATAATTCTTTCATGTACTTGTTACCATTATTAACATGCATCACTAATTCAATCTCGTCTACAATGTTCCCTACCTGATGTTCTTGTGTACCGGTTTTCTTAACCAGATTTAAAAATGCATATAGAAATAGTTTAATGGTAAAGGAGGAATCAGAGATGTATTGGATACTTGGTGAATTTATAATTTCATTCAAGGCTTTCATGATATGGAAAATCCGTACTGTTTGTATTTCATTCCCTTCAGAGTCGTATTCAATTTCCTTTAATTTGTCTGTAACCTTCCCATTCTCAGATATATCCCTCTGTTCAGCTTCTTTTTCTTCTTGTAGTAATCGATCACCATCATATCCAAACCCATGTCTAGCCATATAATGTTGTTCTGCAATTTCGGTTGCTCTCTTACAAATCTTCAAGGCTCTTCTTGCATCACCACTAACACTAGCTACTTTTCTCGAGGCAATTTCGATAGCATCATCGCTCATTCTCAATCTCACTTTTTTAACGTTAGCTGGTAAATATTTCTTCTTTTCAATTACAGTATCATTCTCGTCTACTTCCTCATCTCCTTCTCCTTCTTCTTCTGGAATCAAATGGCTATGACCAGTATCCATGTTGACATAAAAAGAAGAATTATTCAAACCTTTTAGTCTGAAATGAATAATTGTATTTAATTCTTCATAAGTATAACCTGTAAACATGATTCTAGTGAACCCAATTCTTGATGAAACTTTATTACCTAATTCTTTCTCAGGTAAATCCATAGTATTTGCAACTGCCAACACTATTAATTGGGCATTCTCATAAGTTGTCCAATTGAAAAAATTATACATGATATCTTGAGATTTATTAACTAAAGCATCCAATTCATCCAATAATAAAATAATAGGTCTCTTTTTATTCTTGGGTACTTTATTAAAATAAAATTCCAAAGATTCCATAGCAGCACCCCATGTTAGTTGTTCTCCTGATATTTTATTCCATAAAACTTCATAACTATCTGTAGGTTTAACCATTTTAAGACCATTGATTTCTACATATTGAAATTTTGGTAATTCATTTTGTATCATGGATGTATGTAATTCTTTAATAACTTCACGAACTGTCAAAGTTTTACCAACACCTGGTGTACCTGCAATATAAATTGTAGTCGCTGATGTGGATTGCAAGGCACTATATAAAGAAAGGTATATTGATGCATATTCATTTTCTCTACCTGGTAAATAATTAGTAAAATTTGTACTTTTAACAATTTCTTCTCTAGAATTTGTAGAATTTAATTGTCTTTTCACTTTAGAAAAAATAGTCTCCACAACTTCATGTCCCTTAGGTGCTTTTAACTTATCTTCTAATTGTGAGATTTGTAAATCAGTTGATGATTGATTAAATTCAGCTAATTTTGTTAAATCAGGAATATCTTTGATCGATTTAAATCTCTTTGAAAATGGAGTATATTTTTTTTTGGCACGAACAACATTTCTTTTAGTAAATTTTCGAACTATTGGATTTTTATCAGTATATCGACCAACTGGTTCAAATAACTTAGATGATTTATGGCTTGAACGACTTAAATCAATATCTGATTCTTCTTTTATTTTCTTGGGTCTGCCTCTAGTAACTCTCTTTTTCGTTCCAGATTCTGATAGAGATGATCTAGAGGTTTTTTGCCCATTGGAACTTATAAATCTTAAATCTCTTCTATTTGATCTACGGGCCACGAAATCATCATCTTCTTCTTCTTCTTCTATTTCTTCTTCTTCGTCAATATGATCATCTGAATCTGAATCAATCTCTCCTTCATCGGTATCAAGGCCTTCATCTGAACTGGCTTCTGGATCATCTGAGAAATTACTCTCATTACCAGATTCTTCTGAATTATCGCCTGGATCAGAAGCGGATCTAGATTCGTTTCCAATAGAATTTGAATCATCTGATCCATTAGTTATTTCAATATTATCTACACTTATTTTATCATTTGCATTGAGTTCACTTTTAATTTTCTTAATCTTTGGTTCTTTAATACTTAATTTGCTTATTTTGTTTAAATTTTCATTTACATCTAAGTGTCTTTTAATTTGGTTTGAAGAATTAGTCTCTTGATTAGATTTTTTATTTTTTGGAGATGACAAATTTTTTAAATATTGTTCGAATTCTTTTGCAGTTAATCCCTTCGCAAAATTCTGAATATTGTTGTAATTGATTCTTTTAATGCAACTAGAATCAGGATTACAAGAATAGTTTACAAAAAAATTCTTATTTTCGTCAAAATTAGGAGTAGATTTCAATTTGCTCCAACTTTCTCCTCCATTTATCACGGTAGCAATGTCGACAATTTTGTACAATGGTAATTCATAATATTCTACAGTTAAATAAATTTCATTTGGGTCAGTTTCCTCCTCAAATTTTTTCAATAAAGTTCCATCATTTAGATCAGTTAATTCTGGATGTAATTGTTTATAATATGCAATTGGATCTAATTCAAAATGCCTTAGATAGGAATAAGCCCAAACTTCTACGATATGTGAAGTAGTATTTAATCTGATGTCACCCACCAAGTAAACTGAATACCTCGAAGGATCGTTCAAATCTGTCTCTGTATTGTCGTTATCGGCGTCGTTATTTTCTTTAGAGCTCTCTTCATTCACCAGGATATTACTACCGCGGCTAAATATTAGACCATCTGACTCTCTTTGCAATTGAACATTTACTTTACCACTTCTTCTACTTGCTCTTTTATTAGTGTCCGTAACTACTTGTCCAAACTCATCTTTAACAATGATCTTCCAGCCTTTTAATTCTTTGTGATTTTGGGCCATACTATATATCCTCTATTATTAGTCTATATTAAGAATTATTAAATTCTTAAGCGTAGTTATATTCTTGTACTTGTTGTAATAAGATTATCTTTGTAATTGAGGTTACTGAAAATAATTCTTAATCTCGTTATATTTACGATCCTGAGATTTTTTATGTTTTAATAATTTTTTATCGATTTCACCGATAAATAAGATGTAAAACATGATAACAGCTCCAAGATCTAAAAAATTTTAGATCTATAAAAAAAAAACACTCTAGAAAAAGCCAAATAAGTAGTTAAAAATAACTGAATCATATTAAAATTTTAATATAAAAATGTAACAATAAATTTGTCTCATAAAATTTAATAGTTTTGTTTTTTATATAATTTTAACTATATTTCATGGACCATATTTTGAAACTATAAATGATAAAATTAATATTCTTCAATCATCCCGGCACATGAAATCATTGGCAAACAATATGTTAAATCCTATTTAAACAATCTTGATCATACTTATTTTTTTATCTACTGTGTTTTTCTTTACAAGCGCCAAGGATTAAATAATCAACATTAAAAACTCCGTTGATTTGCAAAAAAAAGGGCAAGCATTTCTAAAAGAAAGTCTCCAATTGAAAAACTTGTAGGTAAAGCCAAACCATTTTAAATATATTTAAAAAGCTGTAAGAGATTAAAAATGGAAAATCAGAAAGAAGCTATATCACGTCATGAAAAATCTGTCGATTCCCCAACAAAACAGCACCAAAGTTGTCCCAAATCTCCAAATAAATCTTTAGAAAAACAAGATCAAAAATCTTATAACGAAATTAAAAAAGTAGATAAATTGAAAAATGATATTTTTTCAGATAAATGGCTAAAAGGGAATAAGAAAGAGGAGATTATCAGTCAAATGATGAAGAATGATATCTTGCAAAAAATAGAAGAAATGAATAAGATAATGGATAATGAAACAGAAAGGTTAAATACTAACCTTATTACCCTTGATGGGGTAGAGAATAAAATTATATTACAGGATTTTGATTGGGACTCTGTTATTAAATTATCTGCTGACTTAATGGATGAATATTTCAAGAAGATAGAAAATTTGAGTAATAAGCACCGATTATTGTTAAAAGTATGTCTAATTTCTTTACCAAAAAATAAACTTATGATTTACTTTCTTTTACTAACAATTTTTTTTCCTTCCCCTAACTTATGAATGAAAAATGTTTCTTCAGAAGCATGAATTTTGGAAAGAAGCTGCATTTTCTATGGATAATGCTCAAGCTTCGATGATGTTAGAAGAATCACAAAACTGGATAATAAATAAGGAATTCCATTTGAAATATAAAAATCATCGTTTAATAAATTCAGTAAAAGCTATTAAACTAGCTACGGATGAATTGGAAGTAAATGAGTGATTTCAAGCTTCATGTTATTCTGATTTTTAATAAATTCCGGGATTTACTATTTTTTGCATTCCTAATTACGTATAGCTATATACTCCATTAATGTTAATACACTAAGTACCAAAATGTATATATTGTCGAATAATAAAGTCTAATTTGACTTTATTAAAAGATATAAATAAGATTTAGTCATCTATTTCTGATTTGGTACTACTTATTGTACGTTTAATTTCTTTTTCTTTAATTCTAATCAATATTTTTTGAAGAATAAACCATTTTTTTAAAATATTTTATTTTAATTAAACCACAAATAATTATTTTATTTGAGTTTCTAAACTGGCTATTCTAAAAATACTTGTTAATGCTTTTTACTTATTGTGAAAAATACTTTAGTCAGAAACTCAAATATATTCAATTTTAATTTCATTTTGTATAAACACTTGAAATTAGTGAAATACTATCTTAATAATATACTAAAATAAAGTTTCATTTTCTGTTTATCTAGAGCACTAGATTCAAAAAATAACAACTTTTAAATGCTATTGTATATATTTCAAAATTATTTGAATTTGAGTATTAAATTGTGACACTTTTCTATATCTCGCGTATTGAAATTTTATTCATCGGTTTAAATAATAGAAACTTGTATGACAACCAAATAATTATTATAGGGACCATAAAAGAATTTTAAAAGAAAAAGCTGATCTAATTAGTAAAAGTTAGCTTAGGAGGCCAAAAGACAAAATTAATATTGTGTTACGTTTATAAGAAGATTACTATCTAGTGTACACTTATTTTCTAACCTGCCAATGAACGTATAATTCGAGTTCTAATAAAGACCTACAGAAAAAAAACACAAACCAACATGAATATTTTATTGGATACTATTACAGATTCTTCATGGAATATTAGTGAAGAAGAAAAGAAAAAGGGAAGCCAAATTCTTGAAGATATATTCTCATCACAAAAGGATTTTGAAACTTATTTTTCATCACAAGCTATTTCAGGTAGTATAGTTGAAGAAATTGCAGAAGTAGATGCCAAAATCACATTGGTAGAAAAGGATATACGTAAAGTTTTAATTGACAATAAGGATGAAGTTGTTAAAGATCTATTAGGCAATAATACAATGGGAAAATTGAACGAGTTTCATAAACAATTGGATTTATTATGGGAAGTGAAAAATGGGCCTGAAAAGGAGGATTCAATTAATACAACTAATATAAATTTACCATCCAATATTATTACTCAGCAGGAAAATGATTTATTGTTGGATGATATATTGAATGAAACTGTTGATTCTGATAAACGTCACATAGATAATGATAAATTAAAAGAACAAGAAGATGAATTCCATATTGCTATTAAGAAATTAAGAGATAGAATTAATAAGAATAAAGATGATGTAATTATTGGTAAAGGTACTTTAACCAGTGTTTTAGATAATATTACGGAAATTACTGAATTAATGGAATTACCCTTTTTAGCAAGGACATGTATCAAGACTGGCCATTATCAAGAAGCTGTTTTATTATATACACATACGAAATCATTAATGGTAAAATTTCATGGCTCCTCTATAGTGGAAGGTATATGCAATAATGTACTTAATGAGATCACTACTACCATGCTAAATGGATTAGTTAAATTACTATCCACTAATATATCTATAAATTCATTAAAGAAGATTCTAAAATATTTATCATCTATACCCCCATTTGACGATAAGGATACGTCTTCATTATTACAAGTTTTCCTTGCGATGAGATTTAATTTTATTCAAAAAGAGATTTCATCCTTTTCATTAGATACAAATCCATCGAATGAAACTTTAATGGAAATCATGATTAAGAGGAAAATTGAAGTGTTAAGAGAACATACTTATACATCTTTAAACATTTTCCCCACCACTTTTACTTCGATTAAAGAGGATGTCTATATCCCATTAAAGAAGGAATTAGATATAAATATCCCAATAGAAGACAATAAACCAAATGAAACGGTTGCTACTGAGGGTGCTACTACTGAGGGCGCTACTACCGAGAGTTCTACTACCGAGCATGCTATAACTAAGAATGATACAGCCGAAAATGCTACTACAGAACATGCTACAACCGAAAGTGATGCACTTGAAAATGCCACATTTGAAGATAATAAAGGTGCCACAGAAAATTCAGCAAAGAAAGCAGAAACCGATGAACTCCAATCAACTGATGAAGATACTAGCACTCCAATTAAGCAAGGACACGTTAAACAAGACACCAGCTCGAACAATGACGCTATAGAAGAGTCAAAAGACCAAAAAGATTTGATTACAAAGGAAAATGATTCTAAGTCATTATACGAGTCAAAAAAAGATGGAAAGATTACTACAGAAGAAGAAAAATCTGTCATAAAAGAAAAAGAGTCCCTTGTAGAAATTACAATGCACCCTAAAGAACCTAAACCTATTGAGCCAAGACGAAACACGTTAACCTCTACTGAAAAAAAAATTCCCACCAATCCATTCATGCTTCAGTTTGTTAACGAATGTATAGGGTTCCTTCTAAAAGACCTCACCTCTGCCAAACTGGACACTCCACTGACTGAGTCCGTATACTTACAACTCATCTATTGTTCCTTCCGTCTCAGAGATCTTAATGTTAACTACCATCGCTTATTCCTAAACAAACTTGGTGAGACTAAACTCTTTACCACTTCACAAATACGAAACGCCATCCAGAAGAGATATGAGCTTGCCAGCAAGTACACCTAGTGTCTACCCACTCACAGATCCATACCTACCAATATTAATACACACTATATACAACCATACATTACTTTATATAACCTCTAACTTCCAATGCTTCAGCTCATTACCCTAGAATTTCCTTTTCTAATATATTAAAATTTCCCAAAGAAGAATAACTTCCTTTACATCACGTGACAAAGTTTTTGATTTTCCTCGTTAGGAAATTTCCCATTCCGGGGTCAAATTGTAGAATTCAGCAACTCAGTGAAAAATTCCATCAGATTGAAATTTTCAAGGGTGCTCGGTTTGTTTTCCAGGAGACCAGAAGTGGAAGAAATATTGCATTGACCCTAGTAGTAAGGAAAACTCATCAATAAACAATGGATTAGATATAATTTGTTTAATGAATGCTTAGAATTAGTTTTTGAAAAAGTCAAATAAGAGCAATTGAATTAGATTGTTTTATAAAATTACTGTAGATCAGGCAAAACTCTTTATCAGACAAGCTATTTTGAATAATAAAATTTGAAAAATAATAGTTCTTAAAAACAAACAAACAGATAATCAAAAAATATATAAAAAAAATTAAAAAAAAAAAATAATTAAAAACGATTGAACGCCAAAACAAAACAAAACAATAATCATGCCTCAGTCTAATGATGTTGAACAGACTCCTCAGTCTGCTGATTCCGTTAGTACCAGCGAGGCTTTTTCAAAAGAGACCGGATACTCCCTCGAGTAAACACAATCCTGACAGTAGAACCGATAGTAATGATACAAATGGGACAAAGTCACATTCTTACAAGCAATTGGTCTCCGGGGTTGTTAACCACCCGCCTCTTCACCTTCTGCTATTTCGTCTGGAACCCAACTCATGATTTGTCTAACTCTGACAACATGAGCAGTGAGGAAATTTTTGAAAAACCAAACAAATCTCGTCCTCATTCAGCCTCAAAGGCCTCTACTACTCATATATCTACCCACTCTCATTCTAATTCCAAAATGGATACTTCTCGTCCTCGCTCTACCTCGAAAGTGTCAGGTTCTACCAGTCCTCCTCCTGCTACTTCAAAAATCTCGTCAAAGAATGAAACTTTACATCCTATAGAAAGTGTTGCACTATCTATGAATACTGAAAAGGACTCCAATCGTAATACTTCTGAATTGCCTACCAAAACTTCATCTGCCCCTTTTGAGGACACACCTTTGCTTGATGAGGAGGAAAAGACCACTAAAAATTCCAAACCAATTAAAATGACTTCTACAGATTCATCTACCTTATACCCTTGGTCCAAAGTCGGTGTATTCCATCCAAGTGGTGTAGGAGCCCCTACTTCGAAAGATTCCAAAGTCATTAAAGCTTATATTTTGGAAAATTTTTACAATGATTTGTATTATAATGTTGCTACGGTCTTTGGTACTTGTTTCTTCTCTTGGGGGTTTGCCTATATTGGTATGTCATGGTGGTCCATTGGATTCATCTTCTTTTGCTCTGCTGCTGTTTATAACAATGAATACCGTCGTTTCAATAGAAACATTAGAGATGATTTACAAAGAGTTACTGTTCAAGAAACTTTAAGTGAAAGAACAGAAACTACTCTTTGGTTAAACTCCTTCTTATCTAAATTTTGGGTCATTTACATGCCTGTTCTTTCAAAGCAAGTTAAAGAGAGTGTCAACCCTACTTTAGCCGGTGTAGCTCCAGGTTATGGTATTGATGCCTTCTCTTTAGAAGAATTTACCTTGGGTTCAAAGGCTCCCGCCATTAGAGGCATCAAGACAAATACTAAAACAGGCAAGAAATTTGTTGAAATGGATTGGTCTTTTGCTTTTACTCCAAATGATGTTTCTGATATGACCCCAAAGGAGGTTGCTATTAAGGTCAATCCGAAGATTTCCTTGGGTGTCACCATTGGTAAAGGTGTTGTCTCCAAGACTGTTAGTGTTATTGTGGAAAATATTAATGTGGCAGGTAAATTACGCGTTGGCATTGAGTTTGGTACTATTTTCCCAAATATCAAGATCGTCTCGATACAATTACTAGAACCTCCATTAATTGACTTCGTCTTGAAACCAGTAGGTGGTGATACTTTAGGCTTGGATATCATGTCTTTCTTACCAGGTTTAAAGAGTACTGTTAAAAGTTTGATCGATTCTAATTTGGCGCCTATGTTATATGCTCCAAATAAGATGGATATTAATGTGGAAGATATCATGTCCGCTCAATCTAATGATGCAACTGGTGTATTGGCTGTCACTATCCACGATGCTGCAGCTTTAAAAAGCTCAGGATTTATTACAAATACTGTCGATCCTTATGTGACAATTTCTACTGAAAATAGTGTAAAAAATAATGAACCATCTGTAAAGACTAAAGTTATTAACGATTCAAAGTCTCCAAAATGGAATGAGACACATTATTTGACAGTTAATAGTTTACAACAAAAGTTATTTTTGAAATGTTTTGATTTTAATGATGTTCGTAGTGACACTTTAATTGGAGAATTAGAAATTACTTTAGAAGAATTACTTCAAGAAAATTCATTAGAAAATCAATCAACCGAATTATTAATTGGTACTCAACCTAAAGGCCAATTGAATTACTCTTTAAATTGGTTTCCTTGCATTCAAAAGAGTGAAGATAAAGTTGCCAAAGGTACCACTGACGATAAAAAGAAACTAGAATCTACAACTGAACAAAATAATCAAGAAGAAAATGATGCTTTCGACGATGTCGACGTTGGTATTATTAAATTCACTTTACAAAATATTAAATACTTGGATACTTCTGGAACTGTTACTGGCACGTTAAGTCCTTCTGCGGAACTATATTTGAATAATGAACTAGTCAAAAGTTATAGAACATTAAGAAGAATCAATGAACCTTCTTGGGGCGAAACAACTGAAATTTTCATCCCTTCAAAATCAAATTCTAAAATTAGAATAGATATCTTTGATCAAGGTATGAATGGTAAAGATCTGATATGTCAGTACAATGGCTCCTTGGAAGATATTTTGAACTCTCTATCCACAGGAAATGGCTTTATTAAAGGTTCTCCACAAGGTGAAATATATGTTGATGCTCAATGGAAACCTGTTACTGTCTCTACTAATTTCAGTGCTTCTACCACTGCCCGTGATCCTATTGGTTCTCTTAAATTGTTTGTCAAGGATGCCAATATTGCCGGCAGTTTAGCCGGTATTGGTGATATTGATCCTTATTTTACTGTTGCCGTTAATAGACATTTGAAATTCAAATCTCCTCATTTCACAGAGACGAGAACTCCAATTTTTAATAGAGAAGTTTTCATTCCTATTACTTCTGAAAATCAAAATATTACCCTTTCATTATTTGATTTTCAAGGTATCGGTGGTGATAGGTTTATTGGCCAGTATCAGATTACAGCAAATGAACTAATACAAAAAGATGAAAAGACTAATTTATTTTTACCTGTAACTAGAGCTCCAAAATTGACTAAAATTATTTTAAATGATAAACACAATTTGAAAACTGAGACCACAGTTACTTTAACTGTTCAATTTATTTCAACTGTTCCTGTTTATACAGTTGAAGAAGCCGAAGAAATTAATCTGTTAGAGGATGAGTTATCTGAAAAGAAGAGATTATTCCAAATTGAACAAGAAAAACTTAAAAAAGAGATGGATATGAAACCAAGTGAGTACGAACTTACCGAAATCGATAATCCATTCTATGCAGAGGAAAAGGCTATCAATAAAAAGAATAAGTTTGATTTATTACAATTAATGGAATTCAATTCAGGTATTTTATCTTTAAACTTTATTAGTGGTACGCTGGAAAAATCTTCATCATATTTACATGTTACGTTTGATGACTTTGCTTATCCAAGTTTCTCCTCTTTAAAGAGCCAGGGTACAAATTTGGTTCCAGAGACAGGCTCTGCTTTTATCCGTGATTTAAATAATAGTACTGCTCATTTCATTATTTCCAAGAAATTTATTGTTCAAGAAGCCTCCGATATTATCTCTCAAAATACTTTCAGAACATTAAGCTTGCTACAAAGTTCTCTTTCGAAACCTTTAAAATTAAAAGTTGGAAGCTCATATATTACTATTAAGTCAACATATAACCCAACTGCTGCTCCGTTAGATAGATCTGAATCAATCTTAGATACAGGTTATTTACACTTGAAAATTATTTCTGCTGAGGGATTAATGTCTGCTGATAGAAATGGAAAATCAGATCCATTTGCTCGTGTTTTTGTTGATGGCCGTAAAGCATTTAAAACAGAAGTTGTTAAAAAGACACTGTCACCTGTTTGGAATGCTACTGCCAAAATTGCAGTTCCATCAAGAAGATATTCTCAATTAGTTTTAGAAGTATTTGATTGGGATATGGCTGGTGATAACGAAGAATTGGGGTTAGTTGGTCTAGATATTGAAGAATTAGAACCAAATAGAGAATATCACTGGAACTTACCATTAAGTACCCAAGGTACAGTAAAGGTTAAGGGCAAATTCGTTCCAGAATACATTAAGGCTTCCTTGCAGGAAAATGCTTCATCTTCTGGTATTGCTGCGGTTCCATTAAAGAAAATCGGTACTTCTAATGTCTTATTGAAGAGCGGTGGTAATGTTGTTAATGCTGGTGTAGGTGGATTGCAATTTGGTGGTAAGATGTTGAAGAAAGGTGTAGGATTGGGTGGTGATATTGTTAAAAAGACAAAAAATGAAAATAGCTCACATACACATGAAAAGGGGCACGAAAAAGACACCACTAAGGAAAATATTGATAGTAACCATGACAGACCAGTTAAACCAACTCCTAGAAGATCTCTTTCTAAGAAGGGTGATGATAGCCATAAAAGGAGATCATTCTCTTTTATCCGCGACAGAATATCTAGTGACAGTAAGCCAGAAAAGACTCATGAGAGAAATTCTTCTGGAGCCTCTGAGGCAGTTTCTACAGAAGCCGCCCAATCAAAGAGTAAGAGAACATCATTTGAAAGACCATATCCTCATAGACACGCCTCAACTAGCCGTTCAGTTCATTCATCTCAGGAAAAAGCACCTTCATCTCCTAAAGTTAAACCACCTTCATCTCCTAAAATCAAAACTCCATCCTCACCTAAAGTAAAAACACCTTCGTCTCCTAGAATGAAGGTTCCTCACACAAAGACCCCGCAGACAGCTACTCAAGAGAAGGATTCTAACCAATCTCTAAAGAATACTGCTGAGTATGATCCTTCCATTCCGAATCAAGAATATGTCAAAGTTCCAGCCAACAGTTTAGCTAATAAACCTGAAACAACTGATAAGCAATCCGAACATGCTAATCACTACCATAAGGGTAATGGTGGAGTTGGTGGTGCAACCAATTCCGGATCACACCAAAGAAGTGTTTCAAGAGCAAGTAGTTTTGCTAGAACTTTAGCTCCAAACGGTACTTATGAGGGTGTAGTGAAAGTGATTGCCGCTGAAAAAGTTGCCAAGAATGTACAAATCAAAGTTTCATTAGCACAAGGTGGCCGTATGAAACCTTTATTCATGACAAAGACATTAAAAGCTGATGATAAAGGTGTTGTAGCCTTCAATGATGAAGGTAAATTCAAAGCTTCTCCAGAAGCCAATCTTGTATTTGGTGCCATTGCCCACCATAAATTCTCGAAGGATCGTGACATTGGTGTTGCTCAAATCAACTTAGATGATGAGCAAATCCAGCAAGAAAACAATATTGCCATCAAATTAGGGGATGGCCATGTTGTCGTTAAAGTTGATTATGGTGGAGAAGCTTTAAATACCCCCCCTCTTCCTGAGATTCCCCCAGAACATCGGTGAGATAATATACTAATTCTAATACTTAGTTTTGTTTTGTTTTTTTAAAAAAATTTTTTATTTCCATAAGTTTTCTAATTCTATATAGCTTATTTAGATATCTTCAGAGACAGATTCAGCTGTTACTAGTGTGGCTCTATAATCAATGACTATTCTAATATATTTTTCAACTTTCAATGCTAGAAAGTTATCCTTTACTTTAAGAATAATATATATAGGTTGACATTTTCTAAGCTGTACTCTACTATAGCCCAATATATACTCGGACACTATGAAATATTCTATAATAGCAAAGCACCAAACGCTATGGTCGCCTGCTAGATCGAAATATATGTATATAATAGATATAGATACAGATACAGATATGGATAGATTGGGAAATACTAAATAAAAAATTAACAATAAAATCCGGGTTATCTAAATATCACATGGAAGATTATTTAGGTTCAAATTAGATTTCGATTTTCAAATTAAATGTATTTCGAATCTGAACCGGGTAAATATTGAACCGAGGATATTTCCCACTACTTAAACTAAGATTCCGACCAAAATATCTGGAGTTCCTAATGTGATATTAGTCTAATTCTAAGGAGAATCTAATCATCCAACGAAGAGATAATAACATACTTTATAAGATTTTCGCAACAATTTTGGATTTGGATTTGGATTTGAATTTAAGCATTTATATAGATATCCTCATATTTACAGTTATTACCTTATTGCTTTCCATTTTTCACAATTTGAATATTTCAACAATTTTACCCCAAGAGGCAGATCGAGTATCCTTCGCTACAATATTTTCTATATATATTGCTTTCAATAGACCTAAGCAACAACATTATCGAAAACTCCTAAACTCCTGCTATCTAACCATATTTATTTTGTAATTTTGTTTAAAATAACCACATCCATATTGCACTTTATTTTGTTTATATTATAACAGAACAAGGCGATGTCTGAAGCTCCTGTTGCTCCATTAACTGAAGCGGCTGCTGCTGTCGAGTCATCTTCTGTTACAAATACTCCTTCTGCCGCGGGTACTCCAGAACCTGGTACTGCGGTAAAGAAAGAAAAGAAGAAGAAAGATAAGAAGAAGAAGGAGAAGAAGGAACCAAAGGATAGTGAGGAGACTCCTTCTAGCATTGAAGATAGTGCAGAAAAAGAAAGAAAAAAAACTAAGAAAAAGGATAAAAAACCTAAAGAAAAGAAGGAAAAGAAAAAGTCTTCTGAAGAATCTGTTTCTGCTACTTCAGATGTTTCTTCCAATACAGATCAATCTTCTGTAAATAAGGAAAAGAAAGATAAGAAAGACAAGAAAGACAAGAAAGAGAAGAAAGACAAGAAAGAGAATGAAGAGAATGAAGAGAATGAAGAGAAGGAAGAGAAGGAAGAGAAGGAAGAGAAGGAAGAGAAGGAAGAAAAAAAGGATAAGAAGGATAAGAAGGACAAGAAGGATAAGAAGGATAAGAAGGAAAAGAAGGAAAAGAAGGAAAAGAAGGAGAAGAAGGAAAGGAAGGAGAAGAAAGAAAAAAAAGAGAAGAAGGAAAAGAAAGAAAAAAAATCTAAGTCTGAATCTGAAACTTTTTCATCTGCAGCTTCTGCCGCTGCTTTCATTGACACCACTACTGACTCTACTAGTAACTCCAGTACCAATACTGGAATTATTATTCCAAATGAAACTTTTGATATTGAAAAAGTAGTGCCAAAACCAGAAGCTTCAGCTGAAATATCTGATGCTTACAGAGTTCATGCTCGTCCAGATTATGGTACTATTGGTACCAAAGTCGATGTCTTAACTAATCATGTTTTAATGTCTACTGGTGATGATGTTTTGGCAAAGCAAGGTGTCGTAGCTGATGATAAAATTGACCCTTGGTGGAAGAAGGCTTGGGTTTATACTTATCGTATCGATTTCAAACCTCCTGAAAAAAAGATACCACCTGGTAGGGGACCAAGAAGAGGTCCACCTCCACCACCACCAGAATTATCTAAGCCAAAAAGATACCAACTGATCGAATCGCTGTTCCATGAAGATGAAACATTATTTAGATACAAGGATCGTATTTCATTCAATGGTGAAGATTCTCTATGCTCGCATGTTCCACTAGAGGAGTTTACTTTATTTGATGGTTGTTGGGAAGTTTCAAATAAGCAACAAAAGAAGAAAACCGTTGCAAAGGAAGCTACTAGCGTTGCTTTAGAACCAGAATTGGAAGAACTAGTTTCACAAATCACTTTAAAATTTACTGGTAAAGTCTGTCTACGTGATATTTACAAAGGTACTATTGAACAAGATACCGATTTCCAAGAAACTAAGATGTCTGCCCCAGAAAAGACTATCCTATTAAACTTATTAGGTGCTAAATTACTAGGTTGTAATCCAAATGTTTTCCAATGCAACGGTAATAAATTTTTTATCTTCAATAAAAATAGTATATGTGCTAGATTTCAAGTAGGTGCTTATTTAATGCATGGTGTTTCTATTGCATTAAGAAATGTTTATGGTGCTATTACTTTGAATACAATCAATTTCACCTTACCATTTATTAAACATACGAAATATTTGCCAGGTGATCCAAAATTTAAAGAAGATGAACCTGAAATGTCATTTACAGTCATGGATTGGATCCTAGAATGTTATCATACAATTCAAGCTCAAAAGCAAAGACATTATATCGCTAAAGGTGTTCCAAGCATTAAAGAATTGAACTTCTTCGTTGAAAAAAATTTTGTTATTAAAGATTTAATCAAAGGATTGAAAGTGTACCGTCCATATATTAATTATAGTATTAATCCAGATGGTACTCCAAAGCCACCGAAGAAGAGACAATCTAAAGGTTGTGCTGGTTTTGCTCGTGAAACTGCCGATTCTTTAAAATTCAATACTACACCAAGTGGGATGCAAAAGAATGGCATTCCAAAACAAGGTGAAAAGGAAATTAAAGTTACTATCACTGAATATTTCCAAAAGAAATATGACATTAAATTAAAATATCCAGGCTTCAAATTGGTTACTTTAGGTTCTGATCCTGTCCCTGCTGAATGCTTGACTATTGTCCCTGGCCAAAAATTGAAGGGTCAAATCTCAGATGATGTTGCTATGATTAACTTTGCTGCTATTAGACCAGCGGAGAAATTTAGGATCATTTCTGATTTAGCTTTACCAATGATCAGAAATGCTTTAACTGACAAAGATACTGGCACAGCTCCTCACGACTCTCAATTTAACTTTATGAGGGTTCCATCACGTATCATTGATTCCCCTGTGATTCAATATAAGAAATCCATCGTTGAATATGTTGACAAACCTTATGGTACTACTGCCCAATTTACTAAAGAAGGCCATCAAGAATTAAAAGGTAATTGGAATATGGCGAAACATGAATTTATATCTACTGCTTATAAACCAATGGATTTGAGAGTTTTATATATTGACGATAAAGATGACAATCCAAGCTCTGCATTATTAGAAGAATTATTAAGATGCTTGAAAAAATTTGTCTCTGATGTTGCCACTGTTGGAGTCCATTTCAATTTAGCAGGCTCTCCAATTTTGGTATCTCAATTCACTGCTCCAATGAAAGTCTTTGAAGGTAGTGGTGGCCGTGGTGGCAGAGGTGGTCGTGGTGGCCGTGGTGGTCGAGGTGGTCGTGGCCGTGGTGGCTTCTCTCGTGCTCCACCTTCTTTTAGGCTGTCACCTGGTGAAGAAAAGATTAACCAATTATTATCATCCATTCCACCAAATTCGTATGTCCTGTATGTTTTATCTCGTGGTAACAATGATTCAGTTTATAACAGATTAAAATATGTGACAGACTTAAAATATGGTATTCTAAACAATTGTGTTGTTTGGAATAATTTCAGAAAAAATTCCATTCAGTACAATGTTAATGTTGCCATGAAAATTAATTTGAAGATGAAAGGTGTTAATCATTCCTTAGCTAAAGATCACATCATTGAATTGACTGATAATGAAGGATTACCATATATGATTGTGGGTGCAGATGTTACCCATTATCCTGAACTAGATGAGAGATCCATTTCCTCTCTTGTTGCATCGTTCGACGACAAATATGCTCAATTCCCAGGTGAATATTTGATGCAAGATAATGTTGGTGAAGAAATGATTACCAGAATTGGTTCCTTGGCATATGGTAGATTGAAAAAATATCAAGAGCATAATAACGGTAAACTGCCTAACTCTATCTTATTTTACAGAGATGGGGTTTCTGAAGGTCAATTTTCTCAGTTGGTACAAATTGAAGTTAAAGGCTTGAAGGAAGGTTTAAGAAAAGCTGGTTCTCAATTGTTGGGTGGTAAGAAATACGATCCTAAATTATCCACTATTGCCGTCGTTAAGAGAAACCAAATTAGATTTATGCCTCTACAAGAAAATGCCGTCAATGAGAAGGCTGAAATAGCGGCTGTTCAATCTATGGGTAATGTAATGCCAGGTACTGTGGTTGATCGTGGTGTTACTTCTAATGCACATTTTGATTTTTTCTTGCAATCTCAACAAGCTCTAAAAGGTACAGGTGTTCCAGGTCATTATTGGTGTGTATATGATGAGAATATGTTAACATCTGATAAATTACAGTCCATAACTCACTCTCTATGTTACATCTTTGGCAGATCAAGTACCAGTGTAAAGGTTGCCTCTCCAGTATATTACGCAGATTTACTATGTGACCGTGCCGCTAGATTCTTTAAAGCAAACTATGATATTGCTAAGAATGAATTTGACAAAATTAAGAAGAACAGGGATGACTGCCCTCCATCTAACTTATTATTACCTCCACCTAAAGATCAAGTTAAGAACGTTATGTACTATATTTGAGTTATCATCACTTCATCACTGGAACTCATTGTTGACTAGAAATCTATTATTGCTCGTTTTTCTATAATTATTTATACCTTCATACATTATAAATCATGTTCACGTTCCTTTTGTTTCATTTTGAATCTTTGTTTTTGAAGGTTAATATGCAACTTAAGTAAATATATAGAAAAAAAATTCTTAAAAAGTATCCATAGGAGAGTAACATTACATGATTATTCATTTTTGTCCTATAATATTTCTGTGTAGTCAAGTTAGTTTTTCCATGTCCTTGGATAGATGATAAGCCTAATATGGCTCATTTTTTATTTTCTATTCTTTTATGATGGTGAATAAATAAAATGTATCCAACATTCTTGTATATTTTTAATTACTAACAAATTGTTTTTTTGTATTATACTTTGTAAGTTTCTTTTTGTTTTATCTTTTTTTCTAAGGTTACACTAACACTGCCCTTTTTTTGAACTTTTAATATCAATACTTTAACTACCACAACTTAACTTTGCAGCAGAGCCTATAATCAAAAAAGATACATTAATACTACGTTGAGGAATATTGTAAAACGATATCTGAATCATTTTGGGGCCAAGAAAATATGGTAAGACAAAAATAAAAGAAAGAGTATAAAAAATAATAATCTTAGGGGAAAAATAACTTTTAATGTGAGAACTTGAGATGGTGATCATAATAGGAATATTTTTTGAGTATTATTGAAGTAATTACAATTTCGTTCTTTTCTTTGAAGTTCGAAAGGTTAGACATTACCGACAAGGGCTGTCAACAAAGAAAGAAAAGTATTTGAAATGATCTGTTTAGATAACTTCAGAAGAATGATTTTGGTACAATTACAAGATAACAAAGTTTTTTATATATGTGTTAAATAGAGTTGGCACAACACTTGTATGGGATTTATAAAATAATGGAGTATCAACGTAGTACCATGATGCCTTATTATGAGAGTTATATCTTATCTAGTTGACACATATAAAGAATACTTATTTATGTCTCAACTCTATCAAATTTCTTTTTTTACTGACTGCTTGTTTTACAATCTTATATCTTAACCCATTTTTGTTTAATCATTTGTGTTGACAATATTTGCTAAAAAAAAAGTTGACAATTTAGGCTATCAGCAAAGAAAAGGGTTGTAGAAGTAAAAAGATATAAGGAAGAAATAGTGTCTGGGGTAAGGGGAGACACTATGATGAGTTAGTAACAGAGAGATATAATGCTTTAGAATGTTCAGTTAACTCAAATAATGCAATCATAGAAAATATTAGCTCAATTTGGTTAGAAATAGCTAGTTATAAAGGAAATAGAAAGATAATCCTGGTCTTGTTTTATTTTATTTTGCTTGGGTGGGTATTTTTCCAAAAAAAGGAACTAAAAGAGGAGGATTCAGAGAGAAGATCAGAGCATATTACTGCCCTTTATATACATGAGAATTAGGTGTAATGAGTATGAAAACGATGGTAAGTGTGTTTCAGGGGGTTCCCTAAATAGGGTGGCGCTATTTTTGAATAAAGTGGATGGATTGGTCTTAGTAGTCTGTGTGTCTAGTGTAGTTGGATTCAAGTATTTTATTCTTGGTACTGTACCAACAACAATAACACCAACAACTGTTGTAGACATATTCTAAGTATATCAAATGTTAACTAAGCAATATAATAAAAAGTAATGTTGTCAAGTCTAAACTATAAGCAAAGCAATCACACAATCTTATGACTACGAATCATACAATCACACAGTCGTGCGTTTAGGCAACTATAAGACTATGGGTCATAATGTTATGTACTCAAGCAATTGTGCAATTGCTTGAGAGTTAATAAACTAATATTCAGGATAAATAGTTCTATTTGATAAAGTATAAATAGGGCAGTTTATCCATCAAGAACTCCTAAGTTTAGAGTTCTTTTATATTAATTTTATAGTTAAAAAGAAAAAAAATAAGTTATTATTTAAGTACAAATAGTACTCTAGTATTAGTGAAAAGCCAATAACTAATACAAGTTTATCTAAGTCCATAATTATCTATTGAACAAAAATGATTATTACAACGACTATTATATAATCATCTGGATAGTATTTTACAGATGACTATAACCCTGATTATTCTTATAACTATAACTTACTTATCTTATTCTGTGTAATTCTATATAGATGTCTCATGGGCATCGCTTTATATACAAGCGAGTTTACGCGTCACAACATGTTGACGCGAAGGTCTCTGATTTAGTTAGGGCTTGTAAGCTCCTAACCCTTGACACAGTGTACTGACAGTATCACTATGTCACAAAAATCTGTTGTAATACGAGACTGACAGGACAAGGATGGTGTTTCAGAGTTCGGATGGTACTGAGATCAGTAGTTACAGGTTGTATTACACAAGATTATTGTGTCTCCCCTTGGTCCTTCCTTTATAGTATATAATAGTATATTGATCTATACATGCTCCTTATATACTTCTTTAGAGCTGGACAGTTCTAGGTGCATAGTTACAAGATGCGGTACACTCATTGAAACCTGGGTGTCATTCTTACTAATAGATGTACGAGATGAACCAGAAGTGGGTGCAGATTCAGCGGTTACAGTTGATGTTCCACGCCTGCTGAATAGTTGTTTCTCAGCTGTGGTCAGTTGCTCTGTCCTCTCTCGAGGCTTCTCTTGTACTGATTTTTTGTAAGTATTACGTGAAAGTCGACGGCACTTAGACGGTTTTACAACACGATAACGTATTTGAAGGGCGTGTGGTCTAGAGGTATGATTCTCGCTTTGGGTTGATATAATACAAAAATGCGAGAGGCCCTGGGTTCAATTCCCAGCTCGCCCCTATATTTTTGAATTGTATTTGGTTTGTCACATAGTGTGAGCTATTTTAGTCACGTGTATAAACCAAGATCACGTGATAACGGAATGGACATGTAGATTAACAAGTAAGTGAATCATGAACATAAATTCTATTTAAGAATCTAAAGCTAAAAGAATAAACTAGAGGGCTAAGATGGAACAAAGAGGTAAGAATCAGAAAACAAAAAGGACGAAATACAAAAGATGGAAGTGTATAGTGAACAAATCGGAACGTAATAATAATAATATTTAACTTACATAGGCTCATGTATATAGTTGTATAGTTTAATAAACAGTTGGTATTAAACTAGCAGCCAAAAAGATATACTACTGGGAGTAGCAAAGCATAAAATTGTTACATGGTTAAAGTCACGTGATATAGATATTTCTTCATAGCCTTTATTCATGCCGTAGTTTTAGCAATTACATTAGTAGATATTATCTAAGCAGTTGTCCAATAATTATCTTTATTCCACAATTTTTTCTTTTTTATTTCTATGAAAGATGTTCTTTTTTATTTTTTTTTACCTATAGAAGCAAAAATACAAACAAATAGACCCTGGCTAAGAGTTTAAATGACATTTTTGAAACAACAAAGAAAAATTATTTATCTATCATTCATATTGTACTTAGTATGTGTTTTTTTGAAGGATAAACGTGGCTGTCAGATATTTGCAATAATTTCCATTATTAATATGTGGCGCAGTGATTTTTGAAGTTACGTGATGACTTTCTATTCAGATGAGATGAGATCTACAAGAATATATAAACACGAAGTTGAAAAGTTTTCACTATGACCAAGATATATAGAGAAAAGAAAGAAACGAAAAGTATCAACAAGAGTGATCTGGAAATCTGGAAACTAATATTATTATATATTACTTATCTAGATACATTACATACCAATCAAATTATATAGTCCTTTAAGTTAAAGACTTCATTGTTGTTATCACTCAGGAATTAGTACAAGTAACTATCGAAGATAGAAGGCGTAATAATTACTGATAGAGAACAAGCAAAAAAAATATTACATTTGACAAAAATTGTACATCACGTGACTGTAATTTATTTACAATTCAGTCTTAACGTAATTTTATTTAATTATTAAAATAACAAAAACTCATTTGTCCTTAATATAAGTAGAACTAAGTGACTTATAACAGTCTTAGATATATCGATAAATCTTGTTACCTATTATAGATATTATTTGAATAATCAGTTATATGGCGGCTACTCGGAAATTTCGTTGACGCGGAATATAAAATAGAAAAAAAATTGGATTACTAGGACAACAGGAAAATCCTCTTAACTTTCTTTTATTCTAAACTTAAGTTCAATATTACTTAGGAGTTTTCAAGAGCCAATCAAAATATAGCACAAGCTCAAGAAACTTCTATCATTTCCACATAATCGATTAGTGTTAGCCTTCATTTTCTTTTGTCAAGAGTTTCATTTTTGAGATTTTCGTAGGCATTCAAATAGCTGCTTTTAGGGTTTAATTGAATTCCACAAACATTCCGTGATCTAATATAATTCCTATTGTAATTAGAGAGATCAATATAGTTTAAATCCTTCTATCTCTATTCATTGAAATAATATTTTGAAAAATATTACTCAGTGGATTTAAAGAATCCTTTATACTTCTGTGTTTCCCACGTGACTTTCTCTGACTAATTTAATTTTTTGTTGGATACGTAGGATCTCGTAAAGAGTACAGCCGTAGTATCCGGATAAAGCCTATTCAGAAAACCATCTCCTACTAACTTAATCCTTTAAAGGAAATTAACTGCAAAATAATTACTGCTGGATAACACCGTTAGAGCAGCTAAGTGGATTAATTGAAAAATTGGCTAATTGAAATCATTTAATTGTTGCTCAATATTTGTGTCTTAGTGCAAATTACTTACTAAGGACGAAAGTGTGAATAGAAAGGACAAATTATTGTGTCGAGATTGTTTCTGTCATTGACGTTATTTAATTAGTGATCGTCCTGGAAAAGACGAAAAAAAAAAGATCACATATCATCATACTTTGATTCTCCTTCGTTTACCTTTTAACGACGCTAAACGATAGTACCGAAAAAACTCAAATACCGTTTACATATTTTTTCACTTATTTGGCAAATTACCAAAGTAACTCCATATTTTTTTTAATTTTGACATCGAATATTTAAAGGCAAATTTACTACCAGTGGTTGGAATTTTTAAATTGAATATAATTGGATTAGATTGGATTTGATTGAATTGAATTAGATTGTAAAATAAATCGAATTTTGTTAGTAGCTATAAAAAAAAAATAAATATTAAAGTAATATTGCCATTACAAGATACATCATTACTTATTAGACAAACTCTTGACTTTTGTTTTTGAATACTTTCAGAATATAAAATTACGGTTTAAATTTTAAGCAATAAAACATAATAAGAATTTTGCCCCTATTTGTTTTGTTTTTTTATTTTTTTTTTAGATCTTCATCAGTATATTCCAAATATTGTTTTAATCTTTCCCTTTTAATAATAATATACACTTTTAGTCGAAGTTACGACTCTAACTAAACAATTTATTTATTTTAAAAAAAATCACCAATAGCGTCGTTTTACTAAATTAACGAAAAAATTAAAATAATAAAAAAAAAATAAGAAATTATAATACAAAACAGTAAAATGAATCTAAATTTAGTAGAATTTATTAGTCCGTTGACAACATTATGTGCTCACTCTGCTAAATTTTCGGCAAGGTATCCAATACATGTAATATTAGTATCTTTATTATTTTTTGCTGCTACATATTTATCAGTCATTCAATACTACTTTGATGGATGGAAATTAGATTCCACAAGTATATTTGCCTCCCCTCTACCAGATCTGGATTTCTTTTTTGATGATTGCACACATTATTGTAGAAAACCATATTCAAATATCTGGAATGTCTTGGAAACAGAAGATGCCCGTTCAATGATATCCTTGCCAAACCATTATTATTTGTTAAACTTACAATTTAAAACAAATTCTAAAGATTCTAAATCATTAAATTCAATTTCATTCGCTAATGATACTACAACTTTCCCCGAATTAAACGGCTTAATTTTTGATTCAAACGATCATAAATATCTATTACAACAAGAACCAAATATCCCATTTGAATTGATTTCTTCTGATGGTAAAAAATGGAGGCTAGTTGACAATGGCGTTCATTTCTTTGAGCTCCAACACTTGGCCTTATCATTATACAATAATTTTATTTCAAGAATTCAAAGTTCAAAATCATTTGATATATTTATTATTGGTTCTGCATACATGATGGTCGTATTCACCGTTTATAAATTATTCCGTGAAATGAATAAAATTGGTTCAAAGTTTTCATTAAGTTTAGCTACAATGACAAATTCGGCGTGTGCATTATTCTTAGCGTTATATTCAACTCAATATATTACGAAAACACCTGTTTCTGCCTTAAGTTTAATCGAGGGGTTACCATTTTTAGTAGTAACATTTGGCTTTAAACATCAAGTTAATATGGCCAGGTATACTCTTGGTCAATTTAAAAGAATTGGATTATCTAAGAAAAGTACACCAGAAAGAATTGTATTTGATGCCATTAAAGCCGAAGGGTCAAGCTTTATTTATGAACATTTGCTATCAATCGTTGCCTTTGTTGGATGTACGCTTTATGCATCACATTTGGAGGCTTTGAAAAATTTCTGCATTTTATGTTCATTCATTGCAACTTACGAAGTATTATTTACAATGACTCTTTATTCTGCCGTGTTATCATTAAAATTAGAAATCGATATTATCCATAGATCAACTGTTATCAAACAAGCTTTAGAAGAAGATGGTATCATCCCAATGACAGCTGATTTAGTATTTGGAGCTGAAAATACTTCAAAGAATTCTAAGTTAAAATCTAATTTTGCAGTTTATTTTATTAAAGGTGCATTAACGATATTATTTTTGGGTATTAACCTTTATAATTTTGGATTAAGATGGGCATCACAAACTGTTAATTTTTTCTATAATAATCCATCACCTGTGATTTCTTTACCAGAATTCATCCAGACTTCTAGCATAAGTATTTTAGATGAAACTGTGCTGATATCTGTAACCCCAGTTCAGTACTATCAACAATTAAATATGTATCATATGGTCGAAGATGGATTAATATTATTACTAAGATATTTCAGTATTGCAATTAGTGATCGTCTGGTTAGTAAAGTCTTAATATTTTTATTAATTATTAGTTTAGCAACCAACATCTCCTTATTAAACGCAACTAGGATTCATACAAAATATACTGCAGCCGAACTTAATAAGAAGAAGACTGATTCCAATAATTTCAAGAGTCTAAAGAGTAATTCATCAAATTTATCAAGTGAAGAATCTGAAGAAGATACCAATAACAGTACTAGTAATAATTCTAGTATTAGCAACAGTACTAAAGCAACAGACAACAAGATCGGCTCAACCAAACAGAAAAAGAAAAACACTAAGAAATCTGGTAATAATAACATCAATAAAAGTGATAAAAAACTTGAAACAAAATCCATTACTGATGATGAAGCTGATGATGATTATTCTGAGGTTACAATTGATAATTTAGAAACTTACACTCGACCATTAACTGAACTACAAGAATTAATGAAGAGTGGTGAAGCGCATACATTGAAAAATAAAGAAGTTGTTTCATTAGTTGTTAAAGGTAAAATGCCATTATATGCGTTAGAAAAACAATTAAAAGATTCTACTAGAGCTGTTAAAGTTCGTCGTCAAGCTATTTCATTATTATCTGATTCTTCTGTCTTATTATCAGAAAGGTTACCATACAAATATTATGATTATGATAGAGTTCTTGGAGCTTGTTGTGAGAATGTTATTGGATATATGCCAATTCCAGTTGGTATCATTGGCCCCTTAATTATTGATGACATATCATATCATATTCCTATGGCCACTACAGAAGGTTGTTTAGTTGCTTCTGCTATGCGTGGTTGCAAAGCTATAAATGCAGGTGGAGGTGTTACTTCAGTATTAACTAAAGATGGTATGACAAGAGGACCATGTGTTAGATTTCCATCATTGAAGAGGGCTGGTGCCTGTAAGTTGTGGTTAGATTCTGAAGAAGGACAAAACAAAGTTAAAAAAGAATTTAACTCTACGTCAAGATTTGCTAGATTACAGCATATTCAAACAGCTTTAGCAGGAAATTTATTATTTATTAGATTTAGAACGACTACTGGTGATGCTATGGGTATGAATATGATTTCTAAAGGTGTGGAATTTTCTTTAAAGAAAATGATAGATGAATTTGGTTGGGATGATATGGAGGTGATATCTGTTTCTGGTAATTATTGTACTGATAAGAAACCTGCTGCTATCAATTGGATCGAAGGGCGTGGTAAAAGTATTGTAGCAGAATCAATCATTCCTAAGGATGTTGTTGAAAAAGTATTAAAAAGTAATGTCAAGGCGCTAGTTGAATTAAACGTTTCTAAGAATTTGGTTGGTTCAGCAATGGCTGGCTCTGTAGGTGGGTTTAATGCCCATGCTGCCAATTTGGTTACTGCAGTATTTTTAGCATTAGGTCAAGATCCAGCTCAAAACATCGAAAGTTCTAACTGTATTACATTAATGAATGAGACATTAGAAGGTGATTTGAATATTAGTGTTTCAATGCCATCTATCGAGGTCGGTACTCTCGGTGGTGGTACCATCTTGGAACCACAAGGTTCTATGTTGGACATGCTGGGGGTCAGAGGCCCACACCCTACTAACCCTGGTGCCAACGCTGGACAATTAGCAAAAATCGTTGCATCTGTGGTATTGGCTGGTGAGTTATCTCTGTGCTCTGCTTTGGCTGCAGGTCACTTAGTTCAAAGTCATATGACTCATAATCGTGCCAAACCGGCTACTGCCGCTAATGGTTCTGCCCCTGCCCCTGCTCCTGCTGCCATTAACAACGAAGAACTTACCCGTTTGAAGGAAGGCTCCGTGACTTGTATTAAATCTTAAATGCACAAATTGTGCACCTTCCACCCCCCTTTGCATTATATACACGCTCATTTTATACCATTTATTAAATTCATAAGTTTATCTAGCTATAATTACATTGCATCATTTTGTATTACATTGTATTCAATCTTATGTACTTACTACTCATATATAATTTCTTTGTTCCTTTAATGAAAAGTATAGGAAACATCTCAAACTCTAACTAGGGCTATACTTTTTCTATTATATATATATTTTAATCCATTAACCAACTATTAGAAAGCACCTTTACAATTAATTATTTCCAAAATATCAATATTACTGCGAATTAATGCCCATAATTTGAGCCAAAGACTAAATTTCCTTAATGTATTTCCGGTATAGAATCTAAAAGTTCCAATATGCCAATATTTTTCATATCTCCCTATTACTCTTTTCCCCCCTATCTCGCACTGACAAAGCAGTAACCCTTCCCCAACCCATACTTTGAAGTAATATTACTTAAATACTACATATCCAATTACTCACAAAGAATATATTAATTATAATCTACCTTGGCATAGATCAAATTATTAATAATACATATACATACTATTATATTTCATTTTTTCGTACAGAATGACTTTAACTCTAGGGTTTAAGACCTGGAATATCTCATGCGGAACCCTTTAACTCTCGGGTAATTTGTCCAAATATTTCGCAACTTCACGATTATTCGGAACAGGAAGAAAGACCAAGAGTGAGATGAGCAAGAAAAGCAAATAATAGATATTCAGGGTCCGACAGCAGTACGGCTAATCTAGAGGGTTAAGGGTATTAAAGGTCACGTTGGAAACCCCAGGAACCTGTGAAGTCACAGAAGATTCATTGGTACGACACTATCTCATAGGCTATTCTAAAAAAACGTGTGAACAGCCCCACCGGAGTAAACAACAAGCAAAGAGGTTTAGCATAGTAGTCAGAGCAATTATCACAACAATCACGGGAGATATCATCACAACAAACCATCATTAAGAACAATAGCAAGTATTAGACAGTTTTGACAAGTAGTGAACACACTTGAATCAAAACAATTTATTGATAGACAGGCTGGATAACAGACCAACACAGATTTTGATTTAACTTTTAGCTCCCAAAGATGAGTACTATTGACGAAAATAGCAACAATAATGGGAATGGTCTTCCTAACAATCTTGTTGGTGGTATGGTTCAAACACCGGGGTCCAAGGAGATAACCTATGATTCGTTATCTAATGGATCTACTGGAGGGGGAAGTTCTCATGGTAACGATAATAGAGTGCCAAGTAATAATCAAGGCTCTGGTAACGCCTTAGAGGTACCTCGTAGGTGGGTGGCCGCCACTGGTTCTGATGCTAATAATTTTTCTACAACGATCGATAAGACACAGACTACCATTATTCAGGGGATCGAATTGGATGATGCTAGAGTTCAAAAACCAACCAGAAGTGAAGGTGGCTCTAGCAAGAGAAATACCTTTGCCTGTGTTAGTTGTCATTCTTCTAAAGTTAAATGTATCCCATCACAATTGGATGATATATACAGAAAGCCATGTCAACGATGCTTGAAAAACGGTAAAGTTTGTACTTTTGATCTTTCTAAAAGAACAAAAAGAAGAAAGCAAAGAAATTCAAATAGTACTTCTTCTTTGGTATCAATGACAGGCTCTTTCCAATCATCTGTTGGAATGACGAACCATACTAACACTGTTAACGTGCCTATACCAATTGATACAAAAAGGTTCATGGAACCAGGACCAATTCAACAACAACAACAACAACAACAACAACAACAACAACAACAACAACAACAGCAGCAGCTGGTGCTGCAACAGCAACAACAGCAGTCACAACTATTATCAAATGGTAGACCAAATCCTCAATTCGGTATACCAATATCTAATTCAAGTGTCGAATTAAACTCAACTAATTATAATTCTACCAACAATTCTCTACAAAACACTAATGACCAAAGTGATTTACCGAAGCTACATAATGGGAATAATAACATTTCGTATATGTGGCCAGCAAATATGAATGAGAATGATTTTCAAAACCAAATCCAAGCTCAATTTCAACATAACAGAGGTCGACAAGGCCAGAATTCAAACCCCACTCACACTTCTCATTATCATCATCATCAAAACCAGCTACATCACCAAGTATCATCTACAAATGATCTTCAACATCCTTTGCGAAACCATACCAGACAAAACAATTTACAACCAACGTCAAGTATGAGCATGACTAATCTACAAACTTCATCACAATATTTAAATCAATCTACAACAGATTTAAACCATCAGTATGAACATTTAAGAAATGCAAATACTCCTCCACCTAATTTGTCTTCTAAACATCCAAACCCATTGATCTTTAATCCAAATAGCCAAAGTTTGCATAATACTTCTAATCCTAATTTGACCCCTATAATGAATACAAATTTAAATAACTCTACTACAAATACAAACTCAACTAATAATACCCTGCCGAATAATATTCCAATAAATCATAATCAAAATATTGAGTCATCTGCTATTCCAAATAATAATCAAAACCCAATTGTAACAACTAATCCCACTTCAACATCAACTAATAACACACAAACAAATGATAATGTACCTATTAAACATCAAGAAAATAATACAGCCGTTAATGGCCAGACTTCCCCAACTTTAAGAACTCAAATGTTATCTGCATCTAATAATAGTTTCAATTCAATTACTTTGCCGAATAATAATAATCCTAATTCAAGTAATGGAATAATAAACACAAGCAGTGCAATTTTAGGCTCTTCTGCTCCAATCCAATCCAACTCTTCGTTAGGTATTATAAATACTGAAAAATCAATGTTTGATAATCATATCAATCCTGATTCTGTAGCTAATGCTACTTCTAATATAAATTCTACCACTACGACTGCTTCAAGTATTAATAATAAAAGAACTGGCTTAAATTCAACTTCAAGAAGGAAAAAACCTAAATATAGAAAAGAATTGTATTCTGTATTGATTCATCAGAAAGGTCAATTACATGAAATCGCTGAAAAGTATGAAACAATATCACAAAATTGGGACAATTGCATGAAATCCAGCAAATATATGGAGCACATTTTAGATCCAATCACTGCAGGAATTTTGACGCTTGAAGAAGCAGAAGAACGGTTAAATATATATAAAAATGATGTTTCTTATGAAAGTAAATTTCCTTTTATTAAAATCTCTAAAAATTCTACTGTTCATCAATTTATTAATGAAAAACCAATATTTTTCTCAGTTATAATGTCAAGTGTTTCAATTCTAATGACTGAAAAAAATACAAATCTTAAAAAAGTGATGGAATTGAATGCTTTTGTATTGAATTTAATTACAAATCAAATCTTTAAATCTCAAAATAGATCTATTGAATTGTTAGAAGCTCTATTAACGTGGTGTATGTGGTATAATATTCCTGCTTGGGCTAATAAAACTCACTACAATATCTTCAGCTATGTTTGTAGTTGCCTGAACCGTGATTTAGCTCCGACTCAAATTAATGAAAGCTTTAAGATGTTTAGTAATGATGATAATTTCAAGATGAACGAGAATAAATTTAATAAAAAGCAATATGAAAGTTCAGAAAATTCTCCAAGATTAACACTAATGACATATATTACTGCTTTAAATATTTCAATATTTCTAAAGCAACCAGCTCAGACTCGTTGGTCAAAATTAATCGAAGAGGCAGCTAAGGCTGTATTAAATGAAACAACTTCAAATTCCCCAATCTATAAAGTTGAAGATGATGAAGTCTTAATAGTTTTCTTAAGATTAAATCATATGCTAGAAAAAATCCATATCCATTTACACGAAATAGATCAAAAAATCGAAAGAGAAGATGATCCAGAATACACTGATAAGCATTTGAATAATTTAATTACAAGATATAAATTCCAATTGGATGAAATTTATGAACAAATTCCAAAGGATAGACATAAAGTTTTATCATATTATTATAGTGTAGAAGCTTATTTGTATCAATATATTTTAGGTAGCTTTGTTGAAAAATTACCAGATACATCTCAAATTTATCCAATACCCGAATTAATTCATAATGCTATTATTCGAGGCCAAGAGAGTTGTGTTTCATGCTTAAACCAATTTTTGAAAAGTCAGCCAAAATCAGTTGCTTCGTTACCCCTATTTCATACATCTCGTATTATCTATACAATTGGTATGCTATTATTAAAAATAAGATATTCTACAGTGGCTATTGCTTCATTCCACTATTTAAAGCCAATGACTGAAGGTGCCCTTGACATTGTTACTAGGGTTTCCCATTTATTAGAAGAATCCTCCAAAATGTATCCTTTCAACCATTTTGTCTATAAATTTCAATATGTCATCGCATTATTTATTCAAACATATGCAAATTTATTAACTTCGGTAGCTGATGTTGACATTGCTGAAATGGATGGTAATTATTCAAAGTATAATAAGAAAGCAAAATTAAAAGAAAAAGTAATTAAAGATAGGGAAAGAGAATGTCAGGCTCAATCTAGAAATCAAACAGAATCTAGAAATCAAACAGAATCCATTAATATGCATAATATTGATAATATTATTCGCAATAGTTCAGAGTTTGCGACAAATCCTAGCGCTACAATGAATATAATAAATTCTTCAGATAGCAATATAAATCCTAATACAAACAACAATACACCGGAAACAATGAAGAATTATGCAAATATACCGAATAATAATAAAATCAGTAATAGTACAGCTGACAATTCAAATATTATATCACCTTTTGAAAGTAACCAATCAGGCACTGCCGATGTTAAGTCTGATATGAACACAGAACTAGGAGTTTCTCCAGGTGGATCTAGTGTTAATTTGAATGATTATTTGACTGATATTGATTCCTTAATGTGGGGATTCAATTCTTTAAACGATGAATTTTGGGGTGATATTATTGGCGGCAATCAAAGGTAAAAATCTGGTATGCTTCTATTATTGTTTTTTAGTACTGTAATGAAAATATTCTAAAACCATAATGGTATAATATAGAGGGATACTAGTGTAATTAAATATTATTTATTTTTATTTTTTTTTTATTTCTGTTGATACTAACTATATTTAATGTTCCAATCATACTTAAGACAAAATAAGCTCATATTTTTTTTATTTGAGTCAAAAAACCCAGTAAACCCCTTTCATAAAGATGTACGCCTTAATTTGATGAACTTCGTTAAAACCAATTAAAGATATTGTGTAACTAAAATTAAAAGGAGAATATAAAAAAAATATTACCATACTGGTATTCATCAATTTTAGCAGACGAACATTATTCAATGTAAAAGTTACAAAATCTAATAGCTCAAAAAACTATACATTACGTATGTGTACAAAACCTTTATGGCAATATGGTGTCAAACAAGTTCAGTATATCACAGTTGTAACAAGTATTCCGGTTGTATACATAATACTTAAATTATCTAACCTCTTACCATCAACATCATATATTAAAAATGCGGAGAAAAAAAAACTCAGTAAAATGTCGAAAAGTTATGTAGTACAAAGAGAGAGAAAAACTAGTATATGATAAATATATATTAAATGTATATATACAATAAAATAAATTAAGTTGAAATACGTAGTTATACCAATTTTTCAAATATTTATAATTGTTCAAAACGAGCACATAAAAATGTCAGTCAGATATGATATATTAATGAAGGAACAGCTTAGTAATTTATAACTGGTAGCTTACAAGGGCTAATATATTAAAAATCTAATAGATCCACTTCTTGATTTGCATCATTACTATTATTAGATGATGGCACAGCAGCGGCATTGGTAGATGCTTTAAAATCTCCAAATAAATCATCATCATCATCATCATTATCATTGGCATTTGTTTGTGTAGAAGTTGTGTTAGACTTAACAATAGTTGAATTTGTCTTTAATGTACTCATAGCTTGAGTAGCAGAAGCCGCTGGAGAAGTAGATTTTGTATTTAACTTTGCAGAGGAGAACAAGGAACCGAAAGGATCTGATTTTTCCGTTTTTGTTGCAATTGCTGGTACAGGCGAAGAAGAATTTAAGTAACCACTATTATTGTTATTGATAGTCATACCCAAAGTATTATTAGTGTTCGTGTTAGAGTTCATTAAAGAAGTATTCATGTCCATATTCATATTTGAAGAATTGTTAACAGTTGAATTGTTGTTCATACCACTTAACAAGTCCATAGTATTAGTAGTATTAGATGCAGCAATACTTGTAGTTATTGGCTGAGCACTTTGAAAATCGGCAAAATCTTCATCATCGTCATCATCAGCATCTTCAGGTTTGTGCCCACTTGAAGGAGCTGTATTTGCGGTAGTAGTTTGCTTCTTAGAAGTGGAAGGTTGAGATTTAGCTGGTTTTGACCATTCTGGAGTATCATCATCCGAATCTGGATCAAAATCAGCACTGACACTAATACCATTACTACGAGCAAACCCAGCATGGGTGTTATAACCAGATTCACCCGTTGCACCCATAGCATTACCAGTTCCGCGAAATTTACCTGCTGTTGATCTTGCTTTACGACGTGCGCTTCTGATAGCATCGTCACTTGACAAAAGCGACGTCATTGCTTGAGCTCTACTACGGACATTAGCACCTTGATCTCTGCCCTCTGAGTCCACGTAATGGAAACTTTCTAACATTCTAATCAATCCTAAACTGCTACGAGCTTCATCAATAAATCTCTCTGCACCATGAGTAATTAAATATTCCAATAGTTGTAAAGCTTTATAAATTTGACGCCACAAGTTACCACTCTTTTCAGTAAAACGTCGAAGGATCATAGATAAGATTTCTTCACGTTCTCTCGGATTATAAGTTCCTTGAGCGATTTGTTCCATCAAAGTAGATGAGGCACCCCAAGGCTCATTATTAGTAGCCTCACGAACTTTAGCTTCCATATCAGTATAATTAAATACCACATTTTGTGCTTTACGGAAGTATTTTTTGGCATCATACAATGTCATATTACTTAGAGTATCTTCTAAACTCATTTTGGAAATTGTTTATTTATATAATTTTTTGTTTATCTGGTAACTGCTGAATAACACAAATGTAACACTCCGCTTAAGATATCTGAAGTGATTCAATTGAATTTCTATTTTACTGTCCTTACCGCTTATGAATTTGTCCGCTATAATTCTAGATATGTCACTGCAAAGTATTTTAGATTAATTATATATCTGTCAATAGGTCTACTTTCCTTATTTTTGGTAAATTTCACTTTGTTTTCCGTTTTCCTAATTGCATTTTTCAAGCCCCGAGGTGTCACAAAAAAAGGGGGTGCCAGTAAATCAGCATGATAAACAGAAAACAATGAACTATGTTTCTATTTTGTCATTACTATTAGATATTATAATGGTTTTCACGATTGTATATAGCCCTAACTTGTAGAGCTTGAGCAAAAACTACAGCAATGGGCCAAATTGGAGCATCACCCAGAATTCTGACACCCAAGTATAAGCATCTGCTTGACAATTTAGCTTTGTTGATAACATTGATCATATCATTAATTGGAACTTTATTAGATTTCATAACTCTTTCTGCAATTTCATCATTTAAGATTTCCACATCTAACGCTCCTTGGGCTTGTATTCTTAAAAATTCTGCATATGATTCTTTGTTATAGCCCTTGGGTAATAAATGTCTTTCAACTTTCTTAAAAATTTTTTCACATTGTAACCATAATATCTTATCAGAGATGCTGATATCCAAGTTCAAATTATTGTTATTAACACATCCCCCTTCTAAATATTTCATTCTTTCAGAAATAATAAAAATAGAAATAAAAATACACGTAATTGCAAAAATTGGGGTTCTTCTTGAAGTTGATCTAGCATCATTTTTAATTGAAACACTGTTAATCCAATATTCAACTATACCTAAGGCATGCTTAGTGGATTCATTTAAATTATCAATCTCATGACTTAAATTATTCAATCGTAAATTCATATGCTGCCAATCTTTAATCCAAACAAATCTCATAATTTGTGACACACCGATACATTTACGAATCCTTGCCAATAAATATAATGGAATAATTAATTGGATTGATAAATCTTGTCTAAATTTATGTATATTGTTAGCATTGATTTGTAATATACCACCGTTTTTCAAGTATAATGATTCCCACGATCTTAACGCAGATTCAATAATTGGCCTTGAATTTAATTTCCAATCAACATCTTCTTCTGGAGTTTTCGTATATGTCGGTAACATAAAATTACTGTTAGTATTATCATCCTTATGTCTTTCAATGAAAATTTTTTCATGAATGGATAATAGTAATGATAATAACACGTTATTTGATATCTTTTTATTATTTTCATATATCATAACATTTCCAATAGCTAAATAGGTTAAAAAATTTTCATAATTTTCTCCACCATTGGAAAGTTCAATCAATGAAAATTTGGAATCTAATTTAATGTTTTTAGAAATTAAAATATTGTTCCATTCTTTCGAGTTCATACAATTAAATAGATTTTCATAATAGGTTGGGATACCACATTTCATATCTAATGAATGGAAACAATATTCGAACCCAACAATAGAAGTAAATAAATTAGAAATTAATAATAAGATATGACATGTTCTAATTCTTGATTGAGATTCAATAAAATATTCATAGTTCTTATTGATTTGTTCTTGAGTGACATATTGGGCTCTATATTCTGCCATTTGATCGGGTTTATTCTCAAAATCTAATAGATGATCACTTTCAATTGGGGGTTGTTTAAATAGTTCTAATGGCTGATTGATTTGGGTTAATTTTACTAATTCAATCAATGACATCAATTGACTATATGTTTTCTTAGTTATATTTAAGTCATTACTAAACATATTAACGAATGACAATAAAATAATTGTTTGAATGACCCATAATGGGGTCACTTCTGGATTATTTTTATATTTTTCAAAAAGTTTTCTTTTCTTCGATGCAGCAACATTTGATAGTAACATAGCATGTGATGAATGGAAGCCAAATAAGGCACCGATTGCTGTAATTGCTAAAATCAACGCTGCATTCTCAATTGTAGGTTTTATTGAATATAAATGTATGAACGGAAAATATTTATGAAAATTTTCCACATATAAATCAACATATTCATTTAATTCCTGCAATTTAGGGAAAACATTGTTTTCTAAATTCATTTGAATAATAATTTGATTTCTTAATTCACTGGTAAATAATTGAAGATTTTTTCCATTTGTTACCATAGTAGTAGAATTTGAGCTTGAAGAAGTAGAATTAGAAGATACCGTTGAAATATTTGAATAGATATTTTTCAGATGATTTTTGGAATTATTTGGAATAGTAGAGGGAAGTATTGGACTTATTCCATTAGTACTTTGATTTGAAGATATATTATTACTAGATGAATTATTGCCTGTTACATTAGGAATAGAGTCCGAAATTAACATAGAGTTAGTACCTGAATTTGTGGATGGTGCTGAAGTTGGATTAATGGACATTGTAGGATCTCCCTTAGTCACATTATTTGGATGAGCCTCGTTATACAAGTCGATTTGTCTTGAAGTGAAAAGTGATGATATAGTTGTAATTTTATTGGGAATTTTTTTATCCTTTTTACTATTATCTATATTGGATTTTTGCATTTGGTTGTGAGCTAATTGGCAATTATGGAGCTGTTTGTGTAAATGAGTTTGTTCATGTTGAGCAATATTTGTTGCTCTACTTGGTTGTCGATTATTGTTAATAGGATGAGGGGAAGCTCTCAATGAATTTGGATTGGAAAGATTATCAGATAAAATAGTTGGAGAAACGTATGCCTGTTGCTGAGTTATCGGAGATTCTGATGAATTCAGATTTGGATATGATGATGATTGAATATTTGAAGATGGAGATAAATAAGTTGGGCTCACAAGTGCACTATTTGATGGTGCAGAATTCATATTTTGTTGAACGCGCAGAACTTCTGGTTTTACGGAGTTGTTAACATTTGATGGCGCTAAATTTGAAGAAGTGGAATGAGGTGAGTAGTAGTTAATAAACTGTGTATTTGCATCAACATTTGTATTTGAATTATTAATACTGGAATTGGTTTTATGTATAGAGGAAGACAAGTTTTGTAAATGGGAATTTAATGAGCTAGGTGACATCGATATGGAATTAGGTCTTGAGGATGTTTGTGAAGGAGTATTATTTGGATTTATAAAGCCAATATCATCAATATGATTGAAATTAACTTTGAAATCAGTGTCATGAATTGGATTTGATAGTAAATCAAAGAGCCAACCTTCATCATGTGGTTCGTTTAGTAGGTTTTCATCCAAGGTATTGTTTTTATCATCAAGATTTTGTTTATTAGAAGTATTTAGGATTTTATGAGATGAAATCTTTGAAGTAGAATTTTTTGCCGTATTTTTTGGTGAACATTCATCCACACCATTATTAGGAAGGGATATAGTATATTCTAACTGTTTATTATTTCTATGAACACTAATTTCTAAAGGGTTTTCAGTATCTTCTTCTTCTTCTTCGTTTAAATTATTAGAAGCCGTATTAATAGTGGTCGGTTGGATTTGATTTGTAGTGTAATTATTTGGAGTTGATTTTTTATAATTAAAATAGTCTAAATTGGTATTTGTATTATTATAATTCATCAAATTGTTTGTATAGCCTTCCCCACTTAAAGTAGGACCCATTGTAAAAATGTTCATTAAGCTTGGCATTGGTTTCATTAAGAAAGCAGAAGGTGTCATTGGTGTTTGCTTTTGCAAAGGATCAATATCATCAATTTCAGTAGTATTTATAATATTCAAAGAGGGATCATCATTAATATTATTCGTTAAATTATTCCCCAATAAATTATTGCCGTTATTGTTTGAATCGAATAAAGAATTATATGAATTTTTAAATATATTCGTGTCAAGAGAATCTAAATTGTGATTAGCGGTACTATTATTTTCTCCATTATTATTCTGATTAAAGTTAATATTATTAAGTCCAGGAGTAGTTGATGTTACCATATTGAGTGGGTTATTGTTTGAATTATTATTTGATAAACTTTCTTCAATATTATTAAAAACGTCTAAAGATAATTCAGGAGGTAATTCTAATAGAGAAGGATTGAAAAATCCAGAATCTACTACTTTTTCCATAAGTTGTTGAGCAGATAATTGTGGTGTAGAAAATCCTACTTGATGAGGTACATCATCCACAATGGGATGATTATTATACTGTGAAGTATTGCAATTTGTATCAGTAATTCCGTTTAAATTAACATTTGAGATTTGATTAGTATTCTTATTGTTTATATTATTATTATCCATTAAATGTGATAAATCAGTTGTTGAATAAGTGAAAGCATTAGATGCAGAAAAAGAGGCATGCCTTTTCCTTTTCCCATTAATATTATTATTAATATTATTAGTATTATTATTAGTATTATTATTAGTAGTATTCACACTACTCATTCCTCTTATTCTTTTCTCATCGGTAGTAATACTTTTAGATATTGAATTATTTAAAACTGGTATAGGGATATTATTGGAATTCAAATTCATTATAATATGTGGACTATTGCTCATTCCTTTATTAGAATCAGTAGAGGAAGTAGTAGTAGAGCCACCCGTGCCACTACTTGTTGAAAAATTTATATTTGTTGATGTGGATCCGTTATTTGAGTATTTTTCTTTACGTTTGGCTTCTTTTCTTAATTGAGCAGGTGTCATTGCCATTGGATTTGCCGGTGTTGGTAATATCGTTTCTTTATTTCCATTAATTTTAATAACATGTCTGATTTGATTATCATCTTCATGCTTAGAGCTTTCTTCATCAATATCAAGTGAAGTTAGGTTTAAATTTTTTTGAGTCTTTAAAAAATTCATATTATTAATCTTTGCTTCAGTGGATTCCATACTAATTAAAGTAGGGTGTAATTTATGTTGATGTCTTAAAACCAAATCCCTCCTTGCAAAACATCGGCCACAAAAGACACATAAAAATGGTTTTTCATTGGTATGAGCTCTTTGATGTCTTCTTAAATGTTCTTGTCTGACAAACCCACGAGTACAAATCTGACATAAATAGGGCCTTGGCTTATCGGTCTTAATGGTTCTAGATTTTTTAGGAATAGGTAAAGGATTTGAGCTATTATTTGCGGGTGAAACGTCATTATTATTTGTGTTCATTGTAGTTGTTAAACGAGTCGTATAAAGTCCATCGTTGCTAGAAGCTGTGCTACTATCCAATCGTATGTTATTACTATCTGGTCTATCATTGATACTATTGTCATTGGTTAAATATGAATTATTAGAATCACTGCCCATTGTGTATTGTGATGTCATTATACAACTGTTCTAGTTATTTGTACCCTAATATTTGTTTCGTTTGAAATAGTGTTGGAAAAATTATAGTCTGTATGGTTTGAAAATAGCTGAACACAAGTTTGTAATAAAGCTATAATTTAGTCTATCAATACTAGAAAACCCCTCTGTAGTAATTCTATTCCACTCCAATGAATTGATGAATTTAAGCCATTGACTCTATTTTGGCATGAAAATTCAAAACTTTATTTCTACAAGAGTATATGACTTTCTAAATGATAGATAATCTTTGTGTTGATATTTTTGCTGTTTTTGTTTTTAGAATTTATCACTCGGCCATAACCCTATATATGTGCAAGTTTAACCCCGATAACCCTTGCAACCCTAGTTATTTTTCAAAATTCATCAATGACATAGGTAATTCGTAAAAAAAACTAATCTTAAAACATCCCTTTTTATTAACTATCTTTTTTATTGAACTATTTCAATGTTATTATTGATTAATATTTTTACAATTTTATCACGTGATGGGCTTTCCCTTATTCGGTTAGCTCTCCGGTATCCCCTCCGAATCTCAAGGGCGTAAGAGATTAATAATTAAGAGTATACATAACAATACAATAATATAATTAAAAAAATGGAAGACATATACAAGTTTAATTATAACAATTACGAAGTATATTACTTTGAAGAGATAAAAAAAATTGACTACAACAACTATGATTTCCAGATTTTCATTCCCTATTGTTAAACACTATTGGCCAGTCTTCGTCAGTGCCACTGCCATGTATTATGTAGTTGGTAAAGCTGCTGATGCTTACTCACAAACTGATGAGTATATTAATGATCCAAGAAACCCACGTTTCTTAAGAGGTGAAAAATGGTTGATTTGAACAAGAAGGCATAAACGGACAACACAGTTTGTTATTTTTTCTTGGCGTTTATGTCTATTTACTCTTCATATTCCGTTGTATATATTCTATTCTATATTCGTAACTTAACCATTTAACCTCAAATTAGGTAACTACATATATATATATATATATTTAGTCTTTTATAATGAGTCTTAATATATAAATATAAATATTCATATGATAATAAATTAAGATGATGAAAAAAAGAAACAAAAAAATCAAAAAAAAATCAAAAAATTAGTTCTGAAAATAATAAAATAATATTGAATGCAAAAATTGATTATATACATAGAAAGGATGGTCATAGTATAGAGCTTGCTTTGTAGCACTGGATTATTTCATGGTAATACATTCTTGATGTCTTCTAACAACCTATTCCCATCAACATTACCTACAGTGATTCTCCAGTTCAATGTTGTAAATGTATTATTGCTTTTCAAAGGTGCTTCATTAACACTTATTCCATGAATTTGACTCAATTTATTGGCTATATCTTTGGAAGTTCTAATATCAAATATATTTCCATAAGCTATATTATTTTGTTTACGTGAGCCATATAGCATCCCATTGTAATTCTTTAAACTGTCTTCTTTCAAATTAGGATACTTTACGTGATATTTTTGTGGCTTTGAATTACCTTGTAAGTATTCAATAATCTTTAAGGTATTTAAATCACAATTGATAGAAGTTCTAATAAATTCTCTGCTTTCGAATTCCCAAGTTATAATATCTTGACACCAAACAATATCGAAATTATCATTTTTATATTCTTGTTGGAAAAAAAGTTTCATCTCTTCGTAATTCTTACTGTCTTTATTTAATACAACGCCACCGCCATTATTAGTAACATCTTCGTTACTACAAGTTTGATTGTTATTGAATCGTAGTGTTGTGCAAAGATCACATGTGATGATATCACAATATTTCAAAACATTAATATATAGATGACTACAAATGCTTTCATCTATTATTATTAAAAACCCATAATCATTTGATAATTTCTTTAATTTTTTTAAATTGTACATATCTAAAGTCTTTGAACTTGGTGCTTCTAAATATACCCCTAAGATTTGTTCACCTCTTTCTAAAATTTCTTCCAAGGATTTGAAAGGATTATCATTTTCCAAATAATAGGTATTTTCATAGCGATTTAAAATCTTAAATGTACTATCCTTAGAATAACCAAATAGAACCGTCTTTTTATAAGGTAATTGTTCGCTTTCTAAATTATTTCCAAGATTATTATTTATAATTGTTGTTAGCGTTGTGGTAGAAGTGATGGTATTGGTAGTATTATTAGTGTTATTAATTAATATATTATTTTCCAAATTACCGTTGTTGATTGGAGATGATGAATTTGTATATCTCAATCTCTGAATTCGTTTATAATCTAAATCAATTAAAAATCGATGAGTGGCAAAAATGGCATTTTTACCATTTGGAAATAAATATATATCTGTATTGGGATTTGCTCTAAATCTATTGGAAATATTTACTGGTGGACAATTAAGATTAGTATTGTTATTGTTATTGTTATTGTTGTTTGTTGTAGTAGCAGGTGCTGTTCCTGTTCTTGGATTACTTGAATTATTAAATTCTATATCAAATGTACCATCTATTGGTTCAGCTGGCACAATAGAAGACATTGTTAATTGATCCAATGAAGTTTCAAAGTCATTCAAAGTCATAGGATCTAGAAGAGAATTACTACTATTAAAGATCATGTCTTCTGGCGATAGTAATAAGGTATTCAATATATCTTGTCTTTCTAAAGATGGTGATGTATTAGCATAATTTTCATTTGATGATGAATCTACCAAAGTTGTAGTATTCGAATGGTTGTCTTCAAGAATAGGACAATTTTTGGGCTGTAATGCCAACCGTCTCTTGATCCTTGCAGTGTCATGATTAGCCATTGATAAATCGTTATGTCTTCCATACCGATCTTGTAGATAATCATCTTGATGTGATATATGCACATTACTATTAGTATCTATCATATTCGGTATAGGAATGGTATCGGAATGTATATCTCTATTAATGCTAGAAGAATGTTCCACTAAAAACAATTCTTTTAATACATAAGTAGCCATTAATATAGAAATAATCTCGCCAGACATGTTTGAATAATCCTTAACTAGTGGTAAATAGCTTTGATCGAAAAATAACGTTGCAATTTTGCATTCTTTCTTTGTCCTAGATTCTACATTATTCATTGGTTTCGGAGTGGCCAATTGTAAGATTCGTAATCGTTTGGAAACTTGTGAAGATTCATTATCTAAAGAACGGTTTCTTGCTATCAAATAGCGTACGTATTCACGGCATCTCTTTGCAGAGTTATATGAAGGAAACACCATACAATTCTCTCCTTCTCGAGCATATTTTTCTCTGAGAATTCTTGTGAGACGATTTTGGACACTTTCTTCTTCAATAGCAGACGACATATATTTGAATGTACACAGTTTCTTTGTGAGTGTTTTCTCCAGTAACTTTAAAAGGTGAGTACCCAGATTTTATCTTTACTTTTTTTTTTTAATCTTTTTATTTCGTTAACACAACTATAACATTATTAGGAAATTTCGTCTGTTTAATTAGGGTGATTACTCATCCATAAATCGGATACCTTGATTTGACTACTCGTCCGATGCGTTGAAAATGATATACGATTTTTAAATATTACATAGAAGTATAAGGTCTATGATAAAGATTAAATGATAATGATTTTTATCAAGAATCTTTTATTTATTGTGTAACTATACTATAATCTATAGTGAAATGCCTTTTTTTTATGTGAATACATTGATAATATCTGAGTGTAGCGAAATACGCATGCATTAATGTCTGTGCCATAAATACAATATACAAATTTTGCAAATGTAATTTTTATATATTGAATGACTTTAAAACGTCAGATGTGTTCCATTTCATCATATAAATGTGTTTACAGATTATGCTGAACATTTTTGCATCGAATATTGTTCAATATTTGTTAAATCAATATAAAATTGATGAATCCATCTTCATCACATAATTGGTAATGGTCTATTCCTGAATACGATCTTATGAGTAAACACATCTTTCAGTTGATATTCTTTGGTTTCACTAACAAAATGTAAGAGCCCTAGAGGAGGGTCAAGCTTCTCAATTTTTCCTAAGAGACGCTGAGTTGTCCCTACATACATGGTAACTTGTTTTGAATCCTGGTCTATATTCAATATGCCTACTTTCACTATAGGATTATCTTGAGAATCTAAAGAAAATCTACTGTCTTGCAAGTAATTATCCTTCGGAAGCTGCTGCAAGCTAGGAATATCTAATTCGCCTTGTATCTCGATAATAGTATTGCCTAGAGGAGTTGCTATTGTAGATAACTTTTCCTGTGCTAGTTGGCCTAAAACGTGATGGTCGATCGATATGTCTACTACGTTCATCTTAGTTGAAGATTTTCTTTAAGTTCTAATTGAAAATATTCGTCGGAGAATGTAATGATTGCTGAAATGTTTATTGAAAGATAACTATAAGGATAGAAATATATCTGTTATTCAAGCTAAATTGTATGTTAAATAAGCTATGAATGGTAGTGCCATACGTTCCCATAAAATTTACTTTTATATTGTTTTAAATTCCATTTAATTAATATTTCGATTTCACGTAAAACGCGTGTGTTAAATTCTAACCTCTAAAAATAGCTAACTACTTTAAGATAGTATAATAATAAAAGATTTAAATAAAAAAAAAAAAATAAAAAATTAAATATAAAAAATTATAAGAAAATAATATTTATATTGAGAATATAACAATATAAGACAATCTGCAACAATTTTTTAAACTATTATATCAGCATGTTCTTTAGAAAGAAAAAACCTGTTTTAGAGCAATATACAAATGATTTGAAAACTATCACCAAAACTATCCATAAATTGGAAAATAAATTAAGGAGGAAAAGGTATTTCAATGATAACTTAAACTTATATATCTTATGGTATGGATCCTTGGTCATCTTGCTATGCCAATGCCTTTTATATTTCTACTACCATACTACTAGCTTTAAGATCAATTGTTTATCAATATTTATATCCATTATTATATTATACTTACTTCGATTATTATTATTTAAAATAAACGAATGGTCTATTAAAAGGTATTCATTAAAATTAGTATCGCTTAAAGAAAGACATCAATTAAAAATAAATGAATTGAAGAATGAAACAAACTTTAATATGACTAATATAATTATAAATCGATTCTCTTCAGGTGATTCAAAAGCTGAAGATGCCATTGAATTAATTGATGATGAATTAAAAGAAAAAAAATTGCAATTAGAAAATCTTGAGAAAAATTTAAGATTATTAGAATCACAAAAGGATAAATTAAGTGAAGATAAATGGTTTGATAAAGTCATTAGCACGTTAGCCGGTGGAAATGATATAAATAATATGTTTGTTCCAGAAGTTTGTAAGAAATGCGGCTGTTTTAATGGTGTATTTAAATTAGCTAATAGAGAAGTTCATTGGGTTTGTCCTGATTGTAAGTTCGAAAATAAATAGATATATATCTACTTGTTTTGTTGAATCATGTTGCATATTATTGAGTTTGATATTTTTTGTTTTTTCTTAATTATTGCATTTTTTTTAGTTTAATTGAAATTATAGTTATAATTATGATATATATATATACATATATATATATATATTATGTATGTAATTTACAATACAGTTAATTCAAATAATTAATACCTATATGGTGAATTATTATCCAACTGAAATTTTACAATGAAAGTATAAAAAAAACGCATTAATTGCATTTATTAAAGTTGTATAGATGTATAAAAAAATCGTTTGATAAAAGGGCTACGTTTATTTAGATAAAGACATAATAGCGTTAACAAGGTCACCTTTATGTTCAGTTAAAGCAGCAATAGCTTTACCTCTTGGGACGTTAGCTTGTTCCATAATCAATTTAATATCTTCTTCAGATAAATCGCCAGCATCTGCATCATCGGCAACTTCAGCTGGAGCATCAGATGCATCCTTCTTATCAGCAGCAGCAGCAGCTTCCATGTCTAATTGGATGTTCTTTGGGTCCTTAGCATCGGTAGTTGGTAGGATACCAGAAGCTTCAGCTTGAGCTTGGGCAGCAGCCAACTTTTGAGTGAAATCATCAACCTTTGGTTCACCGAAAACAACGTAGTTACCACCTTGAGATCTGTAGACTTCTGGGTTTTCAATGGCAACGATTTGGTTATCCTTCTTTCTGAAAGTGACACGAGCAATACCTGGCACTCTTTTTAAGTTCAACTTAGAGATCATTTCTCTAGCTTTCTTTTCATTTTTGTTGACGACAGTAACGTTAGACATTGGTAATTGATTATCTTGCTGGTTGATATGACGAATGTTTGAGTAAACGATCTTTTTCAGTTATTATTAATTATTAAATAAAAAATTTTTTTTTCATATTTGAATAATTTTTCAGTACTCTTGTTTCCAGGTTTTGTTAAAAAAAATACAGAGTAGCGAACCAAGAAATTTGGCGAGAAAAAATCATATTGCACGAGTAATTAAGTGTCACAATATAAAAGAAGATCTTAACCTGATAAGAATAAAACTGTACAATAACTGAGTGGTGATGATGATGATGGCAATAAAAAAAATCATCTATTAGAGCAAGACGTAAGTAAGGTATCTTATTTGATTGTCTTCATTAGATTAAATAAAGTTGTAAATGTACTTTAACGAATGAAAAAATTGTTAGTAAAAGAGTAACATTTAAATTTTAAATTTTGTTGCAAATTCTTCGAATAGTTCAAAGAATATTTCTTAAATAATTCACATATACATATGTTTTTCCTATGATATATGGCTCCTATAAGTAACAAAAAGAAGTATATTATTTTATAATATAATATTTGAAATACTTACCAAATGTTGTTTAGAAAAAAAACTTTAGACCAAAAAAAGTCTCCTATTAGGAATAAAATTCATTCAACAATAGTATTATTATGTTGAATAATAATGTAAGTTAGCTCAGGTTACCCGGCTTAACACTTTTTTTTTAAATTTTAGCCTTAAATTTTTTTTTTTCTAAGAGCTCATCGCTAAAGGACAGATTTCAGATTTTTAAATCTTAAAAAAAGTTGAAAAAATTATGAACACTTCATAATATATATATAATTTTTTTGGGCAAAGCGTCTCAGGCAGCTTAAATTGGATAATATATAAAATATTTGACTACTATTAATATTCAAATATGGATCCAAATAATCTATTACAATGTTTTCATGCAACATTGTCACAAGATAAATCAATAAGAACTAATGCAGAACAACAATTGAAACAATATAATAAAACACCGGGTTTTTTAGGAGCATGTTTGGATATCATCAGCTCTGACCAAATATCTGCTGATATAAAGCTGTCTGCTTCATTATATTTTAAAAATAAAATCACTTACGGCTGGCCAGAAAATTCAAATAATCATACCAAAAATGACCTTTTAGATTATGCAATTGATAATGACGAAAAACCAATTATCAGAGAAATGTTGATCCAGACATTATTAAAAGTGTCCAATTCCTCTACTGAATCTCATACTTCAACATCTCTCTTGAGAATTTTGAAAACACCTTTAATGATTATTATATCTATTGATTATTCTAATAAAAAGTGGAATGATCTTCTACAATTTTCTTTAAATTTAATATCTAATACTAATGAATCAGATCCACAGACAATAAATAATGCTTATATAGGTCTGATTTGTTTGTCTGAAATTTTTAGAACTTATAGATGGACTGATAATGATGCTAGACAAGATTTAGAAATTCTAATTCTAGATTATTTCCCTTCACTTTTAAATTTTGCAAACGATTTTTTATTAAATGATGGTAAAAATTTAAATAATTATCAGTATGGTGATATGTTAAAATTAATTATTAAAATTTACAAGTTTGTTACTTATATTGATTTGCCATTTTCTTTACAAAAGCAAGAATCATTTATTAATTGGGCTAATTTTTTTGTTAAAATCATTCAATTGCCTTTATCAAATGAAATCCTATCTATATCTGATGTAGAATTAAGATCAAAAAACTCATGGTGTAAATGTAAGAAATGGTCGTATGCAAATTTATTTAGATTATTCCAAAGATACTCAACTGATTCTTTAACAAAAAAATTCGAATATAATGAGTTTAAAGATCTATATAGATCACAATTTTTACCAAATTTATTAAAGATTTTATTTTCCCAAATTGAAAATTATAATCCAAATATTACAAATACTACAAATTGGTTAAGTGATGAATCCATTTATTATATTGTTTCGTTTATTGATCAATCTATTATTGATAAAAAGATTTGGCCGTTAATAAAACCAAATTATAATAATATTATTCAATTTATTGTTTTCCCAATATTAATTCCAAATGAATCAACTTTGACTACTTTTGAAATTGATCCACAAGAATATGTTCATAGAAATTTAGAATTATGGGATAATGATTATTCTCCAGATTTAGCGACTATAAATCTATTAACTACTGCAGTTACTAAGAGATCAAAATCCACTTTAGAACCAACTTTACAATTTATTATTGAAATTTTGAAACAAAATATTACACCAAATGGTAGTTTACCATTAGAAAATGCCATTAAAATTGAATCAGTATTAAGAATGTTTTCATGTATTATTGATAGATTAACAAATCCAAAATCTCCTTATTATAATCAAATGGAAGAGTTTTTGAAATCATTTATTTTACCATTTTTTGATTCAAATTATGGATTTTTGAAGACACGCACCTGCGATATTATTTCAAAAATTGGTATGTTAGAATTTAAAGATACATCTATAATTCAAATTATTTATCAAGGAATTTTAAAATGTTTAACTTCCCAAGGAGATGATGAATGTTTACCTGCTAAATTGATGAGTTCTTTAGCTTTACAAACTTTCTTACAAGATGTACAATTTCAATCTTATTTGGAACCGAATGTTGTTGATATTATGCAAATTTTATTGAATATTTCAAATGAATTCGAATCAGATACTATTTCAGGTGTCATTCAAGATTTTGTTGAACAATTTTCAAAGCAATTGCAACCATTTGGTATTGATTTAATGAATAATTTAGTTCAACAATTTTTAAAGCTCGCTAATGAATTAAATGATGCCTCGAATATCGATATTAATAATTTTGTTGGTTCTACAGAGGATTTACCTGATGAATCAGATAAACAAATGGCAGCTTTAGGTATATTATCAACAACTATTTCTATCTTATTATCTTTTGAAAATTCCCCCGATATTGTAAAGAATTTAGAAATTGCATTTTACCCGGCTGCTGAATTTATTATGAAGAATGGTATTGAAGATTTTTATAGAGAAGTTTGTGAATTTTTTGAAAATTCCACATTCTTGTTAAGAACTGTTTCGCCAGTTGCCTGGAATTTCTTACAATTGATAAATGAATCTCTTTCTAGTAGTGATCCAAATAATACTAACGACAGCAGCCCTACCGATAGTATGATTGCATTTTATTTGGAAGATTTCATGCTAATTATTAATAATTACCTACTATATGGTCAAAATGAATTGAAAACTATGCAAGACTATTCAAACATTATCTTTAAATTGTATTATGTATGCTCTATGACTAATATAAATGAAGATTCTACATTAGATGATTTGAATATTCTTTTTGATTTATCTACTAAGATTTCCTTTACATTAAATGATATTATTCCATGTGATCTTAAAGAAAAAATATTAACTGATTCAATTAATTCTATTATTTCTGAGAAAGATAATTTAAAGAAAAATGTTATATTTGGTGTTAACTCATTCAACGTAATTATTACCAACTTAATTTCATCACCATTACAAACATTACAATTTTTATCTAAAAAGAATGTAAATAATATTAATTTTATGGAGCTATTCTTTGAAACTTGGTTTACTTTTTATATTCCAAATTATAAGAGAGTTTTCGATATCAAATTATCATTACTGGCATTAATGAGTGTTATTGTTAATCTATCAATCGGTGATATTAAAACTTTGTCTTTAGATAATGTTTTCTTACAAATATTGAATGTTATAATTAAATTATTTGAAAACTTACCACTAGCAATGCAAAATTTAGAAAGACAACGGAAAGAATTTTCTTTAGATGATGCTGATTTTAATACTAGATTTGATGACTACGAAGATGAAGATGAAGATGATTTGAAAGAAGATGAAGCTGATAATTTAGTCATTCAAAACTATTTGAAAGAATTGCAAGAAGGTACTAATGGCGCGGGAAGTGAGGATTCAATTAAATTTGTTGATGGAGATCTTTTCAATGATAATGAAGATTTTGAAGATTTAGAGGAAGATCCATTATCTGGCTCTATTCTTGATAATACCAATGTATTTGAGGTATTTAAACAATCTAATTTACAACTGCAACAGTCTGATAATGAAAAATACCAATCTATCTTAAGCACTTTAACACCAGAAAACCAACCAATCTTTACTAGAATCATGAATAATGTATAATTGATTGCTACGATACCTTATTAATATTTTTTTACCTGCATTTTTCATCTACTCCCTTTTTGATACCTAATACACGATACATTATACATCAAGCACCATGAATTTTACGCGATTCAAAATGTGCAATACACAATAAACTAAACACCTCATTTAACCTCTTATATATACGCATATTGTCTGATAAATTTACTCTATATAGCTCTTAAGCACTTCGTTTCAATCATGATAGTAGTATTAGCAAAAATTAGGATCACAATATACATTTTGGCGTCATGATATAGGTAATAGTTATCCCAATCTGAAATTGTCTATTGCCTTTTTAGTTGTTTAATTTCTTATTTTGGCATTTCTCCAGATTTTCTATAATTTCCGATCTCATCAAACTTTTGACTTTTTTTTTTTTGAAATTGACTTACTATTTAAGCTAAGTAAATTGAAAATTTTGAAATAGTTCCAACAAGGATTATCATTGATTCTTACAAATTTTGAAATTTTAAAAAGTTGGGAATGATTTTTCAAATACTTGAAATCTTGAATTCTTAATTGATATAATATATTACATCATATTTTTTACTTTTCTAATACCTTTTAAATATATCGATTATAACTCATAATAAAAGATGGCAAACGATGAAAAGATGTATATTTCCTACAACAATATTCATAAGTTGTGTAAGAAAGTTGGGTATGAAATCATTGCCAAAGATGAAAGGCCAGATATCATCGTTGCTATTACCGGTGGTGGAATGATTCCAGCAAGAATCATAAGATCTTTTCTGAAAGTAAAGGGCCAAAAGAACATTCCTATTCAAGCCATTGGTCTCTCTCTTTACGAAGATATGGGTGTTCATGGTGATACAGAAAATATTGGAAAAGAAGTAATCAGAACTCAATGGCTAGATTTCGGTTCTTTAGAGCAACATTTCGATTCTTTAATTGGGAAAAAGATATTAATTGTAGATGAAGTTGATGATACAAGAACTACTTTACATTATGCTGTGTCTGAATTACAAAAAGAAGTTGAAGAACAACAAAAGAAACTGGATAGATTGGATGAGCCAACACAATTCTCTATTTTTGTCATCCATAATAAAGATAAACCCAAAAAGGCTGAATTGCCAAAGGAGATGATGGAATCTGGCCATTACTATGCTGCTACTACTGTTGGTGACTCATGGTTATGTTACCCATGGGATGCAGAAGATATTGATGAACACACTAAGTTGGCTGCTGCCCAAGGTAATATTTGATTTATTATTCACTTTCAATTGATCTTAATTTTCTGTTTGTTTAGATACAAATATTTAATGCTTATATGTACATTTATAATTTAACGGCAACTAACAGCATTGTTGTGAGATAAAAATTCATTTTACTTTATTTTAAAACCTCTTAATATATAATTCGTGTCGCTGAGATCTCACTCAAATTTTAGCTAATCGCTTGGCATCTCATCTCATCGTGCATTTTTTAAAAAAAATACAAAAAAAAAAATAAAAATATAAAAAATCTGAAGTAATTAAATATTAAAAGTATTCAAAGGATAATATTACTTGAAAATCCCATTTTAATTTACTGTTGCTAAATTGCTAAAATAGCTTTTATAATACAGCAATGTCCCAAGTTGTTCTTCCAGTAACTATTCTAGCGAATAGATTAGCTACATCAGAAGGCTATGATTTTCAAATTATTTTAAAACAGTTAAAATCTCCAGAATATGTCAACGACAAACTATTAAAATCAGAATTATCATTACTTGTGACAAAAATACAAAAATTATTACAATCTAGTTCTGAATTTGATCTTTGGAAAGGTTGTCATACTTCTGTGGTTATTTGCACTTATAATCCATTGGTATTATGTTCTCACGGTAGTCAACTTCTAGGGAGCATATTCACTAAATTAGAACAAAAGTTTAAGTATTATTCAACCACTGTTTCAACTGAACAAGGTAGAGTTCTTTTAGAAACTTTAGTTTTTGCAGTTTCTACTTTAATGGATTTGATGAGAGGCAAACCAACTTTAAGTAGAGAAGGTTTAATACCAAAATTAAAGAACATCATTCCAACTTTAATTAGTCTAACTCAATTTGATCCAAAATTAACCTTACAAACTCTACAAAAACTATTAATTAAGAATACAACAACTTTTAGACCTTTTGCTAATAAATTAAGAATAGTCTTATCAAATTTACTTGCTAAAGATTATCACTATTTTGATAAAAAGGTTCAGAAAGAAATTTGTGATACATTTGCTTATTTACACTTAATCAAAATCCAAGCACAACAGCCAGTTGATGCATCTGAAGCTCATCATAATACTTTCAATGATGAAACCTGGAGAAATGGTATCATGTCTGTTCTTTATGAGTTTAAACCTTTGATTCAATTAAGCGGCGAAATTATTGACATTGAGCAAGATAAAGATTTAAGCATCCTGATTAATCATAATTTACCACAGTCAATAAACCAAAAACTGTTATCAGGTATAAATGAAATTTTGCCAACTTTAAATTTAGATATGAATAAACCACTGACCTTATGGGATTTACCAAAAAGATTAAATTTATTAAGTGACCTTCTTATTTCATTTATTTCGTTACCAACCCCTTATCCAATTCGTGTTCCAATTGGGTATATTAATACTATTTGTGAAGCTTTGTTATCAATCACAACAAATTTTTTGCCATTAAAGCGTGACTTACGCCAAGATGTTGAATTAATATCTGTCATTGATCAAGTCTTGCCACAAATTCAATTTGTTGGTATTAAAATTTGGAACGCAGCTTTTAAGAATTTGGGAAAATTATTATTGTCAGAGATCCCTTCTATTTTAGGTTCTTTGGAATTATTTATTCCTTTAACGAAAAAATCTAGTAATATTAATTTTGCAAAATGCAAATCATTAAAAAATGAATTATTAGAGCTATTTAAGCTGATTAATAGATTGTTATATCAAATGGGTCAGTCTACGGACGTCACAAATCTAATTAAAAAATTAGTCGATATTGCTTTGACTTTAACTGACTCTACATCTTTAGTTTCCAATCTATTTAATAGTCAAAATGAATTATTAACTAAAAAGACAAGCAACTCTAATAAAAATAACAAACAAAAAAAGCAAAAAAGAGATAATGCAGCAGGTGCTTTATCAGATTTATATACACATTCTAATCAGTTTATTCAAAGCACATCAATTGAACTTTATAACCAAATAAATTTATTCTTAATATCCGTTTTAAGCAATCAAATATTACCATCACCTCAACAAGTTAAAGTCATTAAATATGCAATCGTAAACTCTTTTTATTTTAACAACAAAACTCAATCAATTCCAGACACTTTTAAATGTCTTTTAAGAACTTTAGTGTTGTTTCCAGGGAATGAACGTGTATCTATCTTACCTATTGCAGTCACTGTTCTTAAAGAGCATGGTGACGAAGTTTTAGATGTCTTGTCTCACGCAAGGTTACCATTAAGTATGATCCACCAAGTAAGTGAACTAGCAGCAATTGAACTCAAAGATGACCAAGATGAAAATACACATCCAGAAATTGATAGTAAAGAGGATAGCATGTCCGCATCTGCTTTAGAATTGGCTCACATGGAAGATGAAACTGTTACATCAAATAAAATTACTCCAAATTCTGATAGCGAGAAAAATATTAGAGAAAGTCTAGAAGATATAGACCAAACCAAAGTATTAAAGAGAAAGTTAATGGACGATGAAGAGGTCGTTTTTTCTGAGGCTGCAACTGTTTCAAAGCGTACTAAGATTGAGCAAGAAGTGCCAGTGGAAGACATTGTAGTTCCTGTCCAGGTCACTGAGGAAGCTACCGTGAATATTCTCGTTGAAACTAAAGATGATTTTAAGAAAGATAAAGAGGCCTTTCTTGAAGACGATAATGATGACGATAATGATGATGATGGATCCGATTTTGAAATTCCAGCTATCGATTTAAGTGACGATGATGATGACGCAGTATAAAAGCTAGCTCATTATTATAAGCTTTATGTATCTCTATTTAGATGCCTTAATATGTATATTAAATAACCAATTGCTTTACAAGGTCTATGTTTTAAATCAATTTTGATAGAATAACGTAGATTAATGTATGTTTAGAACTACCATAATCCTAACATTTTAAAATTTCAAGTTCAAAGGACTTCTTTTTCCGTATTCCAAGAAATTCAAAAGACGGAATACATAGTTTTGCAAAATATAAGGCTCATCAGTTTTGGGACACAGTTAGCAATTGGCGTCTTAAATTTATAGTTCATATTGTTAATCTAATTAACGTTGAATTATTTAACAGATCTACAGCTAATGCCTACTATAAATAGGTTTGTGTAAGTGTTAATTGTGTTAACTAGTGAACTTTTTCTCTATAGCATTGAATAATAAAAAGGTTGCAAATCTTTACAAAAAAAAATATACTTATCATATTAAATTAAATATTTTTAATGTTTTCCAGCCTTCGAAAGAAAAATAAAAGTCAAGACAATACTAAAAATAACTTGTCTAACCCTAGAGTTTCATCAGAAATACCAGTAACAGGTTCTAGTCAAAGATCTGTAAATGCTTCATTAAATTCTAGTATTCGTCCAAACCCTTTATTAACAACAAACACTACAAATGTAAATACACTATCGCTGGTATCAGGTAATCTAGTAGTTGGCTCTAATAAAAAAAGTGATCCCAATACTAGTGCTTTTTCAAACCCGCGTGAGCCTGTAGAGAAATCAAATACTAGTGAACCATTTAAAGGCTTAAAAGCGTCTGATTTTTCAAGCAGATTTGGACATAGCAAGCCTTCAAATAATTCTACTATTTCTGTGAATTTTAATGACAATAATACTAATACACATTTAGATGTGAAAGATGATTCTCTAGCAATTCACGGTGAAGATTCGCAGTATCGGCATGTAGCTTTAGAATTATCCTATCATGAACAACGATATTCTAATGAAGCTATACTTGTTAATACAGATCTGATACCAGGTTGTAAGGATGGTGATTTATGTGAATTGAAAACTTTCCATAAAGATAAAATATCTTATCTTAATAACTTGGATCCAAATTACCAAGATATTAAAAAGGATAGAAAATATTTTAAAAGAATATTTTTCATCGCAAAAGATCTTAAATTACATTGTAACACAAATAATAATAATGGTAATGACAATAGTAATGATAATAATTTAAATAGTAACAATACTGATAATATCAATAATAATAATAATATCAATAATAATAATAATAATAATAATAATAATAATAATAATAATAATAATAATAATAACGATAATAATATAAGCAACAATAATATTGCCAATAACACAAATACGGCTAATACAGTTAATGTTTCGAATAACCCTAATACAAGTAGTGTAATGAATATAAATTTAAATACTAATGATCTTGGTAAGCATTTATTAGGTACGCAAAAATTATCAAATAATCCCTTAAACACTATTCAGATATCTATCTTACAAGGCCATCTACAAACTACTTTAGGTTTACCGTCAAGGTCAACTATTTGGGTCAGAGTTAAAGAAAAAAAAATAAGTGAGCTTGTTGATCTTGTAGAATTACATATTAGAGATTATTTATTAAATCGTGGAGATATGTGGGGGCTATCCTCGACCATGCAAGATACCTGTGTTTATACTGGTCAGAAATTGAATTTCATAAACTCAAGTATCAGAACTACTATAAAAGCTATATATAAAAATGGCAGGAAAGTATTTTCTGGTTATATTGGTGAGTCTACGAAGATAGTATTTAGGTCAGATTCTGCCCGATTAATTTTTCTAGTTCAAATAACTGAAGAAATGTGGAATTTTGAAGAAAATGGAGAGCAATTGTTCCAAAAACTTGTTAACTCATTTTTCCCCAAGATTTTTCAAAAGTGGAAATCAATTGACACTCATCATACTATATCTATTGCATTTTGTATTTCAATGGACTTATCTGATTCTGAAAGTTATAAAACGTTGAAACCTGGCGAAAAATTGAAAAATACTACAGATTTTTATCGTGTTGTGGTCGATCAAGTTAGCATAATTCATTGGATTCATATCATGAATACTTTAAAAAGGGAATTTATGACATTATTAAAGGATTTAAAGAATCATAAAGAAATTGTTAATGGTATTGAGATTACAAATTTGAAGGGCAATATTACACCTGCTATTAAATCAAATTTTCTGGAAATGATTAATTTTGCAAGCACATATTTGATGGATCCATTTAGGCAAATAGATCTTAAAAAGACAGCAACTCATTTAATGATTGTCACTCCAGGCGCGGGGCTATATGATGTCGATTTTGACTTGTTAAAACTAACTACGAAGAAGCTGTTATCTATGGAAATTGGCATTGATTTAATTTCTTTATCATCATCACCATTGCATATAGTTCCATTGTTTCGTTATCTGGATTATCAAGGTAAGTTGCACCATTGTATCCCAACTTGGGTTAGTATCTTTTTTTGGAATGAATCTCATAAAAATGCTGTTGAAAAATGGCAACCAAGATGTAAATTTTATAACTTACAAATGACAGGTCTAAGTGAAAAGGAGTTATTGAAGGAAATAGAATTAGACTACTTGAGTACTGATTCTTACCTTGGAAAAGAGCCTGAATCGGTTTCTGAATTCATGCATCACTATGATAACAACCTATACTTTTTACCTCATAGAAGTAATGGCCAAGATGCGCATGATATATCACATTCTACTACTTATCAACATACAACAATGCATAAAGTGTACGGAAATTCTACAAGAGAAGAATTGCTAACTTCTACAGCTAACATTTTGACAACAAAAGTTAGGCAGAATTATTGGGCAGATATAATGGATAAACGAAAACCAAAATCTCTTCAAGTATCTTCAAATTTAACATGGAATACTTCTAAATTTGCTAAGCCTATTGTTGAAGAGGTGCAAAAACCAAAAGTACTGGCTGATATGCAAATTTTTAACGGAGAGGAAGATAGTATACCTAACTCCTCTGACTCGGATATTCCAATTGGAAACGAGCAGTTAAATACCCAAAAATCCTATCAGACAGTATCAAATGAATCATCTATTGCGGTAGACTCTTTGAAAGTTATTACTAAGAAGAATCATGTGAAAGATCTCACGCATAAACTAGTTAATAAGTTTCTGCCAGAATGGACATTTGATAGAACTTCATCCACGCAAGAATATCATCCAGATGGACAAGATAGTAATGATAAAAATAATGAGACTAATTTACCTAGTCACCGTAGAAAAATACTTATGTCAATCACTGGTTCATCATCATCTTATTCTGTAGGTTCAAAAGAACAACAATTAGTCGTGAATTCTGTAGAACAGTTAAGACTTGATTCAACCACAAACATTGGAGCACATAGGTACATGGGGCCTTTAAAGCAAGCATCTGTATCACCCATAAAATCTGTCAGTACTTTTACTTCAAGAGATAATGAAGCTTATTATTCTAAAAATCGTACTTGGGTGGAAATTAAAAATCCATCTTTTCCAATAACCAACGATATTGCCGATTTTTTCATTCCAATACGTTGGAGAAATGTGTATCCAAAATATTTGCCCAAGAAATATTCTAAGTGGAAATCTTTTTCAACTCCAGCTGAATTGCCATCTACTGTTAATGATTTCCCAAATAAGGAAGATTTTGAAAATAATTTTATATTTCGAAATCATTCAGTGACTCCAAATATTGATCAAGAGCCCTACAACAGATCAGGTAGAGAATTATTATTCAATATGATTTATATTAGGTTAGTAGCAGGGTTTCAAATATGCATTGGGCCTAAGGTAGAGAAAATTGAATCATCTAAAGGCACGAATTCCGAGAAATGTTCTGTTTCAAGGTATGTGACTAATAATATTGTGGGTAGCACTTTTTACTTAAAAATGGACTCCGAAATTCATAGACTTGCATGTGAAGTCGAAGGAACTATCGATGTTCAAAGGTATCTGAGAAGTGATGAGCTTAACCCATATGACCAGGTCCCAAGTTATATGCCAATGGTTAAAACCAAATATGAGAAACTGTATAGAGCAATTAAAACCGATCCAATTCATCTCTGTAGAAAATCTCGTAATTGGAATCAAATTGATCAAATAATTGCTGGCTACGGCGAATATCTGAGGAGTGATGATGAGGAATGGTTAGGTTTCAGAGCAAAATTTATTGTTGTCCCAAATGACCTTGTCCCAACTACTAACTATTCAACTATTGTGAATGGTAGAAATGAAGTTTTATCTCCAGAAGAATTAAGACTAGAAGGTTTAAGACGTCTAATCACTTCTATTAATCGCAGCAAAGTGTGCACTAGTAAAGAAAAGGCAGATAAAAAGAATATCAAGGATGAATTTATTCCTGAAATTACGTTTTATACAGGATCGTTATTTAACTTAATTAAAGAGCAAAAGGAATCCTTGGAGAAATCAAAAATGAGTTTTAAAGATTCAATTTTTTCAAGAATTAGAAGACAATTGACCAAAGAAACTGAGCTAACGGCATTGGCTAAAAAATTGCAACAAAAGGATGGGGGATTATGTTTAAATACTAGAACATGGCATTGGAAGAAGTTTAAGAATTGTTTTGTTGGTTCTGACATGGTAACCTGGTTACTGCAAAATTTTCTAGATATTGACTCAAGAGAGGAGGCCATTGAATATGGGCAGCAATTACTAGATAAAGGTATGTTTAGTCATGTATTCAATAAGCATGGGTTTTTGGATGGTCACTATTTTTATATCATGTCGAATGAATATATTATTGAGGACAGACACTTGGAAAAATCAAATTCGGGCTCTAGAGGCTATAAAGACAATGTTTCTATTTTGAGAACAGAAAGTAATGAGTGTGATAGTAATAATGATAATGTTTCTAATTTGTCTCCAATGCGGTCCAGAACAATTAAAGTTACAGAAGTGTCATCTAATATAAATGATAATTCAGAAAGCGGTTCAAAGCCAATTGTAATGTTAAGTAATTCCTTAAATATCAACTTTGATACTGGTGGGCACTCAAGGAAACTAGAATTGGGGGTGGTACATTATGATAGGGTCCATAATCCAGACCACTGTTTTCATCTTCGTTTGGAATGGTTAACATCTACTCCTAAATTAATTGATGATTTAATAGGTAATTGGTCCAGAATTTGTGAAAGGTATGGATTGAAGTTAATTGAAGTTCCGTGGGAAGAACTTTCCAAAATGCCTTACTATAATCCGTTTCATTCATTTGTTCAGTTAGAAACAGTTATCAATCCTTGGGAGGATGCTGAATTTAATATTCCTGAAATATATGAAGAGAGTAAATATTATTATCATTCCTATCTATTGACATCATTTGGATTCTCACTAGATAATAGAGCATCAACCTTTCTTCATTCATCAGACTTTGACTTTGAAGTTCGATATTCTTGGGGTAAGCCACAGTTTAAGTACGTCCAATACATACATACTGGAGGTTCAAGTATTGCAGAAATTAGAGAAAATGGAAGATTATTTTTAGCGCCAAACAATGCATATATTTCAAGAATGAATCAAGGTAACGTTGTGGGTAAGAGCAGAAAATCAATGACCTCATCTGTTGACTCTGAATCTATTGTTCTAAAATTGAAAGAGACATGTAGCTCATATGAAAAATTAAGGCCTGTATTTTTAGAAGCTAAAGAACTATTTTTAAACCAGCAAGCTATTGGGGAAGAGCTATAATCTCCTTCTCTTTAATTTTCAAACAGATACTAAATTTTATAGATATTAAAAATAAACTAGATACAATTTATAATCTTAAAATGACTTCAATTATCCATAGAATAACTATATTTGAAAGAAAAGTCTTCGATTTCAAGTATATAAAAATATGTGAATATCTTGGATATCGTGGATAATAAAAATGTCAATCAACGTCCTACCATGCATGCCTAGTAAACAATATATACAAATCTTAATTATCTATTTAGCATTTTTACTTTTTGATATTGTTATAACTATTTTTTAAAATAATTAGAGTCTATGTTTAGATAGCAATTCGTTGAGCAATCTTTATGGTATCAGCCAAAACACCAGCAGCAGTGACAGCGGCACCAGCACCGGCACCTTGAACAACGACTGGGTTTGTGTATCTTTTAGTTTTTATAGAAATAACGTTGTCAGATCCCTTTAAAGCAGCAAAAGGATGAGAATAATCGTATTTTTCAATACCAACAGAAACAGTTTGGGTTGGAACATCAACTTTCCCAATAAATCTTAGCACTTTATTTTCCGCAGCAGCTTCTTCCTTTAACTTAGTCAATTCGTTATCATATTGAGGTAATTTTTCCAAAAATTGTTCACTAGATTCAATTGATTCTAATGGTTTAGGAATTAATGATTGTACTCGGAAAGAAGTTGGAGATTCAACATTCAAGCCAGAAATTCTAGCAACAATGGTAACTTTTCTAGCAACATCTAAACCATTTAAATCATCTCTAGGATCAGGTTCGGTGTAACCTAATTCTTTTGCTACTTTAACAACATCAGAAAACTTAATATCATTTGGCTTGGTGGTGGAAAATTCATTGAAAATATAGGATAATGTACCAGAGAAGATACCCTCAATTTTTTCCACTTCATCTCCAGTTTGTAGGAAATCTCTTAAAGTCCCAATAATTGGTAAGCCAGCACCAACGGTAGCTTCATGATAAACCAGTCCATTGCTTGGTTTGTTGCTGAACAACGTATTCCATGTAGTCATATCAGAAGAGAAGGCTTTCTTGTTTGGGGTAGCAATAGAGATACCAGCCTCCACAAATTTTGTATAATAACCAGAAATATAAGCGCTTGATGTATTGTCGACTAATATAGCAGGAATTGGAGATTTTTTCAAATATTCTAGCATTTCTTCCATTGACAAAGCTTTTGCGCTGCTAGCATCCAGAGTCTTTCTCCACTGAGCATTGAGAGCCAAAGGAGAATAATCCTTAGAGATTAGGCAATGTTCAGTTTCAGAAACGACAATTAAATTATAATTGATAGATGATTTCATGGCGATGATTTGGTCCAAGAAAGCAGTCCCAACAACACCTGCACCAATGACAGCAACATTAACAGATTTTGTAGACATGATAGAAGTATTTTAGGATATATACAGAAATATACTTGTAGTTATTATTAGAAATTGTATATCAATAATATTGAAAAAAAAACATATTTATCTTTAAATACCAAGAGTTTTCTTTCTAAGCTTTCTTTCAACTGAAATTTCCAATGCCCTGTTTCCTTTTTCTTCCACACCGAATAACCTCGAGATTTTGTCACTATGAAATATTACGAAGAAAGTCGGGACGGTAAAACTCGGAAAATGCAGGTTATTTTCGGAGGAAACACCGTGCAATTTGTAATTTTTCCGACCGGAAAATTAAGGAGAATGGCGGAGTTTATCTTTCCGATATAATAATAAGTGAAGAGATAGAGAGAAAATTGATAGTCTCTAAATATGTAGTACTACAAAACTGCTATGAATATATACATATATATAGATTTTATAATTAAAATTTTTCTGTTAATGTTTTTATTTTATCGAATGTCTCCCGTTTCGTTACCTTCTTCTTAACGCTAGAACTAGTTTTGAACAGAGAGTTGGAGTCTTGTACTGTGAGCGGATTTTGAGATGTTATGGATGTGTCAGAATGCGTGGAGCCATCATCAGATACAGACGAGAGTGTCTCTGCATGTGGGAGGTAAAAGTATTTAAAGTATAATGATAAGCAAATCCCATCAAAGATAATACCATTGTGGCCTTTCTTTAACTGATATACCACTGATAAACTATCCAAGATTTCCTGAGGATATTTTGTTTTATCAAATGTATTTTGTAAATCAGTACTAGTCTTAACAAAGCCTTGATAGGAGAGAGTTGACATTAGTTGATCTGTATATTGTTTATCGTCAAAATGTAATTGTTGCTTTATACAACTTTTATACAGATTAACTAATGTAGTTGTAGTTTCATTGGCATATGCCATTCCTGAGCTAAATCTCCTGACTTTCTTAGCAATTAACCCTAAGGAATTGTAATCACCTTTTTGATACAATAAGTTGGAATAAAACATGATATATTGCTGGGTGTAAATAAAATGTTTTCCTGCTCTTTCAAAATCAGGTTTCCATATATTCACCAAATTCTTATTTGTACTTTTTATTGAGATCAGGCTATCTAATTGTTTAATGGCACCAGTAACATCGTGGAACTCTTCATATAGTATTCTTGATATTCTATATTTTGGTCTATGTTGCCATTTTTTTTTGTCCACCGATAAAATATGATGTAATAATTCCATAATTTTACTGTAGCAATCTTTGATTTGATAATCATATGTCAATGCCTCATCAACAAACCAAAATCCGTCGTCTTTATCGAAGAATTCATTGTCCATATGAAGATATTTCAATAACTCGGAGACACATATGACCTTCCTTTTTAGCAATTTATAACAATTATTTACGAGGCAATAATGAGGCTCAATAATTGGCTCTCTAGATGATGATTGGTTGTAAGCAATTTTGCATGCTTTTACTATATAATCCAATCCAGGAAATTTCTGCTGATAATTAGAAAATTTTAATAATCTTTTCCCCAATATATAATGCCATGACCATACTTGGTTATTGACTATTTTCACATCTGCCTCTAGTTTATCCGATATATCAATGGCATCTCGAAAAACTCTTAAAATTAGTTTTTCAACAAAGGTTGAAGCTATGGTTAACTCTAGAGGAGAATTGTATTTATTTTCTTCTTCAGTATCTTTATCTTCAGGTAATTTGCTAACGTTATTCCTTATTATAAAACATTCCTTATCCATAGGTTTCAAGTAGCCACTAACCAACTCCTTTCCTAAAGATGCTAAAAGTTTTGAGTAAACAAGTTTATCTTCAATGGAAGCCATGCCTTTGCTTAAGAATAAAGATATCCCTGTAAGATAGCATATTATTGCTTTCCTCTGTGATGATGCTGTAAATACTTTTTTCTCTATGGATGTGATCTTCTCAGAGGTCCAAATTAAATCATCTTCTACAATGAATGAATGACATTTACCTAATAAATACCAGCTTTCAAACCTTCCGGTATTATATAATATGTCTGTCTTTAAGCTTTTAATTATGGAATCTAATTCAGAAGGTCTAGCCTGCATTGATTTCTTTCTCATTTTATAAAAATTTAAGGCTTGAATACTGCCGAAGTAGAATAGGCCTGTATCTAATACAGTTTTAAAATCATCGTTTGGAGAAAGCAATGATAAGCGAGATTTACCCTCAAATGAGTCAGTAATCATATTGTCTGTTATATTTTGGCTCAAGTACTTTGCTAATTCAAAAGCGTTTTTCTCCATGACAAAATCAAAGCTATTGATAGAAGTATCAATTGTATCAATTACCTTTTCAAGAATATGTTTTAAGCCTGTCTTGTTACTTGTTGTTAATAGAAGATTTTTACCTGCAGAATAGTATTTAGTTAAATACAGCCCTAGTGGAATTGCATTCGAAACTTCCATCTCTACTTCTTTTGTATTATGCTGTTCGATTAACGGAGAATCGCCGATAACATTAAAATGATATTTACACCATGTAATTTGATTCAATTGGATAAAAGCTTCTTTGTTAATATAATTGCTTAGAAAGTTCTCACTGAATGAGAGAAAATGGCCTCCAGATGCATCACAAAATTTGTATGCACCCAAAAATGTATGGAAATTGGTTATGAATTTAACAGTTAGCATATCTGAAATCCCAGCAAGCTTCTCAAACGTTTGGTCAAATACTAATGTGAGTATTATTGTCATATCACATATTCTAGCTTTCATCTTGGCTGAAGATTTTACTGCCTTCTTGAAGAAAGATGTTGTACTGGGATCATTAGCCACATTGGCTTCAAAAAATAACAATATATAAAACAAAGAAAATGCAGAAAAGATATTATAAAAATCTGAATCATCTAGTGACATATCTTCAAATTTCCAATCCAACAGTCTAATGAATTTAACAACTTTCGAGGAATAAGAACCAATAATTCCCATACAGTATAAAAGGATTTCATTCCGAGTTGATGATGGTTCTTTGGAATAGTCATCAGAAAATATGTTTTCTATAACCAGTGATAATATATTTAAGTAGCATTTAAAAACTTTTTTGAAGTTACCCTTTTTAGAATATGATGAATATAGAATTTCCCAGAGTTTAATTTTTAACAAGTATGGAGCATTTTGAATAAATTCATACATATCTTTATCCTCATTCATGCTTTCCAGTTGAGATGTTATAGGTGATTGTACTATTTCGATGTTCATTTTATTCTTCTCTTTCGTATTATTGCACATTACTGACAAGGCATTTTCTAAAATTGTCAAATAGAAATCGTGGTCTGTATCGCTCTGTTTATTGTTGGTATGTTCAACATTTGTTATCTTCTGGATAATATTAATTTTGCCCAATTGGGAATGAATTGTCCCTAACTTTAGGCAAGGAAGGAAATGATAATTGCCAAACATTAGTGTAAATCCTGGCTTTGCCTTAGAGAAAAGATTGTCTACTTCCCTCAAAGCATAGATTAGCTTTTCATCGATATTATCAGAAGTATATTGAAGATAGCAATAGTATAGCCACTTTACACAAAGCACATATTCTGGATAATCTTTTTCTTCAACTTGTTTCAGTAGTAATAGCCATCTGTCGATTTTCGTCTCAACCTTATTTTTTTGATATTTGTTGTCCGTTGTTTTTGATCCTTGAGCTTTTTTGGAGTGAATATTTTCGTTAATTCTTCCAAGCATGTTAATGAGGAATTCTAATACAGATAGGGCAAAATTTTGGTAAGTAGTAAAATTTTCTGAGATAAAATCAAAAATTGAACTTTCACAGCCTAATAAAAACCATTCAACCTTCGTAAACAAGTTATCAGGCCAGTTATATTTGATAATGATTCTTTCAGAAATATCCTTGTTATGTAATAATTTGACCAATAGCCTTAGTCTTATCTCCTGGAAGTGATATTTCTTGGAATTCATTTCGTCTAGCATTGAAATTATATCATCTGAAGGTATATCTGAGTTGCAATTATTCATCATTTCATTTAATTGGTTTCCAAATATATTAGATTTTAAAACATTATTTAGTTGAGACATATCCTCTGTATTTTTTGTACTCATTTGAAAATTAGTTTCATTTTTATTAAACAGCTCAGTATGCCAACTACTCCAATTTCTTAAACATTCCATAAAATCAGCATATGGTAAAAATTTCGACTCTACTTCATCCTTTAGTGCTAATTGTGAGCCTAGAGTATGTAAAGTGAAGGGCAAAGTTTTATTGGTTACTGAAAAAAGAAACTCAAGTCCATCAAAAAAAGCCTCGTGTATATCCATAGAGCTATCGATAATAATATCAGAATCCTTACCTTTGGATCGTTTACTTACTCTATAAGAAGTACGCTCAGATATTTCGCTCACTGATCGTTTTCGTGAACTTATTGGTGGAGAGTTTGAACCTTGGTTTTCATATTCCATATTATCTATTTCTATTGTACCACCATGTTCAGCAGTTTGAATTTTATGTATGGTTACGGAATTATTTGTTTTAGAATCAGCTTGGTCGATGTCCGTAGGTATTTGGTTATTGATCTTTTCTTCCTTCAAGGTTTCTTTAATTTTAAACTTAAACTCGACAGTTTCAATTGGGTCCTCAACTTCATTATAAGGATCCACATTTCTTGTTAAAAGAATACTTGTCTTAACATGTGGAAGTAATTCTTTTAAGGAATCAAATACAGATTCCCAAGAAAGTTTTGATATCGTAACTTCAAACGCGTCTAATTCTTTCATAGTTTGTTCATCTTCGGTCTTCATCTTCTGAATAGTTTTTAAAAGTGGATTTAATTCTGTTATATCATCAAAATCTTGTTCTGTAATTAATTTCTTAATATTCAGTAATTGATAACTCTTAGCTTCATTATCGTTTAATTTTTTAAGTAAAGAAGCATATTGTCTAATTGAAACTTTCAACTGTGGTAAAATGCCACCTCTTCTTCTACCAGAAAGTGGAATAATATTATTGGATTTTGATAGTTCATATTCTAAAATTAATCTTTCTAGTTTTTTAGATTTAAAACTTTTAAAGATTTGAACTAATAGAGATGTTACTCCACTATCTGCTTCGCTATGTTGCATTGCTTCAATTAGATCTTCCATTACTTTTAAAATATAATTGACGATATCCTCATCAGATAAATCACTGTAATTATGGATTAAGTATTTATAGAAGAACATTCCACGGTTTCTGAAAGCCAAATAGCGCAGACTATCCAATGTAGGAGAAGAGTATGAATATAGCCCCCATCTATTTGGTTTCAATACATTTATGTTGAATAATGATTCGAAGGTTAATCTTGCTTCTGAAAAATTGTTCTCTTTAACTTGAATTAAAGCATTTTGGTACAATTCAAAGCATTCTTCGATCTGCAATTCCCTAGAATGTTCCTCAGCTTCGAGTTCTTCATCTTGAGCACTTAAGTTTAATGCATTGAAGCTAGACATAATATATATTTAACAATAATATATAAATCGATTAGCGCTAAGGGCTTCAGTGTTTTATTACTCCTTGTTCTTTGCTATTTTTTATCTTTTTGATTTCTGTTCGAATTATTTCAACATCTGGTGTTTCTCAGATCAACACCTTAAATTTTAGAAAATATCATGGCCATACTTTAAAAAAAGATGAGAAATAAATTCGATTATCTTTAAAGTATTATAAATGTATTAATACTAGTACTTAAATTTCGGTATCTACATATAAGACAAGATATTGATCAATGAACACAGATTTCAAGTATGCAGCAGAATATTTACCAAGGATTGGATGTATTTCTATTGTCGTTGAAGGTTTAGAAGATTTATGCGTCCAAAAATTACAATTCAACGATACTACAAGTATTTTAGAAGTCTCAAATAATTCTGGAACAATATATCATATTAAGCTACCCTATATAGCAGATGCTACTATGGATATATCGTCTATTAAATACCAGAAAAATGGGCCTAATGAATATGTTCTACGATTACCTATTAACAGTATTGAAAAATTAAAAAGGGTCAATTTATTAGAAATGGATGATGAATTAGAAGGATTATGGAGTAAAAAACAACTTCTTTCATTAAGCGATTTTAACTTTTGTTGCATAAAATGCCAAAATATTATCATATCAAAAAGTAATAGTTTCAAAATTAATCAAATGCCATCGGAATATTGGATGGAATTGATGGATTATTGGCATTGCCATAAACCTGATGATAAAAGTGTTGCTGGTCAAAGATATTCTGTAAAATATAATGGTTTACAACCCAATATTAATGAACTCTTAGTCGGTGGATCCTTCTTTTTAGGTCAATCAAATGTTTTCCATAATATTAAAATGGATCGAAATATTATTCGATGTAAAACATGTAATACTTTAATAGGTGAAAAGACAACTAACGATCTTGCTAAAATTCATAAATGGAAACTTCAATTATTGGCCAGGAGTTCTCCTGAATTTCAACTTGCAACTACTTACCCACCCGAATATTCAGTTAATCTTTCACTAATTAATTTTATGAAAAGTAATTCAACTCGTTACACCCTCCTGCGTTGTTCGAAGAGTGGATATGATTATAACATATTAGTTTGGTTATTTGGAGTAGGTTTAAACATTAGTTTTACTAATGGGATTGTTTTAAAAAATACTTTAAAAATATTTTATCAGAAAATAATAAAGGACAATGAAGAATTTTCTGAAGTACAGGCTAGGCTTGGTGGAAATGTAAATATAGAAGAATTGGCAGTAGATGCAACACCTTTTGAAGAGTTTATAAGAAATTTAGAATATAATAGTCAATTTTTACCAGCAAACTTACAATCAATGAGAGATTGGCAAATCAGTTATTTATCTATATAAAAACAAAAAAAAATAAAAAAAGAAATGTTATGTCTATAGAGTTCAAAAAAAAAAAATAATGCATATCATGCTTATATTTTTGAAATAGCCTGTTTGATAGCTGGGGCTACTTGTTTTCTACTTGCCTTTACATTCAATTGATGGAACGATATATAAGAGTCCTTAGTGTTTGAATCATCAAATGGTTTTAAATCTAAATATTCGGCTACATCCCTAATTACTTTATCAACGATATTCCCGACCATTTTCTTATCAAAAATAAACGCAATTTGACGTTCAAATTTCTTTGGATCACGATTGTTTGCCATTATCATAAGAAATGTTAATTTTTTATCTATTAAATATTGTTGGCAATCCTTAATGAAAAGTTCTTTTGACTGTGATTCATTCGTATTAACATAAAGCCAATCTAAATTCTTCACCACAGAAGCAATACCAACAATTAAATCGTCGCCTTTACCATCTGGAAAGGCAAATTCTTTATAATCCTTTCTTAAGATATCTATTGTGGATAGACCTTTAATGTCAACTTTTGCTTCATTCAGATCATTATAGAACAAATCAAATTGTAATTCAGGTAATAAATCACGATAGATGGGGGCTACTTCTAAATCAGCCTCCTCGATTTTACGTTTAAAATTAGCCGTATCTTGAACTGCAGCAGATAAGCATAAGGGGGCCACATTTTTCAATAATGGTCTAGTTGATGGCTGGATTTTCTCATACCAATACTTAAAGATTAAAGAAGTACAGCTTCCAGTGACTTTTATGATCCTGGGGTTTGCATTCAGATATAATTTGGAATCCGCATGATGATCAATAATCCCGACAACGTTATCAATGTATGGTGCAGTATGTTTTGGGATTTCATTGTGGTCTAATAGTATAGCATTAACTATACAATTTGAGTTTGTTTTTTTGAAACTAATCAAATCCTCTCTAAAGAATAGATCCTCAACAGAAATGTTCAATCGGTTTAGACTGAGAATGATATCTTTTCTTAAAATCAAATCAGATTGAGGAATATTAATTATTGGAATGATAGCTTCTGAAGGATTAGAGTTGGCCCAGATATGTTCTAGATAAGCATAAGAAATCGCAGACGCAACAGAATCCAAATCTGCAGACTCATTACCGCATGAGATTCTGATTTGGTTTCTCAACTGCAAAGGTTGTTTCTTTAACGATTTTAGAAAATTAGCCACTGAGTTAGACATGCTGATTAAGGTTTGGTTAAAATATTATTATTGTATTAAAATAAGCTCTAGGACCGATCTTTGTTATCCTCATGAATTTTTAAAGATAGTGTTGAAACTTTTCTACTCTTTAATCCATTAAATAAACAAACAAAGCCGTATCCATCGTCAATTTTTCGGAGTTCAAATTTGTCATTCTCTATAACGTCGAGATTTTTTTAAATTAAATAAGCAAAAACTATATCATGAATTATAGAGGGTTAAAAGTTGACAATATATTTTATATAATTTGGGTGATACTACATGTATGCCAGATAAATAAAAACTAATTAAAACCTTTAGATTTGCCTTAAGAAAGTGAATGTGCTAGCGCCGTTTACCGTGTTTGTGTATTTCTTATGATACGGAAAAAATGATGAGCTTTTACCGAAATGACTCTATAGGTTTTGGGATTTACAAGTATTTAAGGGGAAATTGTCAAGATAATTACGATTTACAACGTATAAAATAGATGGTTGAAACTAAAATTATTCAGGCAAAAGGTATTAAAGAATTTGGATTATTATTTATAATAATCCAAGTGAAGTTTTAGCCCTGATTTTACAATTTGTTACAGTAGAGCAAGCTTTTAGATAATAATAGAATAGATCCAATCTCTTTACAAGATTATTCGTGTTTTCTAATACAATTATATTCCAATCTCTCTTATTTATAATGTTTCATATATACTATGTGTTTTCCATATTGTCAATATTTTGTTATGTTCAAGGTTTACCCTTAGAGGTAGAGAATGATGTGGTAGAGAAAGATAAATTAAGGCCTCTCATATTAGGTCAATTAAATTTTCTTCATACAACTGATCTTCATGGCTGGTTTGGTTCACATCCAAATCAAATAAACTACAATGCAGATTTCGGTGACTTCTTGAGCTTCATCGAATTGTTTAAGCAAAGAAATATTCATGAAAATCAAGACTTAATCGTAGTAGATACAGGTGATAAAGTACATGGTACAGGTCTTTCAGATGCCTCAACTCCCATTGGGATATATTCACAGCAAATTTTTAATTCTATAGATTACGATTTCTTGACCATTGGGAACCATGAGATTTATACTCCAGGAACAATGGATGCTGAATATTATAATACTACATTATTACCCAAATTTAAAGGAAAATATATTTCCAGTAATTTAGAATATATCGATAAAGATGGTCAAGCCCATATCATGGGTAATAGATTTAAATATTTTGTTACATCAAATTCAAAATTAAGAATATTAGCTTTATCATTTATATCTCCATTTAAAGATTTAGTCAAAAAAAATCCAAGATGTAATATCATTCCATTTGAAGAAGTCTTAAAAGATGAAAATGGTTGGTTTGCTCATGAAGTTTTAAATAAGTTTAAGCCTGTAGATCTTGATTTAATACTTGTAATGGGGCATTTACAATTAAGGCCAACAACTTTTGATGAACCAGAATATTTACAGAATTTGCATTCCATTTTAAGAACTTATTATCCTAATACTATCATTCAATATTTTGGTGGTCATTCTCATATAAGAGATTTTGTTAAACTAGACTCGAAAGCGTCTGCGCTTCAAAGTGGTAAATTGGCTGAAACTGTGGGATTTTTATCGATTAGCAATTTCCCTACTGGAGATCAAAAAGATCAATTACCAGTTTTTAATAGAAGATATATTGATTTTAATACAAATTCATTTAAATTCCATTTGAATATCTCTCAAGATGAAGAATTTCCAAAGACTTCTCGGGGTATTAAACTATCTGATTTTATATCTTCAATAAATGAAAAATTAAATTTAACAAAAATTTACGGTTATATCTCCAAGAGTTATTATTTTAATGCTAGACCAATTAATTCAAAGGAGAATATTTATAATTGGCTAATTCGTAAGATTTTACCGACCTTGAGGAGTAATTCCATTAATGATGATAGTGGTAAGAGAATAATAATGACAAATACAGGTGCGATAAGATATGATCTTTATAAGGGTAATTTCACTAGAAATTCAGAATATATAATTTCACCTTTTCCCAATGAATGGTCATATATAAAATTACCATTAAAATTTGCAATTAAAATAAACGATTTATTAAATGACGAAGGTCATATCAAAGTTCAACATTTAGGACCTGTTGTTAATAGAGAAAATAGGAAGTATGGTATGATAGCAACATCATCAAAAATAAAAATGAATATCGATGGTATATTTAAATCATATTTTCAATGTCCATTCATTAACGATCCAGAATTAGATGATGGTGACACTACACAAGATGATTATGGATGTGATGGTGATGATACTCCACATAATACAGTACGTGAATATATGATGCCCAATGTGGTTCAATATGTTGATATTTTAAATAAAAATGATCTTAAAAGACATAAAAATGATGAAGTTTTTTTAATATTTAATGAATTCATGAATGATAGTGTATTAGCAGCAATTAATTCAATGATTAATAATATTGATGGAAAATATGGATTAAAAGATATTAAAAAATATAGTAGTGAGAAATTGACCAGTTTAATTCGTCATTATGTTGAAGATAATTATATAGTTTAATCGATACGTCTTCATTGTATCTATTTTTAGTTTTAGTTTTATATTATGTCATGTTTAAAAAGAATTATTACAAATGGTTTAAATGCTAAAATATTGAATATCCTAAACTTTAAACAAAATATTAATTTCTTTTTTCTTTTCCTTCTTTAAAAATTATTTGTTGGGTTAATTTTGGAAGCAAATAGGTACAGATGATAATATGGTAATTGTAAATTAAGTTATTCAATCATTATGTCTATCTACCAAACTCTATATTGAGTTACTCTTGCAAGGAAGGTCTACAGGCTAATATATATAGGGAAGGGAGAGTGAAATATGTCTCACGTGAAAATTACATCCGGTGTCTTGATGTACACCCTATTCAGGTAATACTCAAATATACTCAGAACACTATTGTATTAATAAACCCATATTTATATAAAGCAATTGGACAATCAAAGAATTAATATTGATATTATAGATATGATATAGATAGAGATAGATTTTAGTGATTTTTAGATAGAGTTATAAAGTAGAATTTTATATGATGTACAAAAAAAACATTAATTTAGATAATTAAATTTTAGTTTTATTGAATTTATAAACCAGATTGAGCTCTTCTTCTGTCACGTTCTTCAGAGATGGATAATTTGATACCCTTACCCTTTGGTAAAGATATGTATGGCTTACCTTGTTCACCAATAACGAAAACGTTGTTCAATCTAGTAACAAAAGTGTTATCTAAGGAATCCTTAATGTGAACTAAATCGAAACCACCATCGTGTCTTTCCTTGTGAACAATGGTACCGATTCTACCCAAGTTACGACCACCAGTAACGTAAACTAACTTACCAGCATCGAACTTGATGAAATCAGTGATCTTACCAGTAGCCAAATCAATCTTGACAGTGTCATTAACTTTGATGTTTGGGTCTGGGTATCTGATGGTTCTACCGTCATGGGTAACAACGTATGGAACACTCTTCTTACCTAATTGGACCTTCTTGACTTTACCTAATTTGTAAGAAGCTTCTTCATCAGTAATTCTGTGGACGGCAAATCTACCTTTAACGTCATAGACTAATCTGAAGTTTTCGTTGGTAGCTTCCAAAGTAATAACATCCATGAAACCAGCTGGGTAAGTGATATCAGTTCTGACCTTACCATCAACTTTGACATGTCTTTGCATCATAATAGCTCTGACTTCACGACCGTTCAAGGCATACTTTAATCTATTTCTTAAAAAGACAATTAATGGCAAAGATTCACGCAACTTGTGTGGACCAGCAGAAGGTCTTGGAGCGTAACAACCGGATAATTTATCCAACATCCAATGATGTGGAGCAGATAATCTCTTTTGATGCTTCTTTGGTCCTCTAGCCATCTTTGCTTGTGGTTGATTATACGGGGTTCTTTATTACTTGTAACACTTACTAAAAAATTTAATATATATTATTGAAATTTTTCATATATTTTCATATATTGAAAGAATTACAAAATACTACGGCCTAGGGCATTGAACCATTGATTCCCCCAATATGGGCTCGATACCCGCAGGCTATAATTTGTTTCACCAGACTGGCTCCTCCTCCTTCTCTCTCTCCTCCTCCTGGTAGGTGGAGACAACTTGGTTGGGAGAAAATGAAATTGTAGACAGACAAATGAAATTGATCTAGAAGGAGTATAGCTATCACCAGGAAAGTATTCTAGGCAGAACTCTCTCTGGAATACAAGGAAATAGACATTAAGAACTGGTACTGAAACATTTTGGCATACCTTGTTGGCAAGAGATTTTAGAAGGAGTGCTTGGGAAAAAAAGGACATGCTGGAAAAAAAGCTGACGCAACTTTCCGTCTCCAAGAGAGAAGAATTTTTCGGTAAAAAATATAGAAGAAAAAAGTGGTAGTGGGTGCACGGAGTTAATGTGATTGCAGGGAAGAAAAACAAGATGAATTTTTCAGCTACGGCTTGAATTTCGGAGTTTATGTGATGTATTTATAAAACAATAATGGCATCAAACAGAATTAACAAAAGTTTATCTTATAGGTAATGCTCATTTAACTAATGATATTTTACAATTGGTTTTTCTAATATGCTCTATTGATTGCTTTTAAATGACTCTGATAATTTCTTTGGACAATTACCCGTTACTTTATTCTATCATATTTTGATATATGTAAAATTCACAGTAGATGACGGATCATTTTCCACATCCACAACCAATAATATGGAAGGCTCGAATATTTTATGATTATCATTTATCTAATAAATTTACAAAACTCAACAAGATATCATTTACATTAGGGTATAACCCTGCTGCATTCTTACCGCTGCCCAGGGCTTATCAGCATTCTACGCGACTTCTCTGATGACCGAAAAAAATCATTATACAAAGTTTTATTATGAAGAATTTCCTGGTAATGATTATGAAATGCAGATTCAATAAAGATCCGATTTAAACGTAACATTAATATATCAGGAGTATAGAGCAAGCAGGGACCTAGATTTTATCAGATAAAATTAAATTGTAGTTAGAATATATGATAGAACCAAAACAGTAGAAAAAGCCACTTCTTCTCTTCTCTTTTCTTTTTTTTGTTACATATATATAAGGAAGAATTAATATATCTCATAGGTTAATTTCTTTTTGTTTTTCGGAAGTGAGGATGCTATGTATTCTTTTATTATTCAGTCTACTCTGGTGTTCGATATTAAATGTTGGTGTTGTTGCCAATTCTAAAGACGATGATAATGGTGACCTTGACAACACTACAAATACCAATAAATTCTATACATATTCGTTTAATAGATATGAGTTAGATCAATATAGATTGGAAACCAAAGAGTTATTCGATTTTGCGTTAGATAATTATCTAAATATCGGATACCCTTTTGATGAAGTGAAACCACTCTCGTGTGTACCAAAAACAAGAAATTTTACTCATAATGATTTGATTACGAATGATGTTTTAGGTAATTTCACTTTGACTTTATTCGATTCTTTAACAACTTGTGCTGTAATGAATGATAAAAAACGATTTGTGGAGCTAATTGCGTTGATAACTTTGAATTATCCTCAAGATACTAAGTTTAATCATTTAAATTCTACAGTTCAAGTTTTTGAGACAACAATTCGTATCATTGGTGGATTACTTTCTTCACATTTATACGCAACTGACCCCACTAAAAAAGTGTATCTTGCTGACTCATATGATAACTCATTGCTGTCACTAGCTCAAGATATGGCCGATAGGTTATTGCCAGCCTATCTAACAGATACAGGGCTACCAGTAGCAAGAATAAATTTACAGGATCCATCAAAGACAAATCCAGACCTTTTGCAAGAAAATAATATCGCTGCTATAATGAGTCCTATTTTCGAATTCACTCTTTTATCATACTTGACTTTAGATCAAAAATATGAGAAAGTTACTAGATACGCCTATGATAAGATTTGGTCCTTAAGATCTCAACTTGATCTTTTACCAATGTCAATAAATCCGAATGATTTGAAAACCTATTCATTCATTACTGGAATAGGCGCATCAATCGATTCCTTTTACGAATATACCTTAAAATCTGCAATTCTTTTTAACGATTCATCGTTATATAAGATTTGGTTAAAATCATATAATGCTCTAAAGATTTTTTGTAAAAATGATTGGTTTTTCGTTAACATTAATTATATTAACGGGCAATTGGTATCAAACTGGATAGATTCATTAAGTGCCTTTTTCCCAGGATTACAAGTATTGAATGGTGATATTTCTGATGCCACTTTCAAAAATTTAATTAATTTAAAATTTTGGGATTATTTTGGTGGTATTCCTGAACGTTGGAATTTTCAACGTATAATAAATGATAATTCCAATAAAGGGTCGAAATTTAATACAAATCAAAATACTAATACGAATAATAATAACGATAAACAAACTAATCCACAAAATTTTGCTTCAAATTTAGATAAATTACAACAGTTGAAAGATTCCATATCTTTAGAATGGTATCCTCTAAGACCAGAATTTATTGAATCCACTTATTTTTTATATAGAGCTACAAAGGATCCATTTTATTTAAATATTGGTTATCAGATTTTACAACGATTGAAAACAATATTTAAAGGAGAATGTGGATTTGCTGGTATTCAAAATATTTTTACAGGCCAATTACAAGATAGAATGGAAACATTTATTTTAAGTGAAACTTTAAAATATCTTTATCTATTATTTGATGAACACAATGAACTTCATCAACTAAGTGATAATATAATATTTAGTACAGAAGCTCACCCAATGTGGTTAAGCTATAAACAAATAAATAATTATAAGAAAAATTCGTTCTTTAACGATTCAAATTTCATTCAACATTTAAATTATTGTAAATTAAAAGATGAAAAAGATGCTAAAATTCAAAGGGATAAAAAAAATTCTCAAAATACTCATAACAATTTTTTAAAAGGTCTTTTTAATAGAAATCATGACTATAAGGAAATTCCATCACAAAATGAAAACCATTTTAATAAACAACTTATAGAATCCCAATATTGTTTTGTTTCAGATAATAACAATAAGCCCTTCATTCAGAATAATAATTACTATGAGAAGCAATCTAGATCAAGTCTACTGCATTCCAATCTTTTAAGTACTTTCAATAGATTATTTGAGCCAGATATCCGCTATTCGGACACATTAATTAAGCCAGATTACTTGAAAGATTATTCACCTTTTGAACTTGCAGAACCTTTTTATACGCAATGGTCCAATTCAAATGGTTTCTCTAAAGCAATGCAAACTACGGAATCATACGAATTATTATTTAATTTCCCTGGAGAGTATTACATTCACTCCGTCCACAATACAAATCTTAATATGACAGATTTGTATTGTGGTGATTTTACTGGCCATAGAAAAATTAGAATCGAGAAATTAGCACCCGGTAAGATATCAAGCTATGGAGAAATATTAGGGGATGACATTTTAGATAACACTAATTATGACGATATTTCAAACGTCGAGAAGGATAACTCATCGAACTTTGAATCAGGATCTTTTGTGTTAAGAGCCACAATATTGGATGGCAATATCCTAGGCAGTAATTCATCCATAATTTTGAACAAGGATGCCATAATGAAATCTGTGACAGCATATTCCGAATCTGCTTCACAAAAGGATTTCAATTTCTTTAAGATATTTGGCCTGAATTCTGATAATCAACTCACTCTACAAGGCATTCCTATTATCAATATATTCTTGGTATAACACTTTCTGCTGTCGTTTCTAGTACTAATTCAACAGTTTTCGATTTTTTTATTTTTGCATGTATTTAACTTCATTACCATGGAAACAATGTGCAATTTTTTTCATGTGAAAATAAAGGGATTTTTGATCCTCGGAGTATTTGACATTCTTCTGATGTAGGCGACAGAATAGGAAGAAAAAAGAAACCTTTTAGCGAAAAAAAAATGACAACCTGAAAGAGAAATAAAGGGTCTTCGAAGTGTTTCCCCACCCTTCGTATTACCTATTAAAGAATTCACAAGTATAAATATTGGAGACAATCTTGTTTTCATTATTATTTTCGAACATTCCTTCTATTAATCAAAAGTCCCTGAGACTAATGCATATAAAAAACTGCTAATAATAAAAAGGCATTTAAAATATGGGACAATTTAATCTTATTTTTGGTTTTATTTTCCAGGATTACGTCAAATATTAAGGCAGGTTTTAATACTTTTCCCAATTCCCTTGTAATATTTTACCTTTTCCAATCAATCAAGAATATATAAAACGAATGATATTTACTTAGGCATACTATTTTTGGTATTCTTGTTGTCCAAAGATTATTCTCGAACATTATCTTTGTATTAATTTCAAAATTTTCAAGACAACAATATCAGATTGCTATAATACATTAGTCATTTGCTTATCCTTGTCGTAGGAGTATAAGCCTGGGCTAGAAATTATTCCAATCAATTTATTTATATATTCATTATTAATATTATCATTTTTTTATTTTTGCATTTTTTATTTTTAGTATCTAATAAATTTAATTAATAATACTCTGTTACTGGCCTCTTTAATAACTTTAAAAGTATTTTGCATCACTAAGAAATCATCTATTTATTTTACTTTATTTTATTCGTTTTTTTTTTTTTTTTAAATTTAAAGTTAATCCAGTTATCTTTAAACAATCAACACCTCCAGTTCCTCAAAAATGAGATATTTTCCTTTCACAAATATGCAATTAGTTAGTAATTATAATGCTGAAGAAAAAATTTCTTCAAATTCAATTGGTTCTGAAAAATAAAACAAAAATTCGAATTAGGTTTACAATCTAATTCTAAAATAAAATATCGAGGGAATACTACCGAAATTTACCCAAAAGAAGAAATATTTGACGAAGCAATTAAACATTCAAAAAATGCTCCAGAGGATGCTTTTCTATATTCCATAATGCAAAGCTTTAATGTTAACAATTCAAGTGATTATCCTAAAACTGGAAATGAGCTGCATTTTCCTGATGAGGAACCATATAGTTGTTTCAAAACACAATATTATACAGCATATAATCAAAGAAATGATAGAAATGGTTTCTCAAGAAATTGTAAAAATACTGGACAACTTACATTAAAAATACTCGGAGCCAAATGCCAAAGCTCCTTATTTATCGTGTCTAATCCATATTTTGTTTTTATTTTCCAAAAGATATGGAAAATTCAAAAGCCAAAAAATCTACTCCACCTATACATAATAAGAATCATTCGTTAACCAACTCAATAGTTGATGAATGCCAATCAAGTGCTAATACCAAAATATTGCACAGAAGACACACATATTCAACAAGGAATATATCAAGATCTTTACAAAATTTAAATCCAAAAAATAATGTATTGGAAGATTTTCAAACTATTTATCACAATTGGAATTATGAAAAGACTTTTAATATTAAATCATTAAATCTTAATATGATAGTCTTCATTTATGATTCTTATAATAACAATTCTTTTTTAGGTTACCTACCTATTCAATATAAATTTCAAAATCAAAAAATGTTCTACGAAAAAAAATGGTGTTACTTACAGAATACTGATGTTATTTCGTATTCTTCTAATGGCGTCGATACTACTACTGATTTGATATCCGGTACTAAATCAAATCCAATTGAAATCGAAATTGAATTGAAATTTACTTCTTTTCTTGATGGATATGATGAAGATATGGCAACTATTGCTCAACATAATAATAAGATACAATTAAAAAACTCTTCTTTAGAAATTGGAAATAAAATTTATTCTATGTCAGATTTTGTTATTTTAAAGTTAATTGGCACTGGAACATTTGGTAAAGTTTTTTCAATTAGGAAAAAAAGTTCAAATCACGTTTTTGCAATGAAAATTATAAGTAAAAAACTAATACTAAACGAAAACGAATTAAGGCATGTAAAAGATGAAAGAAATATATTATTAAAGAACTCTATTGGTGAATGCCCGTTCGTCGTCCAGTTAAAATATGCATTTCAAAATAAAAATGATTTATTTTTAATTACAAACTACTTCCCAGGAGGAGAGTTATATTGGTATTTAAGAAAGTATAAAAGCTTTCCTGAAAAGTGGATTCGATTTTATGTTGGACAGCTCTCTATTGCCCTTGACTTTCTTCATAAAAATGGAGTCATTTATCGTGATTTGAAACCCGAAAATGTATTACTTGATAGTACAGGAAATATTGCATTATGTGATTTTGGTCTTTCTAAATTGAATACTGATAATAACAGTGATTTTAGAGCCCACACATTTTGTGGCACGACAGATTACCTAGCTCCTGAAGTCATTTTAGATGATAATGGATACAGTTATATGGTTGATTATTGGTCTCTTGGTGTTCTAACCTTTGAGTTATTCTTTGGTATATCTCCATTTTATTCAGAGCTTCCTAAAAAAACCTATGCAAAAATTTTATATAGTAAAATTACCTTACCAAAATATTCAATCTCATTTGAAGGTCGTATCTTTCTAAAGGCATTATTAAGGAGGAAACCTCAATTTCGATTAGGGAATAATGGTGGGCTAGAAGAGATAAAGCGGTCACAATTTTTCAGGGGATTTAATTGGGATGCTCTCATATGTAGGAAAATGAAACCCCCAATAAAGCCACAGACATGCTGGTCTACTGAATTCATAGCAGATACTCAGAAATATTCGCCCTCTTTTATGGATAAAGAAAAAAGAAATATTTATCGGGTGTTAAGAATAAAATATATTGTGAACAGGATGAGCAAGGCCAGTTTGCAGGTTTCAGTTACCACGGGGACCATATATTACATTCTAATGGAGGATTTTTAAAAAATGTAGACTCCAAGCACACCAAGATTAATGATATCTATAATGCCTATGAAACACCCAAACGCGTAGAAGATAGATTTTTAGAAGCAACCCTCAACTCTCCAGATCTAGTGGAATCTGATAATTATGAAACTGATAGTGATTTGCTATTCATCAATGGCCAGCTAGAGTATTAACCAAAAATAAATGTTATAAATTTATACTTTGTATTATTACTAACAAAAACTAATTCTGTACGATTGACTTATAGAAAAGTAAATTGATAAACTATTTAAAAAACATTATTTGGCTGTATTATAGGCATAGTTTTCAACAGTGAGCGTATATAGCAATTCAAAAAATAGCTGAAATTTCATATTTGAAGGCCCTGATATGTACTAGCAAAATAAGAATTCAATTAATATGTCAATTTAAATTTAAATTTATTTTACTATAGCTTAAGGATTTCAAAAAGCTATCACAAACTTCATCCTTCGGTCATTGTATAAATATTCTCTTGAAAGTACTTACAAAGTCAGCTTTTGAAGGAGTCGGTAGATAATTAGGAATATCCACTTAATACTTTAAAACTTGTAACAGAATTAATATATGAAAAGAAAAAGATTCTACTAATAAGCGGAGAAGAAACCAATATTTTATTTACTCCTTTTGTTCTATCTGAATGCAAAGGTAAAGATGAATATCTGTACTTTTTTTCCATTAATTTGGTTCACTATTATGCTTCTCAGTTACACCGACTATCTATTAAATGATCCAACCATTACTATATTATTTGTTCAATAGAAAATATTTGCTAATTAATCCCTTAAAAGAAACTGTTTCGGTTCCTGGGGATGAAGTATTGGCTCTTATTGACAATTATAGCTCGAAGATTTCTGAATTATCTGTAAATATCTTGGCCATGTATATCTCTAGTATAACTTCTAAAAAAATAGAGTGCAAAATCAATTTCCTTTCTTTCGAGTAAGCAGCTACTAGTTAACAATTTATCTTACTGTTTTTATAACCCATAGTATATTAATTGCAATCTTAAGGAAACAAGAATAGCAAGGCAATTGCCCCAAATTGTAATTATCTTTTTAACAATCACTATGATGCAGAATTGATTGTTTATCATTCAACCGAATTAGTTTCACATATTATTAGAAAATTCTAGATCTACTTTAGAATGAATTAAACTCCTCACGACGATATCTAGGAACACGTAAACATCCAAGGAAGTAAAATATGCGACTGTTATTTACAAGAAGTATTTAGAATGCTATAAATTTTTCTACAAGCATTCTGCATTTAAAGATAATGCATTTATTATAGAAATAACAAATAAATATCTTCACAGGCTCTGTACGATTAATTTAAAGAATCTTTATTTTGTGTCGTGTTCCTAGTACTTAAATGCCTTTTTCACGGGTAAGCTGTTAATTAGCGTTCCTGAAAAGGACACTTTGTTCAATTTATAACAGCCCGATATAGAAATGAAACAACTTAATATTTAGATGTTTTTGAGATGATGACGTGTCTTGGCTTAAAATCAACCTTCGATCAGGCTACTCTTTGCTTAAACAACCGTTCTACTTTGGCAGATTTAATAAAATATCCGAGGGCCCTCTTTCAGGAACGGGAAAATGTGATTCGGGAATTTTCCTAGCATTTTGGAAATCTATACATATTTAGTGACACTTTTGTAAGGGACACAAATTCTTGAATTAGCTAGATAATATCTTACCTTATTTCCCCAAGGATATTTAGTAGTTTTTCAAACGATATATTTACCTAATTGTCCTTTCTCATTTTATTATATTGAAACAACTTCAGCTTTTTTAGATCTCCTATTCTATTGAATATAGAGGAGATCAATTTTAAAGATATGTTATAAAATAGTAGATAATTTGATACCAAGTTTTTGTATATTTTCCCAAGTTTATTACCTTTTTATATTTAAAATTGTCATATTATTTTTTTCCAAATTCTGTCACTTAAGCATGGCTTTTCACGAGAATAGAATCATAATATCCACTCCCTTAACAGCATCTGCTACAATACAAAATAGCTACGCAAGAAACTCACGAACAACTTCAAATTTATTTGTTAAAACCCTATTTAATATTTTAGAAGATGAAAAATATCAGAATATAATTAAATGGACAGAAAAGGGTGATCGATTTGTTGTAATCGATGCAGGATTATTCACTTCAGATATTTTACCTATCCATTTTAATCATTCAAATTTTGCAAGTTTTGTAAGACAACTAAATAAATTTGGATTTCATAAGATTAAAAAGACTCAAGAAGAACGATTGATGTGCATCTATGGAGAACAAAGCTGGGAGTTCATTCATCCAAACTTTAAGAAAAATGATAGAATATTAATGGAAAAAATATCAAAGAAAATTTCACGTACTAGTTCGAAGCAAGTGCCAGGTTCAGCAACAAACCATAAGAATATTTCAGAAGTAGGTGTAAAATCTGAATCGACAGAATTATTTATAGGTAATTCACCTTTGTACGGCAATGTATCTAATGATAATAGCAAAACTTTGCATCATGAAAGCCAAAACTATATTGAACCTAGTTTGGGAATACATAAAAGTAAGACTTTAGATAATAATAATGATAGAAAAAAAAACCATAATAATAGGAGTAATTTTTCTACATTAGACAAACCTTTTGTAAAAGTTAGCCGAGAGAATCAAATGGTAACAGAAAGCAACAACAGCTGTAATATAAAAGCAACATCAAGTACTGATATTACCAATATTGTCACTTCTACTACAGACCACATTGAAGATTTTTTATCTATAATTCAAGATAATATCAAAAATAGATCAAGTAAAAGGGATGATATCCTACAGGAATTACAAACCATCAAAGGTGACTTACGAAGGTTATTTTCTAAAATAGTATTGTATAAGCAAAGAACAGATCAGCTACTTCTTTCTCTACTAGAAACGTATTCCTCTGAACTTCAGAGTGCAAATCAAACTTCAGTTAGCAGAGCTACGACTCTTGATGAAACTATTTTATCCACACATACAAAAAATATTAAAATTCAAAAAGTTTCCAAGCAACCCTGGGCAAGAAATGTAAAAGTAAATACCTTGGACAATGCAAACTATACTGATGATCCAGAAACGTATTTAAACAATCCAGTATTGGAGAATAATTCAAAGGATTTAGTGGCTTCAGGGAAATTTCAACTCCATAGAGATGAGACCTCCAATAAAACTTCTGTGGTTTTACTTGGTGATAATGGTAACTCTACATATATGTTACCATCTGTTTTGAATCTAGATACTATTTCCCATTTATTGGACAAAGGCATGAAAAATCAACTTAATTTATCCAATAATGTAAACCAATTTGAATTCTCAAATGACTATAAAGCCAATGAATATCTTGAAAATTCCAAAACGGATTATATCAAAGAGGCAAATGTATCATTATATGATAAGGGTTTCCATATTCTGATAATTGACGCTGATCCGATGTTTATAGAACGTTGCAAGACTGTATTAGAGCAGTATAGAATAACAGTAGATATTATGCAAGACTGGCCCAAAACAAAAGAAAAAATCCTGAATAAATGTTATGATTTAGTAATTATTGATGCACACGTGAAGTTTTTAAATGTACCAATTTTAGAAAGTATGTTGTCTTCAATTCAATATCACCCACCAATTATATTGATGACATCTTCATTAAATGATCAACAGTTGATATTTTACTTGCAACATGGAATTAACAGCATATTAGAAAAACCATTTCATTCACATAAGCTACTGAAATTTCTTGTAAATCTCTTAAAAGATAAAATATCAATTAGCTATTCAAAAAATAATTCCGAAATTCGATTTAAAAGTTCATCTACAAATAAGAACAAAGCATATGAACCCCTTCCATTAAGTATAACACATGCATCAGAACTAACCTTTCAGAAGGGAAATATATTATATATGCAGAATGGTAATTATCCGAAGGCAATGAGGAACCCTATTCTTTTATCATCAAAACGAAATAAATCTTTTAATTCTATGAAATTAAAAACGTTCCAATACAAACCATCAGAATTTAACAAGCATGGGACCGAGTTTATTCATAAGACGCTACCATGTACACCAACAACAAATTCATCTACAAGAAGGCTGCACAACACAATTTCACAAGCTAAAACAATTAGTAATCAAGAAAATGCTAAGAATAATAATGCAATGCTCCCTTCACCACCACAGTCACAACTACGTGGAATTGCAGTCAGAGATAATAGTGCAAACCAGACAATACAGCTACCTTCTCAGCCATGTTTTTCTTCTGATAAAGTTGTCATTTCAAAAGATGTGCATTCCAATGATAGTTCTTAATTACGTCAAGAATATATGGATTCCCAAATATCCAAATGAATAGCTTTACTGAAATTATTAAATAATCAAAAATGTGAGATAGTTACCTAAGAATCTAATAAAAATTTACCAAAACTATTAACATGGCAAATAGTATTTTATTAGAGAGTGAAATCAGTATTCTATTCAACATTCCTGAGAGTTCTTAATCATATAGCTAATATTTCTACTTTTTGAACTTTAAATAGAATCATTCTAATATCAATTAATAATGGGAGGGAATAATCCTGATTTATGTTTATTCTATGAAACGAGTCTCTGCAGCTTTGTTTTGATTTACAAACCATTAATTTAGATAAGATAGGTAGTTGTTAGTGAGGAGGATCAGGCTGAGATATACAGTGCTAATTCATGGCATAAATTTATTTTATTAAAGTGATACTACATAATTTGCTTAGCATTCGTAAAATAAAATAAATATTTAGTGATGTTTTTATTATTCATCAACTGCTAATGTAACATCATTATTAAATCTAACTGAAGTCCTTCTATTTTTAAAGCCAATGCTTTCTGGAATATCTAAATCAAATTCTTCACCATTTTTCAGCAACTCATTTATATCTGGTCTTGAAGCTCTCATGGAGGATTTTCTTCTCTTGGAATCTATATTAGGATTAAACACATTTGAATTGGAAAGACTGCTAGAAGCTGGTGTGTCAATTGGTTTATTATAGGAGTTCACTGTGATAGATGGGGTAATAATACACGAAGTTGAAGAGTTTGAAAGAGAGCTTAAGGTTGGAGTTGGAATTGTTGAACTTTCAGAAGTATTAATCATTGATAGTTCACCAGCTGAATTAGTTGATGTGCTTCCATTATCATTGTTTTTTATAATTTCTGAGGTTAGCAATCTTCTAGATTTTAATTCTTTCTCGCAACGTTCACAATGGCATAAAAACCCCCAATTCACTAACAATTCTCTTCTTCTTAATTTGACACCATGTAAAGGATTAATATAAGTAGTAAGTAATTCTTCATCTATGTTAATATTTCTTCTTGTGATTAATGTTAATGACAAGGAATTACTATCAGAGACTTCAATATGAATATTTGGTTGACAATTATGATTAATTAATGAAGCAATAGGGTATAATTGACCATTAATTTGGTTGATATTAAATCTACCAATAAGATTTAAATATTTTTCGTAAGTTAAGTTATGATCATTAACACAACTTGGGAACGTCTTTGTAAATAAATCATAAGCAGTTTCCCATAATTCATTAAAGTCATCAATTTTATTTTCCTTCTTTTGGTCATGTTTATTATTTCTAATATTTGAATTTAAATTTGTCGTTGTACTCAGCACAGTAGTTGTATCGAATAATCTATTGTACTTATCTAATGACCCACCAATATTTGTAGAACCACAATGGTCGTATCGAATCTTTTGCGAAACTGTTGCTAAGGAGTTGAATTTTTTAAAAATTACTGAATCATTTAAATCATTGGAATTTTTTTCGACCAATATTTCGATTAATATTGAGGTATAAATTAAAGCAATGACAAACCCTGGCTGAAAATTATTTTTTTTAATGAAATTCAAATAAATTTTCCAATTTTTCAGATCAATCTTATCCTTTTTTATTTTAGATTTTAAATGGTTTAAATAACTATGGGTTTTATCATTTTTAAGACAGTACTTCGAACACCAAATAGATTGGCAATTATTACAATCCAAATTGTGGGTCATAATAAATTGCTTTGAGTGTTTAATTGAAGTACCACATAAGGAGCAAACTTTACCCAAATCAATCAAATATAATTTTTCCAATGGAGGTATTTGAACAATAGGCACTATGTCTTTAGCAATTATTTCACCTCTTTTCAAATTTTTTTTCAAATAAAGACCTCTACCTTTATTAAGACATGTAGGGTCGATCATAACTTCAAGTAAGTCACAAGGGAACTCAGAATCAATTAGCTGTGAATCAATTCCATTGAAAGTAGTTAACTTATCATAAGTAAATAAATTATTCTCATCAATGGAATATATGTTATTCAATTGTAGAATCTTTTCAAAATCCTTAATATTATTTATATTCCAATTTGGATGTTTCAATTGAATCCGTTTTCGTATTTCTGTTAATGACTTTTCTTCTTGAATTGGCTCTTCATGCCATAATAATAGCACTGCGTCACATATTTCTTGATTTGTCGGTATAATGCTTGCAGATATATTACTATCATTATTCTCGTCACAATCAATATTAGTAGCATCCTTTTGTAACTCTTTCACTGAAGAAGGTAATATGATATGTTCTAGTTTATGAGTACTGCTACTATCATTACTACTACTATTGTTACTTCTACTTCTACTTCTATTACTACTTTTATCATCACAACAACCAGCGCTAATTGTCTTAGTCATATGATGATTAATACTACCTATACCATGGTTGTTAAAAGATGATTTCGCTGAATTATCTACAGTATCATTCAATGAAAGTGTCTTGAATCGTAAAGGCATAACTAATGATAGATTGGTATGGCCCTGACTAAATAATTAGTATCCGATTCCAAACAAAAAAAGCAGCGGTCCTAGCAATTTTGGGGCTGGCTAAATTATCTTCTAGCACTCTAAAGATGTAATCTACGGGATATTGTTATAAGATGAAGATTTGTATTTTTTATCATGGATTTTAAGTAGTATGAATAAATAAGTTGTCTGCACAAAAAGTTTCACCGATGAGGTTCAATTGCGTGATCCATTTTGGGCAATTTCCACGGCCATAACAAGATGAAATCAATTCGGGTTAGTAACATTTTCCGTATACTAATTGTTGTAGGGGACCTAACTATGATAATAATAATAATTGTTATTATTATAGTGTTCTTGTGAGAGTAAATCTAGTTAGGAAAGAGTATTTAGGAGAAAACTAGATTAATCAATAATGTAGATTTAAAAAGAAGGTGATCAAAACAGGTCTAGTGAAGGCTTTAAGTATTTGTGTCCTGCAATCACGTACAAAAAAATGAACAACATAGTAAAAGGAAACTTAGTTTGCTGTAAAGTCAGCGATGCTATCGCTTCTACTATTCTAAAAAAACGGGTTATTTGTGGATCATCTGTATCTACTGCCTTGCAAGCAAGATATAACTCTTCACAACAGGGACACCCTCTAAGAAAGGCTGAATTTACAACAGCTGGAAAGAAGAGGTCTGGATCCCAAAATAAAGGGGGCTCTAAGTGGATCTCTGTGGGTATCTTTGGAACTTCTTTTATAATTGGATGGTACTTTACTCAACATATGACCTTTGCCGATTTAATGGCGTGGTGGAGATACGATAAATTGCCAGTTGACTCTGATCAAGTTAGAAACTATAAATCGTCGTTGGAGTATCGTGCTGAAAAGCTATCCATTATTAATCAGTTAAAGACTGAAGATTATTTGGAAATAATACCAACCTCAAGTAAAAGTGTTGGTTTGATTGATGACGCCTTAAGCAGTCCTGGTGCAATTGCTATTCCACCAAAATTCTATTATAATCCAAAGACAAAGAATATCGTTGGTGTCTATCATTTAGGAATGAAATTGACAGGCTATCCATTTATTGTCCATGGTGGTATATTGGCCACTATAATGGAGGACTTAATGAGGCAAGGAGTACAATTGGTAAAAAGTAGTGAAACGGATTCTTCAACTATTGAAAAAACAAAAAAATTGCAAATTAATTACAAGTTCCCAACTTTTGCTAATCAGTTTGTTATCGTTAGGACAACAAAGGTCGAAGAATTTGGCAAGAATTTGAAATTGCATGTTGAAGTAGTGGATCAAGACGATAATAGAGTATTAGCTAAAGGTAATGGGATTTTCACTGTTCAATGAGAAGATTCATTTTTGTATTCTTAACTGCATATAGTATGTATTTAATCTATTTATTACGAACCCGTGCTTTATTTATCAAGAAATCACATTTAGAAATTTACTTTCGAGTTCCAAGATTTCTCTATTTATTTAGTGCTTTTTTCCTCATTTATTTACCCATCAGTTTCGTACCTATTGGAGTTTATCCTATATTTATTTTTCATTTTACTATGAGATCAATAATTGCAGCCATTGATAGATGATGATCACTAGCACCTGTTTTCAAGATTTAATCATCTAGTTGTCAGGACACTAGATGAGATTGTTTTTTTATCATCCCTTTTTCAAAAGACACCGTTATCGGCATTTTTTAATATCGTCTGGTTACCTTTAAAGTGCAAAAAAAGGTAAATATCCTAATAAGTGAGCAAAGCAGGTTCACTGAAAATTCTAGTCTCATGGTTGTTGTATTTCAAATGTCAAGTAAATAGGTTTATGGAGGTAAACTGGAAAATTTTACTACTATATATATATATATATATATATATATTCTTAGGATAAAGTAAAAATTTACGAAGTGAAGATATTGAGAAATTTCCCATATTTTGTCACAGGATTATATTAACTCAAAGCCAATAATTGAAATCTTAGTTCATTTTCATTTAATATATTAAGTTGATAGCTACAGATAAGATTTATATTGTTCATTTTTTTCAATTATTTTATATTATAGACAAAAATTTTTTGCAAATATTAGCCATATTTTTATATTCCTGATCTAAAGACAAAGCTTTATTTATCTTTTATCTTTTTATTTCTCTAGATTTGTGTTTCTGCAAGAGGAGTATATTCGTTGGCCTCTTATTAAATCTGCTTAGTTTAATTCTTTCATTATCAGAAAATAATAATGTTTAATAGATTAGCTAGAACAACTGGTATTTTAAATAATATTTCAAAACGAAGATTTTCATTAAATTCTAAATGGTTTCAACAATCAAAATTAGACGCCTCTCGTTTAAGAATTATTAGTACCAAAGAACCAACACAACCAATTCCAAATGATCAATTAGTGTTTGGAAAAACATTCACGGACCATATGTTGACGATTGAATGGACAAAAGAAGAAGGTTGGAAAGATCCAGTTATTAGACCGTATGGTCCTTTAACCTTAGATCCTGCCTCTTGTGTTTTTCATTATGCTTTTGAGTTATTTGAAGGATTAAAAGCCTATAGGACTATTGATGATAAAATTACAATGTTTAGGCCAGATATGAATATGAAACGTATGAATAAATCGGCTCATAGAATTTGTTTGCCTACTTTCGATTCAGATGAATTAATTAAGTTAACAGGTGAACTTATTAAACAGGATAAGCATTTAATACCAAGTGGAAAGGGTTATTCTTTATATATTAGGCCTACTTTAATTGGAACTACAAGCACATTAGGCGTCGGAAAACCAGATAAAGCGCTACTATTTGTAATTAATTCTCCAGTTGGTCCTTATTATAAAACCGGATTCAAAGCAGTTAGCCTTGAGGCTACAGATTATGCTACCAGAGCTTGGCCAGGGGGTGTCGGTGATAAAAAATTAGGTGCAAACTATGCACCATGCGTTTTACCTCAATTGCAAGCCTCAGAAAGGGGCTATCAACAAAATTTATGGTTATTTGGTCCTGAAAAATATATTACTGAAGTTGGTACAATGAATGTCTTTTTTGTTTTTAAAAATTCAAAGACTGGCAAAAAGGAGCTAGTCACTGCACCATTAGATGGCACAATATTAGAAGGCGTTACAAGAGATTCCATTTTGACTCTCGCAAAAGAAAATCTAAGTCCTATTAATTGGGAAATTAACGAGCGTTATTTTTCAATAAACGAGGTCATAGATCGCTCTAAAAACGATGAGCTTGTAGAAGCCTTTGGTTCTGGTACAGCTGCTGTTGTCTCACCTATTAAGGAAATAGGTTACAGAGATTATAAAATTAAAGTACCACTACTGCCAGGTGAACAGTCTGGTGAACTTACAAAACTTGTTGCAAAATGGATTAGTGATATTCAATATGGTAATGTACAGCATGGTAATTGGTCTAAAATCGTAGCAGACTTAAATGCATATTAGATTTTTATAGTTTTAAAGTATTACTGTTAACTTAATTATCTATATATCAATTGATTAATAAGGCTAACTTAATTATTAACGGATTTTATGCCCTAATATATTTATCATTTACAAATTTTCTTTTGTGGTACCTATCTGATTTACCGTTGAAAGATATATTAGCTTTTCAATTTTATTTAAAGCTTCTCTATATCTTCAATATATACTGAATTTGAGATATGATACTGATCGCTCAAAGAATAACAATACAAGGATAAGTACAATTAATAATAATTTATTCTACTGGATAATTCCTTTCATTATTATATAAAACAGATTTATATTAATATTAGCTAATTAAAAGCTTTTTTTGTAAATGAAAAATATAATATATCAATAAATAATTATCTTCTGGTAAAATTGTAAATAATTTCTAAAAATCTTGGTGTATCATTAGTATATTTTCTCTTTTATTCAAAACAATCAACTATGGCATTAAATGGTATTCTAACCTACTTAAAATTAGACTAGTAAAGAGAATAGCTTTTGAAAATTTTACAACTCATCTTGTCTATGGTCTATAATAAAAAAAGCAACATGTGTGCTCCAGTGGGCTTTTCTAAGGGAAGTATTAAGAGTAGTAGTCTGATATGTATATTCGAAGGTATTGATTAATGCGTTTAACGTACCTAAAATTATCCCTTATTTAGTATATACTTATATATCTATATCTATATCTATATTTAAAATAATAATTTGATAAAAAAATTGATGTAGTAGCATAGATTCCTCTAGCTTGCGTATACCTAAAATGTGAATTAAATTATTGTATAAGAATCATATTAGATTATAAAGTATTAATATTTATATATAGACCGAAAATTTTAAAAACTACTAAAGTAGATACATATGTATAAGTACATGAAAAACAATTCATATACGACAACCAGTGTCGAAGAATAACGAACTGAAACGCAACTTTTATGCGTAAACAATGAAGTGTTTAAGAAAAGACTAAAATTTGAAATCCCTAATTAGTAAATGAGAGAAAAAATAAAACCCAGGATAGCTAATAAGTATTTGTTAATGTTCAAAGAAGAAGCAGAGCCTTCCAAGTTCAACGTTTTAACAGAAATATCTCTTTTGACAACAGCTGTCTTTTGATCGTTGGAGATACCTGTTTCAACAGAGGTATTATTAACTGGGCCGATAATTGTAGTAATTCTAGTACCGTTAACACTTGATTTAGGGACTTCTAATTCAAAGTTTTGAGTACCATTCTTGGAACTTGGAAGGATAGTTGTAGTATAATGTTTAACTGTTTCCATAGTTGTGTTAGCATAAGCAGTGACAGTATCATTAGTATATTGAGTAGAGAAGATTGGACTTTCTGTTGGAGCGACAGTTGTGTAAACAGTTTGTGTGGCAGGATGGGTAGAAGTTTCCAAAACAGTACTACCTTCAGAGTTAGTAGTAGCGTAACAGGTAACAATGACAGTCTTTGTGACAGTATCACCGACAATGGTGGTAGTGTAATGAGTAGGAGCGGTGAAATGAGGAGCAGTAGTAGTAGCAATAACGGAATTACCGTTGGAATCAGTAGTGACATAACAAGTAACAATTACAGTCTTGGTAACTTGGTTATTCACGACAGTAGAAGTATATGGGGTTGGAATGACTTCTGGACCGTTAGAGCCTTGGAAGACGCCTTGAGTAGTAGAACCAACAATAGCTTTACCGTTAGTGCCAGAAGTTTGGAAATAAGTAACAACAACGGTTTCTGTGACGGTACCAGCAACCTTGGTAGAAGTAACAGCCTTTGGAACATCAATACATTCAGTACAAGATACAGTCTTTGTAGCAATACTGGCATTACCTCCGTTATCAGTGGTTGGATAGCAGGTAACAACAACAGTTGAAGTAACACCATTAACAGTAACGGTAGTGGTAGTAGGTGTTGGAATAGTACCAGATGGGCATGGAAGAGTAGTAGTAACAGTAGTAACATCACCATTAGAGCCAGTAGAAGTTGAGCAGCTCACGATAACAGTCTTAGTAATGGTACCTTCGGTAACAATTGTAGTTGTGTAGACAGGTGGTTGAGTAGTGGTTTGACATTCAGTACATGGTTCAGTGACAGTAACAATAGTAGTTTCACCTTGGTTGTCAGTAGAGGTAGTACAACTAACAATAACAGTCTTAGTGACAGTACCAGAAGTGATAACAGTAGTAACGACTGGTTTAGAAGTAGTACAGGTAGGACAGTCTGTAGATAAAGTTGGAACTGCATTAGAGCTACCAGATCCATTAACTGTAGAAGTAAATGAGTAACAAGAACGAGAAGTTGGTCTAGTTCTGTGAGTAGCATCATCCATATTAGTTGGGCCACCAGAAGAACTTGAAACAACAGAAGATGAAGCAGCAGAACTGGAGATAGCAGAGCTAGATGCAGAAGATGGAGTGGCTGAAGAACTGTTGAAAGCAGAAGAGGAAGCAGCAGAACTGGAGATAGCAGAGCTAGAAGCAGATGATGGAGCAGCTGAAGAACTGTTGAAAGCAGAAGAGGAAGCAGCAGAACTGGAGATAGCAGAGCTAGAAGCAGATGATGGAGCGGCTGAAGAACTGTTGAAAGCAGAAGAGGAAGCAGCAGAACTGGAGATAGCAGAGCTAGATGCAGAAGATGGAGCGGCTGAAGAACTGTTGAAAGCAGAAGAGGAAGCAGCAGAACTGGAGATAGCAGAGCTAGAAGCAGAAGATGAAGCAGCAGAACTGGAGATAGCAGAGCTAGATGCAGATGATGGGGCAGCTGAAGAACTGTTGAAAGCAGAAGAGGAAGCAACAGAAGATGAGGTAGCAGAGCTTGAGGCAGCAGAAGATGAAGCAGCAGAAGATGAAGCAGCAGAGCTGGAGGCAGCAGAACTGGAAGCAGCAGAGCTGGAAGCAGCAGAAGATGAAGCAGCAGAGCTTGAGGCAGCAGAAGATGAAGCAGCAGAACTGGAGGCAGCAGAGCTTGAGGCATCAGAGCTTGAGGCAGCAGAAGATGAAGCAGCAGAAGATGAAGCAGCAGAGCTGGAGGCAGCAGAACTGGAAGCAGCAGAGCTGGAGGCAGCAGAAGATGAAGCAGCAGAGCTTGAGGCAGCAGAAGATGAAGCAGCAGAGCTGGAAGCGACGGAGCTGGAGGCAGCAGAGCTAGAAGCAGCAGAGCTAGAAGCAGCAGAAGATGCTGACACAGATGATTGTATGGAAGATAGTAAAGATGATAAGGCAGCTGTAGTTACTTTGGATGATTCTTGTTGTGTAGAACTGATTGGAGTTGAACTTGCTACAACAGCTGGACTGACGTATGTAGCATTGGCATTTTGTGCTTGAGATACAGCCAAGAATGCTACAAGTTGTGTTAATAAAACGGATGTAATCTTCATGATTAGGAATTATTAAATTTAATAATTTTTTTTGTATGTATAATTTATGCAATTGGTTTTTCAATGTATATATAGCCACTATAGTATACTTTTTATTGCAATAAACTTGTTACTTTTTAACCAATTTTGGTGTAGTCAAAGAATAATCAATTGTTAAAACGAGTTTATCAATTTTATAATTCTGATTAGTTAACGAACGGGAAACAAATTAAATTCAATAATAATATTATTAATATTAAATAGATTTGTTTATAGGAAACTACTACCTTGGTTAAAGATATTATTCGTTAGCCTATTAGTACCCAAAAAGAGGAAATAATTGAAGAATGGCAGTTCTGATTTACTTATCACCACATATGTTTATATATATATGTGTTGATATGAATGAAAATTTTAATATTTTAATATTTTAATATAGTGATGCTACAAAGTCAATGGTAAGAGCCAAATGCAGAAAGTTAGGAAAAACAGAAATAATATGCAATGAGATAGGACATTGTGATACGGATCATTCAGTCAATCTATAAGTTGGTCAAGAGTTGAGGGTAAGAAAAATGTAAGTGAAGCAGAGGTAGATGAGCAGGAAACTCTTCCCCGTGGATTTGATAAGACCCCGAACATTTGCCCAACAGGGTATAGATTATTGAATGTAACCATCTTGTTTCTTTTTCCTAGAATCTTATTATTTTTTTGTCAGCAATTATTGCTTTTATTTTTTATATTTTCAAACGATGCTGGGTATTAATTTACCAATTTTGTTAGAAGGAGAGACACAATTAAAAAGTGGTAGAAGACGATAAAAAAATAGTCAATAAAAAAAGAATAAATTGAAAACCTCGAGGTTAGTACACAAAATTTCTTGTTGGCAAAAATGGATGCATCCTAGAGCCTCTCGTAGGACACATATGAAAAAATGATGAATTAACTGAGGAATTTATCGTGTTATGATTAACAATTAGAACAATTTACCAAGTGTACGAGCCTTTACTGGAGGAGTAAAACACTAAATGAGATACAAAAAAACGAAAATTGGGGGGAATTCCGTGAGGCATGGTTCAAGCCTTAGAAACTAGCACGACCTAGCAATTAGAGGTAATTAGAGAAACACTGAACAGATCTGAAAGCATCAAGAACTCATTTCAACATACTACTCTTCTCAGACACAGTTGTGGTGCTACAAGAGATATCTAAACATTTCCAAACCAGTAAAGTTCCTTACTGATCCAGAAGAAAGGACGGTAACCAGATAAACGAGATATCTCCAGAAACGTCGCTACACCTGTTTCTCTCAACAGGGCCCATATTTACGATAATTGTAAAACAAGGAATTGGACAAATGTAACGAATTAGTCCTTTGATAGTTATTAGAGAGACATGTTGCAAAGTGGCATGAATAAAAAGATCAAAAACATCCGTGAAAAAAAATTCAGGCGTCTCGATGGAAATTCATTAGGCAAATTTTTTTCACCGGTAGGTACTATTTCCTCTATTTGCCTCGTGCAAAGAATAACCTGTGGTGTTTTCTCGGAATAGAATTTTCCGGATGTTTTCTGAGGCGAAAATATTTCGAGCCACCTAGTCCCCATAAGGACAGGTATGAACCGTAGATCTTGAACGTAAGTCAATTCCTGTTCAAGCAATGCTGTATCCTACATGATTTGTGTACCATCCACATTCCTGCTAAAAGGGTTTCCATTATTTGAAATATGGGGTGTTCCATTCTAGAACATGAATTAAAAAAAGAAAAAATAGATAAAAAAGAATAGAAAAAACAAGGACAAATACATGTGTACATACATTCTGCGAGATCTGTGTGTAGCTGAATAAAGATGCAGTCTTTTCTTGGCCCATAGTATGTTCGATGCATGTTTTTACAAGTTACGCAAATTGTGTACAGTTTCTACTAGATCTTGCGCTATCCTTTCACTAATCAAGCAATATTTCTGGATGTTATAAAGTTGGAAATATTTCACGACGTGTCATGCTGTTTTTATTGACAAAATAGGGTCGAACGTGTCGCGTAAAGTTGTTAAGGGCGTGGGGATTCCTACCAAACCTCCTTCAATATGCTATTAGACAGTTTGGTACAGTATCTTTGTTCTAGGCATATATGTATGAGTTGAAATCTGGCCCTAGACAAATACGTAATAGCCTGTTGTAATACACAATAAAGCAGCGCCTTGACAGTTTTTTATACCGTAATCCAGATTTCATTACCTGTAATATCTTGTAATGCAATAGGATGCTCTGTTATCTAGCACATGTGTAGCTACTGGTATGTTTGTTACTGAATGTTCATGTTGTTAGTAGAAAACAGGGTAGTTTGTCGGTAGGTAGAATTATTTTTAGGTACATAACTATTTATTGGGCAATTTATTAACCTTCATTACCTTCTCAGGTTATTTGTATTTCATATATTTACATTGGTTTTATTTACTCCTAAATTTTCGCGTCGTTAAACACTTCCAAAAAAATTGAAAATTTACAAGTATTTCAAGTTGATGAACGGAAAAATTTTCTTTTATTATTCCTCCATTAGGAACCAATGGTTCTTCGGTAAATTTTCCGAATACAAGTTATCCTAGAAATGAAAAAAAAAACGATAAAGGATTTTTTCAAGGCTCCAAATATGCCATGAATTTTTTTTTTCCATTTTTAAATTCTCTCCTATCCCAATGAAGGAATTCGAAAAGATAATGTAATATATGCACAATTAAGATTGTTGAAAATTTTCAGTTACTCCTCAAAGGTAAAACATTTTCATACCACTGAACATATTTTTTTCAGTTATAGAGAGATATTGCAAACGCGTCGATTATGCACCCATCTAATTTATGTTGGGCGATCCTAGCTGTGGTTATCATTTTGGATCCGTCTGTTAATTTCCTGGTGGATCGAGTTGCAAGAATACCAAGACATTCCACACTAGGATTGATGTGTATTGGTTTATTCTGTTACTTTTTTCCTTAACTAGAATGGAAAACTAAAAGATAAGTTTTATTTTAATCCGTCATATTACGTAACCGACTTCCCAGAAAACTTAAGCACAGTGAATAACAGTTTAGCTACCAACTTTAGACTACACTATAAAATTGTGTTTGTTTGTTTTTTCCATTTTTATTTACTATAATTTGATAAACTTCTCCTATTATGTATAGTTTCTGAAATTTGTTCGGACAAATGAGTCGGGTCTCACTTCTTTATTATCTAATCCTTCGTTATTTTTTTTAATTCTTCAACAATTTTAGAAATGTGGCTCAGTTAATATATTTACCAATTGTTATTTGTTGGTTTTTCATATTTTATATTTTTTTTTCATTTTAAAGAGAAAAGAAGAAATATGTAAATCCGGAATACTATATGAAATTGGTATAAATTTAGTTCCACTTGAAACTTTAAAGGTTCTTTATAATTCCTATTGAAGTATTCTAATTGAATATTTACTTATAAATCTAATAGCTCGGTACCTTTTAATTTACTACTTGTTTTTAATTTTTTTAAATGTGTTACTTTTAGCATCATTTAAGCAATTAACAGAAGAATCTTACTTTCTCCTTAAAATCTTAAAATATTATTTTTTTCTATTTTTTATTCAATGCATATATTTTATTACCCCAATATTTTGCATTATACTTTTGCAATACTCGTTATTTGAGTATCTCTTAGAACCGTTCGAAAACGAGTCGGTTAAATGCATAAATTCACAATTAAAAGGGTGTAGACCGTAACATACCTTGTAAATTATTTACTCATATCATTTCTATCGCTATTTCCCTTTGATACTTATGGTTTAACTGTACATTTTATAAAATATTTTGACAGACACAAGACAAGTCTTCTCAATCCGAGCCTTTCTGTTCAATTCAAATTAATTATTTAAACCTTTTTACAATTAACAAATTAACAATAAAATTGAATATATAATTTTTAGTTTATTCACTAGAATTTATACTGTACTACGTCGTTAGAATTCAAAAATTCCTAAGTGGTTATCATTCAGTTATCAACTTTTCACAAGCTATCTATTATTCTCAAATTATAAAACGTTTAGTTTTAATGGTATTAGGATTTTAATATTACATTATATCTCTATCTTTAAGGGAATGTTGATAGCCTTCGATCTTATAAAAGTATCACAAAATACAATAGGGTAATCCATTTAAATACTTCTGGACGTTAAGATCCATCCTACATTTCATAATTGCTGTCCCAATTTCTTATTTCCTAAAGGTAAACTATTTGATATCAGAAATATTAATGGGAGAAATAACGTTTTGTCAACTTGTTAAATCTACTTGGTTAATATAGATTGCTTCTTTAAAATTTGCGAAGTTCTGATTTACCATAATCTATTTTTAATATTTCACACCCTTTCCATTTTTATGGTATTATTTTTGGATTATGGATATAAAACTTTGATATACAGTCAATATTAGTTCTTACAAATCATTCAACTCATATTCTCTGCATAACAGTCGGAAAGAAATTGCTTTTGAGTGTAAGGTATGAGTCTGTATGCTAAACTTTTATCAGCAATAGTATACCAATAAACTGATTTATGTCTAAGACTAATAGCCCGGCAAGTAATTGTCTTTGTAAAAATTCTAATAAGCTGTTAATTAATATATATATATATATGATTAAATAAAATTTTGTCTCATTTATACATTATATAATGTAAATAGTACACTTAATATTTTACATTTACTACTGATACTCCCTATCTCCCTGCTACTGGCTATCGAATTGGTAGAAATATATCCAATTAATCTGACCAGCGATCGAACTGTTCAAAATATTGCTGTTCATAGTTTAATTCTTAGTTAAGTAATCTGTTTGAATAATTATTATATTATTATTATAAAAAATCTCCTTGCTTCTTTCGAAAGGGAATATATAATATATACAGCATATACAATGAACAGTTATAAACTTTTGGGATATTTTCGTGGTAATTTATACTCCAAAAAGTGGACAGATCCACCATCAACGAATTGATGGTCTGATACTAAAATGGAATCTATCAAATCCTAATGCTTCCTTAATATTACCACCTGGGTGTTTTTAGTAGTGAGGCCACGTATGCTTAATGCATGTTGGATTATTAATTATATTAAGTTGTTATTAGTTGTTGTATAAAGCCACAATTACGACTAAATTCATACTTTATTAGCTGTTAATACAAACCCGCGACTTATGACACATAATGCCACAGCTCTGACATAATCAGTTCTGGTAACACATGAGATTTCAAATTTTGTTTTTTAATTTATTGTTTGTCTTTACCGAATATTTATAATTTGCAATTCGATATCACTTTTTATAAAATTAAAAAAATGAAAGAACATAATAAATAATCATAATAAATAAGCATAATAAACTTTCGACTTATTTATTGTAAAGATGTGCATGTTAAAGTCAAATTTTTTTGTAAAATCATTCTAATAGTAATATATTCTTTATTAAAGATACAACAATTTTTTAAACAAATTAATTTTCAATTAATCAATATCTAAGGAGAACAATTAAAATTAAATTATATCATTAATAAGAATTCCAAACTCATGTACTTTAAGACTAATAAAAACTTGTTCGAAATAACCCAATAATATGTATTCTTTCAAAGCTAATTTGAGACGAAGCATTCAAGTGGAGTTAGTTCTGTTGCTTGTATTTGTCTACGAATTTTAAATTTCAAATAAATTTTTATAAAGGCTTTCATTAATATAATTGCAATATTAGTATCTTAACAATTCTATCATGTGGCATATATAAATATTGTTAAAATTACGGGCCGTTAAGTCTATGGATATGTCACGAATCTATCCCTTCAATAAAAGATTGAAGGTTAAACTAAAGTTTCAACCCAATTGAAAATCTTTTTCATTTATAGGAATGAAGCAAACTTAGGAGTAAAAAACTTTCAACCGTTTTTCCACATTTAAATATTGTATTTTTTTGTATATATTTCCTTACTTTTAGTTCCTGGTCAGAAGGGTAGGATATTCTTTAACTATTTGAATACTTTTTTGAGGAAAATTCGCATACAGCCAAACTTGATCCCATTAAAAGTTTTATATTTTCTTTATTTTTTATCCTTACTCAGAAAAGTAAGTATCTACTTGTAAGTTTATAATATCTATTTCTGGTCATAAATAATATATTGTAGAAGGGAGATAAATCCTAATAAGTCATATTTTACCCCTAATGATATTTAAACTTTTCAAACTTATACATATAATAATTATATTGTCAATTAATTCATATAACTATTGCAAAAGTCTCTAGGCATTATTAACTTAAGAAAATATTTAGTTTTTATATATAAAACATGTACTATATTGTTCTAAAATACCAGAAGAATACCTTGTAAAAAAACAGCATTTATTTTAGCATATATTAGAACAAATCTTAGTCAAATACTTGAATATATAGAGTTTGATTCATAAGATTGTTGAAGAGGGACGTATATATTTTTTGGACAAATTTTTATATAAAATATTTAAAAAAAAAGTTCTAGTTATCAACTAGAACATTTAATAACTAACTTGAACAAAATAAATTTTGCTTTTTAACTTATTTATATATTGTTGCATATTTATATATGATCTTTGACAACTTTTCTGGTAAGTAAATTAACTCTATGGCTTTCTATTGAATTTCAAGAAATTCTACAATAATAAATGGTATTCAAAAAAAATACATATTTCTAATTCATACTATAACCAGTTTAAATTATAATTCACAAGTTTTTTTTTTAATTCCAAATTATATATATTTACCTATTAGAGCCAGAAACATCTCCCCAATAAAAATACTGTATTATACCTTAAATATTAAAGTTTTAGTTTTTTTAAAATAAAATGGATAAACATCATCAATTAGATATGCATTTACTGAGAATAGATTCCAAGAGCTCTCAAAATTAAAAGTCTAAATATTTTTGATGAACTTGAGCATGGACCTCTAATTACAAATCAAGCTATGGAAAAGACTTTGTAGAACATACTAGAATGAATAAGTACGTTAGAAAAAGGAAGCATCTTATTAGAGCCATCTTAATATTAATTTTACTTTGCACCCTAATAGCGTTTATAAGATTTGTTTAAGAATATGTAATGTATTTATTAAGAATCGGGAATAATCATCAGCCTCCTTCAATAAATACTTTAAGGGGCTCGATATTTTTCCTAAGTTCATATGATCCTGGCAAACCTATAGATGTATACCTGTCAACCAACTTTAAGAATGATTTATAATATTTCTTATTCTGAAGCACACTTGATACTAAAATATTAATATAGAGTAACCAATAATAAAATATGAATTCAACTCCCATATTTTCATAACTGTTCCATCTATTCAATGCTGCCTTTGTTAAATCCTCTACTACCGCTGTACTTACATTTTTTATGAAAAATGTTTTTAAATATAACCTCAGAGTTAAATATGCAATATCCTGAGCAGCTTTAAGACTACGCCCATCATTGGGAGTTACATTAGAATCATCAAGAAGGCAATACAGTTCGTTTGTCTTGTCTGGTTCCTTTAGCATTGTCAAAAGAGCGGTACCAAAATTATTCAAATTTTCCTTAGTATTACTGTTAATATCATTATTTGCATTCATTAATCTTAAAATATTTATTCCTGAAATATCAATTTTTTCATTTTTCTTTAATTTTTGAATATAATTTACAATTTTATTCAGTACTAAATGAGTATTTAGTGTATAACCAATACGTAATAGGAGTTCACAATTAATTGAAAATGGTGACTTATTAAAGTTTTGGCCAAAGAGTTGCCTGTATAATTTGCTGATTGAATCATTTGCATATGGTTTTCCATATATTAAATAGGAATAAATATCCAGATACTCAACAATCAATTTGGTTGCAAGCATTGGAGTTAGTAGCACTTTTTCAGACTCGGTAATATTCTTATCCTTGTAACAAATTGTCTCAGAGCGTTGCAAAATATTACTTAGTTCATTGAAATGATGTCTCCATTGTTGAGAATCGCTTCTAAAATTTGTCAAAAATAATAAACCACAACAAGTTCCCAATATTAAATATTTTTGGAAATTTGGTTCTGCTGAGAGTGCTAATTGATGTAAATTATGATATAAAATTTTCAAACTTGGAATTCTGATTTGTTGGTCCCAAATAGTAGCCAGTATTGGTTCGAATTTAATTTTCAGATAATAGTAACTCATTAAACATGATGTTACGTATCGAAATGTTTCTTTTAAATAAATGATATTTTCTTTTAAGTATTCAATCAAGGGTAATTGATTTTTTGAAGACCAAGGTGTTAAAAAGTTTAATAATTTTTCATTTGAAACAATTTCAAAGGCTTTATAGGAAAAATCTAATAAATCTTCGTCATTCAACGAAAAACTCATATAATTCAAAGAATGATTTTCATAGGAATTATATTCAAGATTAGAGGTTGATTGCAATTCTTCATACCATTGTTTAACAGGATCAACTTTATATAAAACGTCTGCTTTATTTTTATCATCGAGAAGATTAAAAAAGTAAACTCTATTACATTCCTTAATAATACTTAATTCGTTTAAATTAAAGTACCTTAGGTTTTCAATTATCGGATCAATTTTCGCTGCATTAACTATATTCATTTCATCAATTGAAAAAAATCTTGAACATTTTGGAAAATACACTTTCTGATTTAATTTATTAGGTATATTATTTTTCTCATTGAAGAAGCCTGTGCTAGAAAACTCTATAAAATCATCCACCGGATAAGATGTGCCATTTTGGAGATTTATATCTAGTGCTGAATCCACAGATAAAGTATTTATATTGGCGACTTCTGTCTTTATATTTTTAGAGCTTGTATTTTGAGGAGTGGTAGATATCAAAAAGGAAGAGTTGGAGGATTTTAAATTTGTGACAGAATTAATATTTGATGATGAGTCTAAATCAAAGGAAGAATAAGTAGATGACACGGAAGAATGGCTCGTAGAGGATGCTGGTTGTAGTATATCAATATCAGTTATTCCCCCCCAATTAACTGTTCCATTTGGTAGAAGGGTGGATGAACTATTAGATAGATTTTTTGTGTTATTTTTATATTTTTTTTCAGATTGGTAAAAATTTGAATTTGTAGCCAGATGAGTAGAAGTATTTACATACGCAATATTGGGGCTCTTTAAAAAATTATCATTAGTATTAGTAGTATTTACTATAGAATTATTGCTAGTTCTAGGCGGTACGAAGGAAACAGTATTTTGAGTGATAATTGGATCTTTCAATCTATACACTAAACCTTGCTGACTATTTCTCTTCAAAAGCCAATTGGATTTATTTGAATTTTTAAAATTATTCTTGAAAGTCGACAACTTATTATGAGTTAAATTTTCATTTTCATTTTCAATGCTTGATAAAATCATATTCCCTTTTATTTTCGAAGCTGAGTTTTTAATCCCATCTCTCTCAGGAGTGTTAATTTTAATTGTATTCTGGTTTAAAGAGGTATTGCTACTTGGAGTTTGTGTTATGTTCGTAGCAGTTGTTGCAGTCGTAGTTGCCTTAGTTGTTGTCGTAGAAGTTAATTTTGTTTCTGTGTTTGAATTTATCATTGACTTAGTTGGATAATTTGTAATGATAAATTGATCTAAATAAGTACATTTCTTTTGGTAAGTTTTACAATGTTGACATATAGGCCTTTGTTCTTGGCATTTTAAATGTGCTCCCTTACATTGAATACAGCCACGTTTTGAATATTGCGATGATTTTTTTTTCAACCTTTTTCTTTTCGATTGTTTTCTTTTATCTTTCAATTCAGTTCTATATGGATTTAATGAACTATCGGTAATAAACCTATTTCCAGACATTATTTGCAGTTTTACTATATTATTCAATCGATTTTAAAGTAATGAAAAATCTTGTTGAACAAAAATACATATGTATCTATGAAAGATAATCAACGATGCAAGTGGAAAAATGGAAAATTATAATTAAATAATAATACCTATTGAACTAATAATAACTGAAGTATTAATGTTTCCGTAAAAGAACCTATCAGGAATATCTAACAGAGTCTTCTTAGTAAACTTTTCTAAATTTGAATGAAAATAACTTTAAAACTAGGATTAATATGTAGAAATAAAAAACAATAATGAGTAGATTAACATTAATAATTTGTCGTTTATTAAGTTTCAATTATATATAGATAATCAGCGAACACGATTCGATAAAAAATGTCGAACAAATGAATAGTAATTTTTTATTTTACTTTATTTGCAAATAAAAAACTTCAAAATTAAAGATATAAAGTGATTCACAATTCCCCAGACTATACTGGTTACTACACAGTACTCTAGCCTAGTATTAGTATTGTTAAATTACTTCTAGATACCGCTTTGGCAATTAAAATTACAGCTTATGATGATACTTAAACTACAAGAGGAAACGGTAAGAAAAAGAAAAAGAAAAATATAGGGACAGGTCGAATTATTTGTGACTTCTAACATCTACTATATTTTAATAGATAATGCTGAATGTTTAACATAATAAAATTCAAAGCTAATATAGGCATTTATTATGATCCATCTAACAAAATATCATAGTAAAAATAGGAAAGAATGAGTAGCAAACTTCTTCCAATCATTGCTTAATAATTAATAGGTATTGATAATAGTATAGATTGAAAGAAGGTAGGTACTTGAACGATAAAAAAAGCCCTACTACCGAAGGTGATGTAAAATACAATAAATAAAATTTTTTAATATACATATACGAGTGGCTAATCAATGTGAATAAAATACTGTCTGACTAATGCTATTCATACATCTTAGTTTTTATTGCAATTAAGCTCATTATAAGACGCCTAGAAACACCGGAAGAAGCATCTTCTACAGTAGATCTAAATTTTTTTTGTGCTACTTGAAATTAATTGACCTTTTGATCTTGTTGTATGAGTGAATTTGAGCTGTTGGCTAATAAAGTTCTAGTATATCTGGATCGTCCTGATCTTCTAAAAGATAACCTCTTAGAGATTGCAGAGCAAGCCCAGACACTGTATGATACTCTATATTGAGCTAGATCTAGTAAGGGATAAGCCTATCCACTTCCAGATTCCTCTACGGCATGGTAAAGTTTCTTGTTTCCGGAATTACATTCAAGAACCAGCAGATATCCGTTTTTGAAAACTTCGACTGTTTATCCGGAAGGTGGATCCCTTTATAGAAACTTCGAGCATCGGTTGTCTCACCAGCATTGATTGAAGGGTTTATCGAGATAATTGAAATCTGTCTTAACAAATTAATGTATAAAAGTTGTAAGACCAAATATAGCCAAAAATATACTAGTTAGGTACCATCATAGCAATTAACAATAAAAAATTTCTGCCCGTTTGAAATCTGCAGATAGATACCCTGCATAATACCAAGCTGAACCCTCTAAATTTTTCTTGGTGCCTATCGGCCGGTTTCTTAACTGCATTCGGAAATAGTAGTGAAGTAATAAGTTGCAAGTAGTGGTTTTAATGGCACAGAATTAAAAAAAACATAAACCCTTGTTGTTGATGACGTGCATTCCACGCTGGTGGGCAATAACAAACGGCTGAGATCTCGGAGCAATTTAATCAACGATAAATATGTAGCTCGTTACAATTACTTCCCATGGTGGGGATTATCCTGAAAGGGGTATGCACCTACCTTTGTTGTCAGAAGTCTGAGAGCCGATGCCTCGATGGATGACTTCACAATGGATTTTTAAACCCGTAGAATTCACACTGCCTCTCCTTTCATCCTTTCCCTCTCCTTCTTTGTATAGTCCCCACGTAAATAAGAACTTGGGCCATTTCTGGACTATATATGTCGGGGCTCAGTCTCATACCAACTGCGGCCTACGGGTTAAAATTAATATCCCAGCGATTCAATAAAATAGATTCAATGCTTATTCAATTGTGAAGAAAAACATTCCAAATGTATATGAGTTGGAGGTACAATTTCAATCCTATTCAAGTAACAAAGACGTAATAGGTAACTAAGCTTTTGAAATTCATTTGATGTCATATAGCGTAATGCAAGAGAACTATTGGGACGTTAACAGGTAATAATGGAAACTGATCTAAGAGTACTGTAGTAGTAGTAGTAGTAGTAGTAGTAGAAGCAAAAAAATTCCTATGGTACTTGTGTTGCATACTACCTACTATACTCTAGGCACCGCCCCAGGCACCAATAAAGAACCGCTAGAAACAATTTTTTATCCCGTTGGTCAAATTTCGGTGCATCTCCTCCTCATCAAGCAAGCAAGCATTGGTATGCTTATAGCAACTTATCTTATAGCTTTGATATACTTATTATAAATTTAGCAATATGACTTATGTAATAAAAGTCAAGGTTCCATATTGAATCTTGCTAGGAAAATCAACTAACAAAGAAGGCTCATTAGCTAGTCAGAGGGAAAAATAAACAGAAAACTCTAACTGATGATGTTGCTTTTTAACTTTAGCAAAAGTGTTTATGGTAAGAAATATATGATATAGTCTTTGTTGTAATACATAATCACATTTTTTCCTATTACTCTGCGAAAAAACAATAACTTCAAGAGAAGTTCCGTAGTATAATGATTTTGAGTCCAAATATTTAAAGTTATATGTAAGCATTACTGTAAGAGATGACATGAAAGCAAACAGATTTTTATTATTTAAATTAGAGAGCTCGAGATCTTCTTTGAAATCATGGAAGAGACGAATTATAAAAATAAACCAAACAGATAACCATATTAAATACGAAGGTTGCGTGCAAGGAATGGTACTGTATGATCGAATAATGATTTGATGTATTTGGACTGTAGAAATTTTGGAACACTAATTATTCATGTATTTCTTCTTACTATTTAACTTTACCAGAGTATTTAGAGGAAGGGGCTGCCCAGAAAATTAGTTATCAGATTAGAACATTAGTAACAAATATATTTGAATGCATGCAAAACTTACTGCACACTAACCCTATTGTAAAAATTGCGAGGAGACAAATTAGTTTTTAGAGGATAATTCTCATCTAATTACTGAGACCTTTTAGTATGCATCAATAAACTATTTTACATGATACGTATACTAAATCGCACTATTTTTTAAACTATCATTACCTGGGTATTGTACTGACAAATGTAGGATTGTCCAGAAATACCTGCTATTCCGAGGGTTGTTAATGAAAAGTTGTCCTACAGTATTTTTATTTGATTTATAACAGACTGCTGAACAGTAATTTTCACTTTCGTGTATCCCCTATATAATCCGCCGTGTTCCGTGATCATTCGATTCTTTCTTTGTTCTGCGGAAATAAACATATCCGAAAACTTTCCGTGTCTTTTACTTGTCTAATTTAAAACAAAATGAAGAATTTGTTAAATACCTTTTAGCCTGTAATATCTAAAAACTGAGTAATACTAAAACAGAACACTCAAATGCTAATAGTGCTTAGTGTATTCTTGTGTTTTTCTATGCAAATGGAAAAGCAATTGATATAGTTGTATCCCTTTTTAGGATAGCTTACCGTGCTTTCTTTCTAGGTTAAACTTGATATATTTATTGGATTATCTTACCTCTTGCATAGTTAGCATTTATTTATAACTGTTCTTTCTAAAACATTTGAAATTCTCCAGGACCATACATATCACACTCAATCAAATATGGGACAGCTCTTACAGTAGCACTAGTAAAATATATTGGCCTCAAACGTATTACCTAAATTTAGTATATAGCTGCATATCTTGGATATACTTTCAAAAGGATCTTTTAACCATCTAAGCTTGCCACGTATTAAATATTATCTATAGTATACTCTAAGTTCGAAACGCATATTTTCCTCCCGTATGTTGGGATAAACTTTGAATGAAGGTGATACAAGAAGAATCGTTAGAAAATGGGCTGCTGTCCTATTTCAATAATAAGGTTGTAGATGATAATATGAATATTAAGCAAGGTGTGAAGTTTGAGGAAGAATAATTTCTCCGGCTAGATACTTTGTTAGAAATAGTGTCTTTTTCTTCAGAAATGGCGCTATCCTCAAGATTATTTTCAGGATTAAAACCATAGGCCATAGCTATAATATTAGATTATGCCATTAATATAATTGAACATATTCAGCTTGATAACATAAAATATGTAATCATTGTAATATATATCATCTCTAGTAGTCACTGTATATTTATCAATATGAGTACTTTGACTGGGTATATTAGTTGGGAATGTATTTGGATCTAAGTATACTATCTCCTCTACTGACCTTAATCACAGCTTTAATAATAATAGGCTTTGAAATTTGGTTTTATAAATTACAATTATTTATACTTAGAATTCAACTTAACTCATACTTTGTCCAATTAATTTAAGTCTGTATAAGGTAAAATAAGTCAAAAATTTTAGTTCAATATATATGAAGATATCTCCTAAAGAATATAGGAATATTTTATCCAGCACAAACTACGACTTTAGAGATTTTCATGCTAAATTATTTTAGTTGGTAATTTAGATATCTATACTTTTGATAAAATTATTGCTAATATAAGGCTTTATATTGGTGTACAATCTGCCTTTTTAGAAAACCTCAGTTACATTTAGACCAATAAAGTAGTATTTTAAATATAATTATTGGTGTATACGATATTTGCTTCAAATTTTATACATTAGTTCAGCTTATTGCATTTATTGAATTATTAAACCGCCAAGAATTATTATTTACAATATTAAGTTGTCTTATTATGTATATTAAGAAATAAATTAGGATATACGCGCCTTGTGTTAAAAGAGGGATAGTAACGTACTGATCACTGTTTACCTAGAAGACGGCTCAGGGATCAAAAGTTACAAAGATTGATCTTCTGAAATGGCATGGTAATGATTAAGGGTATGCATTTAATAAGAGTTATTTTGGCGAAATTAAGACAGCGCAAAATAGCAAGAATACAATCTATTATTAAACTTGAAAGAGCCTTCAAAGAATTTTAGCTTTCGTCTGTTAAGATTTACTAATACTCAATTGACAAAAATGTCTATAATTAATACAGAGTTGCAATTTTGTACTTCAATTACATTGTATATTTATTAATTCCTAGCACCAATCTTCTAAATTATATCATCATTAGTATGTTAGCTGATGTTTATAGTAGGCATCGCTGTGACAAGCCCAAGTAATTTTGAGGTTTAATCACATAGAACTATCTATGAAACAAAAAAAGCAACTACTAAACCAGAAGAAATGCAACTAATATATCAAGCATAAAACATCTATTATCCTTTCAAGCTAATAATGGGCTTGAATATATTGCTTTCTTTATCACTTAGTATGTTAAATGGAAGTTTTGACCTATGTACTCAACATATTATTTGCTATGTAGGACTAGACATTTTATTAGCACTTAGTAAGTTAGCTGACAGTCCCTTCGGGTTGGTTTTCCCAAAAAGAAATTAAATACGAAAATTATTTTTCGCGAATAAGATTGAAAAAATCCTAAAAGATTACTCGGCCGAGTTGACTTTGGTTAACTTTGTAACTCGGCCGATTAGAAGCATGCCCCTTTCATACTAAAGCAGACTTAAATAAGAATAAGTCGAATAAACAGAGAATAGCAAAAAGAATTATTATTATCTGCATTAGACAAAGAGTATATATATATATATATATTCTTCAATTATGAAGTGATCTGGTTTAAGTTGAATTGTTTATCCCTTTTGTTTACTTCTGTTCATAAAATTAACAGACGTTGGGATAAAGCTTTGGCTAGTTACTTCAAAAAATACAAATAATCATGTCAATTGTTCAACAGGTTCCATTCGGTAAAACAGGTTTAAAAGTTTCGCCTATTATTATTGGCTGTATGTCTTATGGTACCAAGAACTTTTTCGATTGGGTTTTAGATGATAAAGAAGAAATTTTTGGGATTTTAAAACATGCATACGATAGGGGACTGCGTACTTATGATACCGCAGACGTTTACAGTAATGGTATGAGTGAAACTATATTGGGTGAATTCTTAAGGACATATAATATTCCCAGAGAAACGGTAGTTATTATGACAAAAGTATTTTTCCCAGTAGATGATAAAATGGATATAAGTTCAAATAGAACCAAAACTGAGGAGGAAAATTTACAGTTGATAAATCAACAACATTTATCAAGGAAACATATTCTAAATGCAGTAAAAAACTCAGTCAAAAGATTGGGAACTTATATTGATGTTTATCAAATACATAGATGCGATCACGAAACCCCATTTGAGGAAACTATGAGAGCATTAAACGATGTAGTTGAGCAAGGGGATGTTAGATATCTTGGTGCTTCCTCCATGCTAGCTGTTGAATTTGCCGAAATGCAATTTATTGCTGAAAAACATGGATGGCACAAATTTGTAAATATGCAATCTTGTTATAATTTAGTTTACAGAGAAGATGAAAGGGAAATGATTCCTTTCTGCAAGAGACATGGTATCGCATTAACACCTTGGTCACCAATTCAAAAAGGTTTATTGGCCAGACCTTTAGGATCACACACGCATAGAGAATCGACTGATGGGGTTTTAATTGCAAGAAAATTAAATCAATTTACTGAAAGTGAGAAAGAAATTATTAATCGTGTCGAGAAATTAGCTATAAAGAAAAATTTAAAAATGGTAGATATATCATTAGGTTGGGTTATTCAAAAAGGTACCTTACCTATTTTAGGTATGAGCAGTATTGAAAGAGTAGATGAGGCTATTAAAACATTAACAACTAAGTTAACTGAAGACGATATGTACTATTTAGAAGAGCCTTATTGTCCAAGAAAACTCATCATGTAAACGTAATTTTTAGTCACAATCATGCGTATAAAATTATAATGGATATTTAGATCTTTTTACATAAAACTTAACGAAATTAACTTGTAATACATCAAACCCTATTTAAAGAAAGAAATATAGTCGGTCATTATTTTGAACATCATTTGAGCATCTTTCATTTAACAAACTAAAATTAAAATTAAAATATTCAGAAATGGAGAAAAGTATATATGATATATTTATTACTTGAGAAACTTGTTACTTAGGCGAGTAACAGTAGAAGTATATGTAACTCATAGAAAAATAGTAAAATAATATAAATAGCGGATAAAGTAGTTTTTAAAATATTACCTAAAATTAAATTATTATCAATAGTATGTGATAAAATTTAGACTAATATTAGCATTGTACAAAAAAAATAGTAGGATTTCTCGATTTAACTAATAAATTTATATCATTTCTTCGTCATTAATGGAGTTATAATATGGAACAAAACTAAAAATAGTTATAATTTTGATGATTTAGTTGCCAATATATTTTAGGCTTACTTATTGTAAAATATTTTAATACATATCACATTAGGATAGATAATATCAATTATAAGCATTAAAAAAAAAAAAAATTACGTCCTTACTATTAACCATTGCTTAGATGAGGTAAATTTGTTTACGGGCAGAAACATTGTGCATTTTTCCAAGAGGTGAAACATTAAGATTACATTTTACTTTTTTTTTTAGATTTATCCTGTTTCTATCTTTTTAAATATACCACATAATTTATTCTTGTAAGTTGGATGCTGAATAGTCTTAACAATACCCTATTAGACCAAAAATAAATAGAAATAAAATAAAAGCAAATATTTTATTTTTATTTATAATAATAGAAAAAAATCTGTCATATCTTGAAAATGGAAACATATAAAATAAAAGAATTAGATTAAACAGTTTGAAAATTGGAAGAGTATTTATTCTTTGAAGAGGCCAAAGAAATTTCCTATCCGAATTTTGAATTCAATTTTGTAGGAACTTTATGAAATAGTATTTCCTTATAAATGTTTTATATATTAAAATAGTAGACAACTATTTATTTACTAAAATAAAAAAACACAGGATTGACTTATACTCTTATGGATATAGGTTGCATAAAACCATTACTTGATTTAATAAAGTTTATCGGAAGTATAAGTTGTATTAATATTTGAATCAGGCATTATTTAGAGATTAATTCTGTTGCTCATAGTAAAGTTCTATTATAGAAAATTTCTACCCTTCTAAGTAGGGATAAAATACATAAAACTAAATATAAAAAATACGAACTTGTAAATCGAATTAATGTAGGCTGTTTCTACGTTTTATGTTGGGACATGAAGAGTTAATTCGTGGCCAATTCAAGTTGAAATTTTTCTTATTTATATTGAATGTTTAGTGTATCATGCAATCTATAATAAGCTATAGAATAATATGACACATTAATTACTTTAATCGCAAATCTTATGGCGCGTTAATTACCTTATTAGGATTTTATTAGTACCATTGTTTGTACATCGTACTCTTCTTCTATCCTTAACCAGTAATTATTACTTGTTTAAGTATAGTTGAGTGTTTTATATAATAATGTACGATATTAGAATCCTTAATATTAGTATTGCTGTTAGTCATAATTAAGAGAATAATTCTTTTTTTTATTGTTTATAGTATAGAAACATCCTACCCTTTTGAGTAGGAATAAAAATTATAGAAATATATGTAAAAATATATAAGATTAGATGTCGACTGAAATATTGGCAATTTATACTTCATTTAAGTGGAACATTTTTCATTTTAATACGATTTTTTGAATAGCTTCTTTATTGTAAATAAAACCCACCTAAATATATATTTTTAAAATTTAATAAAAAATTGAAAAAGCCCATAATTTGAGACTTGTTACCGTAAACAACTATAATATAGTGCCAATACGACACCAGTTATAATTGATAGGGTTAGTGAATCGTAAAATAATCTTATGGCGCAAAAAATAAAAAAATTAGAGAATGTAGTTATACTATGGAATCATAAAATTAACAAAAATCTGGAGTTATAAATAATAAAACTTATAATAAATTTATATAGTGTGTTTGCCTTTTGTTTTTAATTCTTTATATTTTTTTCGTCTGAGTTTGTCATCGAAATAATCTAGGAAAAATAAGCCACCAAAACTAGTGTTTTCATACCAAAGAATAATAAAACAATTGTAAACCCAGATTTTTTTCAGAGTTATTATAAGCATTGAATAATTAATTTTGTAGATAGTAAGAAATAATTATTATTAAAGTGTAGACTCAATTTTAACAATAAAATTAATATACAAAAAAAATCGATTCCAAAAATTATGTTGATCAATTGGAAATAAATCTATATTAAAAAAAAACAAAAAACAAATAAATTTTATGACTTTTACTGTCAACTATGAACTACCAAATTATTAA